>NW_021604793.1:1222886-1243208 GCF_004785775.1 Grammomys surdaster
AGAGAGAGAGAGAGAGAGAGAGAGAGAGAGAGAGAGAGAACCTGAAGAATTCACCCTCTATGTAGTCTTACTGAAGCAACTGCCGGCCTCATTCTACTCTGGACTGAGTATAGAGAACCACATACTAGGAAGGGGAAATTTGAAAGAGAATAGGTGAATCCTCTAGAAACAAGAGTCACTATTAATTTTATTTCCCTTTCTCTCCCCACCAACGACCCCAATCTCTTTTCAAAAGCCCCTAGACCTCTCCTAAGACAAAAAGAGTTGTTCAGAGAAAGGAAGCAAATAGAGAAGAAACTTGAGAGTTTTCTAGTAGGGTCTTCAGATCTCTTAGTCATTGCAGTTTTGGGGGTCCTCCTATAACACTTGATACACACAATGAAAACTGAAGACTTCATGGGTAAAGATAATTTTATGTCCCAGAGAGCCTTCCACATGTGCACACAAACCTAGATTTAGTCAAAGGATCAAGTCTTAGCTGGTGAGGTGGTACAACTGAAGTCCAGCTCTACCATAACCCTAACCCTAACCCTGATTGATTGATTGATTGATTGATTGATTGATTGATTGATAGAAGTTTATAGAGTCTAGCTATGCAACATAACCAGATGACCCTTTCACTTGGGAAAATAGAGTCTTCCTATGAGGAAGGAACTATCCTAAGCTCCTAGACAGGAATGAAAAGAAAAAAGCCTGTGCAGCCTCCTCAGGACACACTAGGGCACTGGGAAGGCAAGCAAGAATTGTAGGCATTCTGTGCGTCCATGTGGCCAGTGTGCCCCAATGTGCCCAGAGTTCTTTGTATTTTCAAACACTCAACCAAATATATCAGATTGATTTTTGAGGATTAGCACACCTGGATTGATTTTGGAGATGTGCCTCTAATCAGAGTAAATAAATATTGTATAAAACTGTGTGATCTTGTGTTCTAGGGAAGCAACAATGGGAAATATATTCTTTCCGAGGCTCTTCCCTTCTTTAAAGAGATAATACTATCTTTGGGGATATGCCCCCCCCATGCCCTCAAGCAATGGAGACTGTCCTACTGCTCTGTGTGTGTGTGTTTTGTTAGCACACTCATCTCAAGCTGTAGAGTAAATTTGTCTTTATTTGGACTTATTAAATAAAGCAAAGCTTCCTCTTCAAGGACAGTCTCCTAAGATTTTGGTTGGAGTAAGTTGGTGTAGGCAAACAGAAGGGCACCAGGGCATGGCAGCAAAGGGCTGTGAACACAGAGGTTTCCTCTTTGGAAACAGAAGTTTCAGTTCTTGTAGCTTCTCTAAGCCCCAGGGCCCTAGGACTACTGAGGTTTCATAGAATTCTCCTTTGAGGGTCATTTTGCCGTGGTGCCAGGCAGACTTGGGTTGAGTCTTTTGGCGTTAGAGGAGAAAGACCTTCTCTGCCTTCATTATTCCCATCTAGGGCTAGGACAATAGTCCTTTTCCCGGCAAAAGTCCCAGAGTCAGGAACCCACCTTAGAGAACAAGGCCAGCAACTTTCTCAGCAGATCCTTCCACGACTGCTTGGAAGACCATCTTCTGAGTTTGTTCCACTTGCATAAGCCATCAGTGGGGACGAAGTGATGGGTTAAAACCCTGTGTAGACGCATAGCACTGTCATGTCTGTAAAAGACCCTTTTATTGGAGCTGGGATCCTTGTAGCAGCCCCCTCTGCGCATCCATCACATTCAAATGAGAATTCTCCCACTCAGAACCCGCCTGAGTCCCGGCATGGTATCAGAGCCCACCTTCAAGAAAACTCCAAGAGCAGATGCGTATCTATTAAACGGTAGAGAAGAGTGGAGGGGCCCTGGGGACTAAAGGGCTTCTGGGAGGGGGAGGAGAAGGAGGAGGGGGCCAGAGCTTTTTCACAACCAACCAGACTCTTCCTCTTTTAGCCTTGACCGTGACTAGGTCTTTCTGACCTTGACATCACAGGATTACCGGGAAAGGGGGGAGGGTGGAAAAGGCCTTGATCTTCCGGTGGCCAGAAAAAGGGAGGGCTGCTTGCCCCCTAGACACGCCATCCTTCTTCCCGCCGGAGCCCTCCGCCTCTGTTTACACACAGAGGAGGTGTCGTCTCCAGTCTAGACAGGGGCGCTAATAACGCCCATAAAAGGCGGCCTCTCCAGAGAGGCTCTGGTAACTCAGCTCCTGCTCGCCTGCCGCCGCTGACTTGCTCCCTCCGCCTCTCGCGCCCCGCCCCTCAGATACCTTGGCGGAGCCCCTGGGAAGCCTTGTGGTGGGGTGGGGGGATTCAGAAGGTTTCTAGAGGCTGATAACCTCTACCCCTCGCCCTTCTGAGCCTCTTCAGTCTCCAAAGGTAAGTGGATCCCTGCGCTTCCAGCCCAGCGAGGGTGGGGGGAGGTATAACAGGACATTTTCTCACCCCCCAACAACCTCCTGGGCTTACTGCTCCAACCTGAAACATACCCCAGTCTTAGAACTGGGACTGGAACGCTGGGTTTTTGGAAACAGCTGAGCAACTGCGTTTGGCAGAACCTAAGGATGTCTCTGTCCTCTCCAGGGCTAGGCCTAGTCAGTGGACACTATCATGGACAAAGGGCCAGCCTAAGGAAAGAGGGTACTCCAAGTAGTACTCCTACCCTCTTCCCAACCCAGCTTTGAGGTGCATGAGGGCGTTCTTGAGGGCGGCCCCCCCACCCTTACAGTAGCAGTGGGTGTGGCATTTATAAGAATGTTTTATATGTATACATATAATTGGTCCCTACACCTTTCCTGACACTCAGTAATTCACTAGGCGAGGAGATCCTCTGCTGGTGGAGGGGGAAAATGTCAGAGTTGGCAGTCTATTTAACTGTTAGCACCACAGAAAGACCTCGAAGAAAATAAGGGCAGATCTCTCTCATAGAGGTGCTCATGATGGGGAGTCTTCCAAATGTTCTTTCCTGGGGGCTCTCACCACCTCCCAGTTTTCTGAGTGAAAAGGACCTTTTGTTGGAGGGGAGACCTAGAGGAGCCTGAACCTAAAAGCCTGCTTGAGCTTCTAAGGTTAGTCCAAGATTCCACTTCCAAGCTGCTGACCCCTAGAAAGCAGCACAGAACAGGCAATCTCCTAATTTGATGCTTTGATTTGGGACACTTGCAGGAATGGTGGAGGCCAGATGGACTCCATCCCCTAGAGGAACCAGAGAAGGGCCCAATTAAGGGAGAAAGAACCCTCCCTCTACCCCATCCTGTAGCCTTGTCTGAATGTGAGAAAGGTCCATCCCAAGCTCGAACGTCCCAAAGGGACCAGACTTGGGGTGCAGATAGTGCATGGAGAGAGACCCTTCCCAGCCATCATTTTTCTTCTCTTTAACAGAGCTATGCTTGCATCTCTACAGGGGCCCAGGCCCTGCCTCATTTGCATATGCAGTGAACCCCTTTCTGAAAACAGGCTCCCATGGCCTCAGCTCAGCAAAGAGAAGGCAAAATCGAACCAGATAATTCTCAGTTTAGGATTAACAGTAGAGTCTAAATAAAGCTGCATCACAGTCAGTTTGCCTGGACCACTAGAGCCTGTTGAGATTTTATAATTAACTTATGTAGGCTCCTGCCGCTGTAGAGGCTGAAAATGCTAGAAGAATGGAGGCACAGAGAAGGTGTGGAGAGGTAGAGGGACATCCTGCAGGTACATGATCCTGAAGAAGGCTAGCTGCATTTCTTGGGTGTTCATGGGAAGCCTCGGACTATATTCTTGCCTTCAGCTTTAATTAACACATGAGTTAATAAACGTGGCATGGCTGAGTCTGCCCAGCTGTGGCGGAAGCCAGTGGTCTAGCAGACATGCCACCCCCTTCGAGCCTCATGGTTTGATGAATGTGCGGGAGAGTTCCGAAGCATCACTTGTTCGCTGTTGGACGACGGTGATGATTTTTGCGATGATGGTGTGCTGGTGGATTGAACCAGACTAAATGCAGCTACCCAAAGCTTTGGGTTGCCAGAATGCTCCTTGGTTCCCTCACTTAGCCTCAGCCTGCTCTTGGGGAACAGCTCTTGATGAGCTGGATTTATAGTCGAAGCTTCGCACCCTAGCCTCCCGCCGGTCCCGGGCATCCAGGTTGAGAGTGGAGGTTTTTTGTCTGACCCAGGTCCTGAAACCCAGCGGCTACGCTGCTTTGTGCTGCCGGGTTACCTAGAGACGTACAGAGCTATCGCTATGCTCGAGGAGACTGGACGCTTAGGTTGCCTGGGTTCTCAGAGGGGCCCTGAAAAACCCCTAAATTTACACTGATTCTTGGAGAGCAGGACTCTGGGGACAGGGATTTTGCCAAGGGCGGTCGGCGTCTCTCCTTGACAGAAATTAGAATGTGTTGCACAGAAGGAAGAGGGGTTTGTGCGTGGATCTGTATGCCAAGTCTGAAACCTAGAGATGATGGTTTTGTCAGGGTCAAACCAGGCTGAGAGAAGTCCACGTCTGAAGAAGGAATCCCTCTCAAGCCATTCCCATTCTCTCCGCAACCAACACCCCCTGCCCCGGGGTTGCATCTGCCGCCCTGTGGCCGCTGCTCAGCGGTCTGACCCAGGAGGGCAGGGAGAAAAGCCCAGGGCCTGAGATTTTTGAGCTGCGGAAAGATGGGGAGAAGCTAAGACCTTCCTCTTGGAGGTCTCTTTTCATGGAGATAAGCATTGTCGGAAGAGAGGCTAAATTGAGAAGACTCCACTCAACAAAGGCTAGTGGCTGACGGCAAAACCAGCTCCCTCACACCAACAATAGCGGCAGAGCGCCGAGGTCTGGAGAGCTTGGGCGTAGACCTCGCTGCCATGCGTAGTGTGCTGATTGAAATCTGTAATGTTGAGATCACATCGCCCTTTATCTTTATGACCAAAATGACCCCCCAGATAATTTTTTAAACTAGATGTTCATGTGCAATCAATGAGTCTTGAAAATGGAGAAATAAATGAAATTCAGAGATGCTATGACATACTATCTATAGCTGAGGGATACTCTGCCGCCTTACAGCCCCTTAATCAATTACGCACAAAGTGGGGGGGGGCATTGTAGGCCCGGTCTTCTGGTTCTGAGTGAAGGTTGACTACAGAGGCTGGCATCCCACGGGCAGGACCTCCGTGGTTCCAGAGTGGCTCAGGCGCTGGGAGGGATCCTGGGGGCGGGTGGGGCCAAGCAGACTGCCAGGAAGGCTCGGGCTGAGGAAGGAGAACCGGCCAAGCGGGGCAAGGGGCGGGCGCCAAGCTGCGGGCTGCTAGCTGCGCGGGGCAGGGCGGCGCCCGCGGGGACACATTTCTGTCGGAATGAGCAGCTATGGTTTGGGATATGAAATCGCTCCGGGAGCGGTGGAATTCGAAGAATCTGCTTTTCTTTCCGCCGAGTCCTGTAGAGGAGAGGGGCGGGAGAGAGAAGAAGGGAATGAGAATCTCCCGCTATTCTGTCTGCTTTTTGTAGCATCGGCTATTTTCCAGATATTTAACTATCACCTACGCTCGTTCATATTTCCTCCCCCCCCGTATGTGTGTGTGTGTGTGTGTGTGTGTGTGTGTGTGTGAAATTCTCTGATAAAAATCGTCACGATCTTTTTTAACATGTATACATTTGTCAAACTGTTTATTCAACCTTGGACAGCTAAAGCTCAAAATAATCAGAGATGATGAATGTCTCTCTGCTATAGCCTTAATAAAATGTATTTGAACTGGTTCTTCTCTTGATGAGCTGTTGCACCGGTGCTCCAGTTGAGATCCCAATGTTGACTTCATTATAGTCAACAGCCAGCGCTAGGTTCCCAGCCTTCTCTGGAAGGAGCATCATAAATAAAAATTTGAGTCCTTTACAGGATACAGGAGGGTTTTTCCCTCACTCTTGTCCCACCTCAGAAGGCAACTCACCCCTGGCTTCCGTGCTACTCCACAATGGCCCCACCGCCAGCCTGCAGGTTGTGGGGCAATCTCCTTTGCTGTAGAGTAAACAATCTTCAGGCCAGCCAGTTTCTGCTGGGGCTGACAGCCTCCTGTCATAAAGACGAGGAGATTCTTAGAAGCTCCCAGTACCTAGAAGTCACAGCCGAAAAGTAGTTCAAGCCACCCCTAGATTTTCAAGAGCAGGCAAATAGGTCCACACTGAACTCAGCACCTCCATTTGCTCTTCTCTCTGGCTTCGGTTCTTCCTCTACCGATGAGTAAAGGCTACAGTGTTAGGGGTACAGAAGAGATAGAATTATCAATTCCCCCTAAACCTTTCTTGAGTGAAAGAACCACAAGCATCTTTTCATACCTCAAGAAGAAAATGCAATGGAGACAACGCAGCAGCGCTTGCAGGGCTGAAAGATAGCTGCAGGGAAACCTGTTCTCACCCCCACTTCGCCTCTACTGTAAATAAACCCTGAGCCAAAGGGCTCATCCGTCTCCTTAAACAGCCAGTAAACTTTATATGACACAATATCTAATAGTAATTTATTGGGGAGATATTGTAAATTCCAACGGTTTTAGTTAATAAAGGAGCTAATTAAAGAGGGACGGGCTGTACTCGGCCAGCTGTTGGTGATAAGATCTGGGGAGGGGTGCAGGGTGCAGAGGTGTGTATGTGCGGATATTTTTGGTGTCGCTTTTTTTTTTTTTTTGGTTTTGCCCCGCGTCGAGCGATCGCTTCTCCGTCTGCGTTAAGGTTTTATATGATTTTTAAAAAACCAGAATCCAACGAATAAATCTGTTCCTGCCTTTCGCTCCCCCATCCCCACCCAGGATTGGGGAAGGGGGAAGTTAGAGTTGGTGCGGGGAATGTGGGTGGGGGGTTCGGTTGTCCCCACCCCTCCCCCTGGCGGTAGCGCCCACGTGAGTAGGGCGGCCAATGGGTGGCTGGTGCAGGTTTAACTATGTTTAATGTCAGATAGCAATAAAGTAGAAGCTGCCGGTCGGGCCCCGCGGAAATGGGCGAGCATAATCTCCTGAATCCTGGGTTTGTGGGGCCGCTGGTGAATATCCACACGGGAGACACCTTCTACTTCCCCAACTTCCGCGCGTCAGGGGCACAACTCCCGGGGCTGCCTTCGCTGTCCTACCCACGCCGCGACAACGTGTGCTCGCTGCCCTGGCCGTCGGCCGAGCCGTGCAATGGCTACCCGCAACCCTATCTCGGCAGTCCGGTGTCTCTCAACCCGCCTTTTGGCCGCACATGCGAGTTGGCTCGCGTGGAGGATAGCAAGGGTTACTACCGAGAGCCCTGCGCTGAGGGCGGCGGCGGGGGCCTAAAGCGGGAGGAGCGCGGGCGCGAACCCGGAGCGGGACCCGGGGCAGCGCTGCTGCAGCTGGAGCCGTCGGGGCCACCTGCACTCGGCTTCAAGTACGACTATACAGCGGGCGGCGGCGGTGGTGACGGCAGCACGGGACCCCCCCACGACCCACCCTCGTGCCAGTCACTGGAATCCGACTCCAGTTCGTCCCTACTCAACGAGGGCAATAAGGGCGCCAGCGCTGGCGACCCTGGCTCTCTGGTATCGCCATTGAACCCAGGCGGCGGGCTCTCAGCCAGCGGTAAGGACCCCAGCCCACTTGTGCGGCTTACTCTGACAGAATGTCTTGCTAGTTTGGGCAGGGGAGGCTTGAGCTGGAACTGTCTAGGGTGACAGAATGTGTGGTGAGCTAGGGGTTCTTTTAAAAAGAAGTCGTGGGGGGGGAACCCTATAAACATGTAAATATCCCCATAAAAGACCTGGAGAGATTTCCTTTTCTGCTCCTAGTGGCCGTAGGGGGCAGGGAGCTCCAGAGAACAGGGATCCTGACAGGGACTTCCCCAAGCCTAAGGGTAAAGAGGTGGAGAAGGAGATTCCATTCCTATTTTCCAGGGTGCCTTTCCTTCTGCTTAGCCATAGGCCTCCATTACTCACAGTTCTTATTTTAAGAAACACAATCAACATGATTTACTTTTCACCGCCCGCCTACATCTTTTTTAACTGATAGGATCCGTAGTCACAGAAGTTGTAAGGGCCAGGACATTTTAATGATGAAGATGATGATGATGGTGGTGGTGGTGGTCGTAATCATCATCATCATCATCATAATAGAGAAGATAGTTTGGAAGAATTGAGATAGGAATATAAAAAGCTGTGTATACGATTGTGGAAGGTAGTGTTGAGGCATAGAGTAAAAGCGGGGGAACTTGATGAAGTGATGGTTTGGTGAGGATGATCTGGGTAAAGGTTTTCAGGATGAGAAGGGAAAGGAATAACCTGGTCTGGGTGTGGGGCTAGGGTGAAAGGGTCTGGGAAAGGGCCCAGGGCAGTGAGCTAGTCACCCCCCTGATCCTCTAGCCAACCCTGCGGTTCATCTCCACCCAGGCGCGCCCTGGTACCCGATCCACAGCCGCTCACGAAAGAAGCGCAAGCCGTATTCGAAGTTGCAGCTGGCTGAGCTGGAGGGCGAGTTTCTGGTCAACGAGTTCATCACACGCCAGCGTCGGAGGGAACTCTCGGACCGCTTGAATCTTAGTGATCAGCAGGTCAAGATTTGGTTCCAGAACCGGAGAATGAAAAAGAAAAGACTTCTGCTGAGGGAGCAAGCTCTCTCCTTCTTCTAGGGAGCAGGACATGCGTGCTAGCCCCAGACTGAGCTTGCCTTGGTGGAGCAAGATGGGGCGCAGCCTGGGACAAAGTCCCGCTTACAACGCCAGGCCTTCTGGCAGGCCCTCCCCGGACGTCTCTTGTCTGTTTTGTTCGTGGTTCCCTCCCACATACATACACCCCCAGCAGGCCCTGCGGGTCCCTGAGAAAAGGGAATAAACCTAGCAGGAGAAGGCAGAAGCCCAGGAGAGACAAGGGCAGGCTAGGACACTGGGCAGGGGTGGTTTATTTGAGGCAGGATGAAGCTGCTGTGCCTCCTGCTGAGGTTATGGGAAAGCAGAGGCCCAGACACTTATTCGCACCCGTCCACTTCTTCCCTTTCTGGTCTTAAGTCTCTGTACTTGGAGGAGCAGACAAGGTTGATGATAGTGGAACCAAGGTGCCCAAACTCATAACTGATAGAGTTGAGAGGTGGGAGCTACAACAGAGAGGATCTGTGGACAGAGTTAAGGACGAGGATAGAGAGCTGTGGCAGGCTTAGAGGAAGCTAGAGACCAAGAAGGAAGTGTTGAGAGAATGATTGGTAAGGCCTGGAGCCTACCTACATCTGAGTCCTCCAGCCTGAGCAGTGGGTTGGACTGAAGTGCCTGCATTTGGCAGACTACCCTGCAGGAAAATAGACTAAACAGCTTTGGATCCTCTCCAGGACGGATCTAGAAAAGTTTCAAGGTCTTCAGTCCGCTGCTAAGTCCCCAGCTTGTCCCAGGCAAACAACTCACAGGTGTGCTAGCTACTTTTCCCATCACTTACACCACTGTAGACGGGAAAACTGAGAACCAAACTCAGACAGACACAGGTTCATTAGCCACCCCACCAGAGACCCCCACCTGGCCCTTCGGGACGCCCAAAGAGGTGATGGAAGGGATTGCGGAAAGCGGTATTGATTGGCAGGGAGCGTTTCCGGCACCTACAGCAGCCGGCCCGCTGATTCTCTCTTCCCGCTGGCGTTCACGGTCACGGCCGGCCGGAGGCTGGACCGGCGTAATTTACGAGGCGGGAGGAGAATTTACCCTTAAAGGGGCTACGGGCAGCAGAGGCCCAGCTCAATCCGTTTCCCAGGCTGGTGACAATGAAGGAGGGGGCGCTGCAGTCCCCCACCCAACTCCTTTCTCTCTATCCCCTACCCGCCCCCCAACATCACCCTTTGTCTCAGGATCCGCTGCCTCCGCCTCCGGGCCAGCTAGCCACCGAGTACGGGGCCAGAGCTGAAAAGGGAGGGGCTCATCCCCAGACTCAGTTGGAGGCCAAAGACAAGGCTTTTTATTCACAAATCCTTTCAGCCTTCAGCCCCAGATCCAACGTTCTGAGGCTGGCCAGCTATGGGAAGAACAGTCCAGCCCTCCTGCACCCTGTTTTTACTCTTTCCACATGAGTCCACCAGCTTCCCGTCTGCTGCCTCACTTCTGTGGAAATACAAGGTTGAGAAGTAGGAGATGGGCAGAGCTAAGTGCAGCTTGGGCAATGTGAAACCGCCCACTGAGGTGAAGCGAGTCTTCCCACTCGCCAAGGGCAAGCCACAGAATACTAGGTTCTCCCAATAGTACATCGCTTCAAGTTTGTTTACAGGATTGTGCAGAGACACAGCAAACTGTTGGGTCCAAACCTCTCTCCCTACTAAACTTGCAAACAGGCAGCTTCTTGATCTCTCCATTTGGCTCAATAGAGAGGAAATACAATCACATGCCTTGATCCTCCATTGGGCTCCAGACACATGTTCATCTATGTTCAAGTTCCCACAAAGCATCTCCACTCCAGCTGTCCACACAATCTCCATGAGAATGGAGTACTACCCTTCTCCCTGTTTGTATCCCCTTGTGCAGCTCTTCCAGTGACTGGTGGGCTCTAGATTCAAGCTCCACCCTCTCTGATTTGATTCCTGAAGCCTGGTAGGAAAGAGACTAGAATACTCCAAAGGGAAGGAGGCAAAGTTATGCAATATTCTCTTTCCTTTGCTTTAACCTTGACTTCTGTGAGCTTCTTTGTCAATATCTGTCTTGTTGATTGTGTCTGTCTCTGGTACCTACTCTGTAGTTCCTGTGGTAGTCAGTATTCCTTACCTCCCTTCCCAGGTCTGTGTAGTGTACTCCCCTAAAGCATCTGTCTTTAGCACGTTTTCCCTTTATATAGTCCTTGTACAGAGCTGCTTCATCATGTTAATATTAATAATTAAAACATGGATGTATGATGATGTGATGTTTTGAGAACCATTTCTAAAACTGGGTCCCCTGCGTAGAGTCTCCTCTACCCAGAAAGAACAGAAGCCCTCGCCCTTAGCTATTTATTTTATTTTCTCCAGCTCAGGTGAATGATAAAAATAATAAATGTGTAATAATAAAGAAAGAGCAGTTGCATGGGTAACAAAAATATATGACCAACGAAGATCTGTTGATGAGCTGCCATATCGAGTCCCAAGCAATTACTGGCAGAGAGAAAATTGGGGGGCGGTAGACTGGGGAAGGAGAGGGAGCTCTGAAGAGTCACTGGGCTGTAAAAAATAATGTGGACAGCCTGGAGGAGGAAAAACTGGCTCCAGAAAAGAGGTCTGCATAGCGGGAAAGAATCAGGGCTGGGACTAGGGGTCCTTGGGACTGTTATTGGGGGAGAGCTGGGATATAGCCACTGATGGTGGGCCAAGAGCTGCAACTCTGTGGTTCAAAACTGGTAGCTTCACTCTGAGAAGATATTTTGTGTACTGTGAAATAAGTAGGCAGGGGACAAAAGACCCCTAGAGCTGGTGAAATAGTCTTCAATTCTTGAAGCCAGCAACCCTCTCAGGGCCTCTCCAGAGCCAGACTCAAAGCTGGGGTGGTATGCATTGTTCCCCTGAAGCAGCAGCACCTCCACCCGATTCTTCTTTCTCTAAGAAATGCCTTTCCTCTGCCTGGACACTTGAATCTGCCTCTTGCTCGCCCATCAATTACCCTTTCTCAGTTGTCCGACTCCACTCTTGGGGGCGTTTTATCCAAATTCTTCCATCTTTCCCCTACTCCGCCTAGAATAGCGGATGTCTCAGTGGAGTCAACCATGCCTTCAGCCCTGAAATCTCTCTCCTTCTCTTTTCTTATGACCCTAACCAGAAAGAGTACCACATTTAAACCAAATCCCATTCTCCCTTCACTCCTAATTCCCAACTCCCATGTAGAGCCTGGATACAGGTGGGAAAGAGACTTCCCCCCACCCCGAAAAAAAATCCCTGAGGTGTTCATATAAAATTTCCCCCAGAATGCAGGAGAATCTGGAGGTGGTCAGCTTCTGGCAGGGAAGATCTGGGGTAAGGACTGATGGCTGCTTTTAGATCTGAATATAAGAGAGTGGATCTGAAGTGCAGCGAATCCAGGCAAATGACTATCCGTTTCTTATGATATATCTACACAGGATATATTTACAGTGGAAGAATTTCTGGCCTAAAATAGGAGATGGAGATATTAAGGAGACCATGAGTAGTAAGTGGTCTTTAATTTAGTCCCTTGACATATTCCTAGACATTTCCGATATGAAATAGAGGGCACTTTGTGTGATGGTGTCTATACAGGCTCCCAGATTCAATAAAGTGAGGAAGTTAATGAAGAGAAAACACTACATCTCTCTTCTCAAACTAAGAAGCAACACCTGGGTCTCTGTCTAGGTGATTTCGTCATTGTTACAATTGTTTGTCTAGTTTACACTTCAAAGTCTAACTTACTCCAATTTTAAGGAAAAAAGCAGCTTGTGCTTGTAACTGGGTCTTAAAAGAGCAAGAAAATGGAACTATTTGAATAATCTATGTAGGAAAATAATTGATCTGCTCCGTATATGTAAGCTTCTATCATCCCAAACCAAGTCTGTATTGGACCCGATTATTCACGAAGTTTTGCACGCTGATCTGCACTGCCTACGCCATTTCCTAGCTGACAGGAGATGAGCTTGGCAGTCCGGGTTCCGTGGATGCTAATGCAGCCGGAAACCTAGCTCCTCAGATCGATGGCTCAAACCCAGAGTGAAGCCGGGACCACTGGCCCAGATCCGTAAACAAAGCAAACCCCTGAGACCTAGTCTTCCGGCCAGGCCGAGCCCCCCTGCCCACCCGCTTGCCCTTCGTGTGTAGGGAAAGCAGGAAAGGGTTTGCAAGGCCCAGACCGCTGTAGAAACGCACCCTGGAGCCGCCAGACCTATGTGCGGTGTGCGTCTGTGGACGCGGAAGGTGGTGCCGAGCGTGAGGCTGATAACCCGCCCGCGGGCCGCAGTTCGCCTCGGTTTAGAGCCGACGGACGCCTCTTTAGGGCAGCGGACGTCCAAACAGTTACCGATTTTCAGCGCAAAGGTCTATGGCCCGTGCCTTTCCCGCTAGATCGCGGCCTCTGGGGGCGGCTGAGCGCTGCTGGCCGGCTCTGGTAGTTGCTTCTCCGGAGGAGGCCCGAGACAAAGGCGCGTCGCCGCTGATGGATGACGGGAGCGCCTAGAATGCTCCTGGACTCAAGCTTCCTCAGGGCCTGGCCTTGAGGCAGGGGGCCGGAGGCGGGGAAGGGTTCTGAGATCTCTGACTAATCTTGTCCCCGGTTCACTTCAGGGAAGAAACCTAGCGCGCCCAAAGAAAGTACTGGCTGATCCCGGCAGCTCTGATCTCAACAGTGCCAGCAGCTCTGGTCGTTTCCCAGGGCTGCCAGGCCCCCAGGAAGGACGGGATGACCCCTGCTGGCCAGAGCGGTGGAGACTGTGTCTCTGGGACCTGGTGCTGCCCAGTCTCCAGTCCCTTGAGTTTGCAGGGGACCCTGAAGGACGGTCTGTGTCTGAGGTACTACCTAGGCTGCTGAAACTAAGGTTCTTAAGAAGATTCCTTAGCCAAACTTGTTAGTGGTGATTCTCCTAAGGCCTGTGTAGAAGCTTGGCACTGGAGTTAATAAATTGGGCCTCAAGTGGACCCAACCTTTAGCTTTTGAGAAGTAGCCCCTTGCCAATCTGTGGCTTCCCCTTTTCAAGTCAAAGCCTTTTTACTGAAGAATTGGAGATCAGTCTTCGAATGCCTGTTTCTGTTATCCAGTGGAGAGTGAAAACTTCCTTCAAGGACCTGTCTGAGTGGATGGAACCTTGTCTGGAAAACCATCTGTGGGAGCATACGGTTCACTCGGAAGCATGGAAAGATGTTCTATAAGTACACACTTAGCTCTGTTGTGGCCGTAACTGAGATATGAAAAGAGACTAAAATGCACAAATAATCTTGTTTCCTTGTATTGTATACACAGAGGTACTTTCATCTGCTGCATGACAGGGTGAGATACTGAAAATAGATGAACCATATCCTTTAGATTCACAAGCAAAAATTTATTTGCATATGTAAACAAGGCCTTCATATATCTTACATAAAGAGTGTACTTTTGTGAGTTCATTTAATCACGTGTTTCTACATTCCGTAACATGTGGAACTACTGCATAAAATGAACCCAAGTATTAATACAGCAGTAAAAACTCAGTGAAAATTATACCACATTCTCACATACATACGAAGTGCATATCAACCCAGTATATGAAAAAAATCTGTAAATTATATTGGCAGTGTCTTTAGACTCATATTATTTGTGATATACATTTCTATGAAGATTTTTAAAAATAAATATTAGAATCAGAGCTGAGGGTCTGGGAAGGCAGGGAAACCTCTCTGCCATGCTGAATATAGGGAACACAGCCAGGTTTAAGAGATTCACCCAAGGCCAGAAAGTAGTGATGACATTGGTAATGACAATTTCCACTGGCTAATTTTTTTTTCTATTTGTGTTTCTGCCTAGTATTTCTCTCTTTGAAATAGCCATATATGTCAACAAGCATTATTGTATAAATGATCACTTTTAGTGCCCTGTTGTGTCTCTTGTCTGAAGCTGGTATCTGTTGAGAACATATTAACCCCTATTTGCATCAAGATTCAGTATGGGATTGTGCTTATATAGAATTGTTAGAGCTATTTAAGCATACCTTTAATCCCAGAACTTGGGAGGCAGAGGCAGGCAGATTTCTAAGTTTGAGGCCAGCCTGGTCTAGAGAATGAGTTCCAGGACAGCCAGGGCAACACAGAGAAGCCCTGACTCGAAAAAAAAAAAATCACATCACATCATGCATTTCAAGACACATTCTTCTAAGACTAATGCAAGCATTTTATGGCAATGCTCTATGCAGACAAATAGGTAAGAGGTGGGAAGTGATCTGGATAGCTAGATAAGGGTGCACTTAGGCTCCTTTAGGTTAGAGTTTGTAAATTTAAAAAATATTTTATAATCTGGAGCCTAGGCAGCATCAAGAAGCAAGGCCTGAACCTGGGCCCATTCCCCTGCTCCCAGGAAGGGCAGAGGCTACAGGCCTTCTCAGCTGGCCTTTGATTTTGACTTACCCAGTCAGAAGCCAGTCTCTGTGTCAACACTAGCAGCAGAGAAAACCTATTCCGTAACCCAAGTTTTTGCAGAATTTTCTGGCATTGTACTGTGTTGTGGCTTATGAAAAAGCAATCTTATTTGAGTCTTTCAAATCCTGGATTCTAATACGCATACCTATAGAAAAATTCTTTAAGAGACAGTGCACTCACATCTGCAGACATATTGTTTATGAGTCCACAGGTTCCGTGTAGACGCGGCCATATTTTACAGTCCAAGGAATCAATTAATTAGTGCCTCCCAGTCCCCCCGCCGGCCGCTGCTCGGCTGAGCGCCTGTGCGGTGGAGATAGATGTGCGTGGTCAGATCGCTGGTCATGTTAACAAGCTTCGTCATAAAGATGGGCATGATAAGGAGAGCAAAAAAGCTCAGGCAGCTGCGAGGAGGGTTTCAAGAGGCCAGCCCCCCAGCTTTCAGAACTGTGCCTGCACTGGAGCCCACTCAGGTTTGTCCGGAGCTCCTTCCTTCTGGGCCGGGCACACTGTGAGCTATAGCCCGTCCTCTTCCCGTCCTCTGGTCCTCTGGCCTACATTTTGCCTTTTCTTCATTGAGCACCAAATCAAAATTTAAAAGACAACAAAACAAAACAAAACATAAACCTTTCTTCTTGCGTGTCTTCTGTCCTCTCAATATTGGGAACCTCTGACGGTTCCTTTTCCTACATTTCTGGGTGGTTCCTTTTGGTCTACGTTGGCGCTGACTTCCTTCCGCTTTTATTCTCTCTGCCTTTACAGTTGCTTTTCTATCGTGCTCCGATGAGCTTGTAAAAAAATATAAATAAACAACTATGCCCGGGTTATCTTGCACCAGAATGAACAACCCAAGATAAGCCAGACGCATGAAAGGAAGAAAAAAAAAAACACCTTGGGTATAATTGCTGGTTTGGGTTGTAGCACTTAATTCTGTTTATTCTCGCTGATGTGCATACTTAACAGAGAGATATTGATATTAAAGGGCAAGGGGGAATTAATTTTACTTTTATAGTCATCTATTAAGAGCAGAAGATGATCTGAGTCTCCTTTAAAGGGACCAAAAAAGAGGGGGGAGGGAGAGAAAAAGGGAGGGGGAAGGGAGAAATATGACTGAAAGGGAACAAAGATCTTTGCCTGAAGAAACAATGTAACACTAGACAGAACTATAAAGTCTGGGAATGTAAGAACTCAGGACTCTCTCAGCTCCCCCCTCCCTGTGTGGAATCCTGTCCCCTCCACTTCCGGCTGAAACCCCTACCCTGACTACACAATGGTATTCAAGGAAGAATTCATGCAATTATCTGGATAATTGTAGGGGGAGAGAGGGAGAGAGGGAGAGAGGGAGAGAGAGAGAGAGAGACAGAGAGAGAGAGAGAGAGAATTTCTTTATTATTATCTTTACAGAGGAGAAGAGAGGGGAAAGGGGGAAATGGTGTGAGAGATATAAAAGAAAAATAGTTACTCTTAAATCAAGGAGGTTGGGGTGAAGGCTTACAAATTTGAAACACCGCTGAGAAATGATGAGATCTGTTGAAGTACTCTGATCTCTGATCCAGTTTCATTTTCATTTTGGATACTAGCTAGAATTTACTTTGTCTGCATAGACCTGCCTCCTATAATATTGTAATTATCACAAGTAAGTAAATAATAGATAATTACAGGGTGTCAATAATATTACTTTATAACCACAAGATATGATTAGAGTTAATGTTGGAGGCTTTGTTGGAAGCTGGAGGCAAGGTAGAGAAGCCCTAGGAATCTTTCTCTTTCCTATTTTTACCTGTGTAGGAAATCTCCAGAAATCCCTAAGACTCTAAATTCATCCCCTGGATGTTTTTAGGGAAAGCTCTAGGATTTTAGGATATATTAAATCCAAAGACCAAGATGGGGAAACACTAATTTGATACTCAGCCCCTGTTAGCCTAGGGGGCAATGGGTGCTGCTCTTACCTCGGCAGGAGACTTAGTTCTTAGACCACTAGGGTTAGGGAGACTTGATTGGTGTGGTCCATAAGAGCTTATCATAATCAAGTTCATTGTCAACCCCAAATAGGAACTAGGCCTAGGGCCAAGATCTCTTTTTTCCCCAATTTGTCTTTCCTGGAGTCCACGCCTTAACAACACCAGGAGTCAAGACACATGCCCAGCTGGAGCTAGGAAGGTCAATTTAAGGCAGGGATCAGGGAAAGATTTAAAATAATGTTGTTGTTGTTTTGGAGAGTTCAGAAATCTGAAGACTGTAGGAGGGAGAGGGGAAGAGATTACCACAGAAGCAGAAGCAGAGAGCGAGGCAAAAGAGAGTTAAGAGAAAGTATGAGACCATGAGCAAGGTTTAGGTATGAACAAAAAGGGAGCAGCAGGAAGAACCAGGAAACAAAACACAAGGAAAGAAATAAAAGAAAAAGGTATAAACAGGAAGGGAAGGAAAAGACTGAAAGAGAAAGAGGCACGAGGAAGATAGAGACAAGGGTCAGTAGTTGGGCTGGCTCTGCCTGGCGGGTTTGCAGCAGTCTGGGTGGGCGGGGGCACCATGACAAAGTGAAGGTCAAGTTAGCATCGTACCTTATAAGGAAGGCGTCGGTCCTCCATTTCAGCCTTTCTCTCTGGAAGGACTTAGCGCTGGCATTTCAGGTCTTGTAAACACGGGACTTTTTTTTTTTTTTTAAAGCCTCCTTTCTTTATTGGGAGTGAATTCTGCAGCCCCGAGAAGCTGTGGCTGTGGACCGGGAAGTCAACTAATGAAGACTCCAGGAAACTTTTCTCTCCTTTTCTGCCTCTGGCTCCACTCCCTGCCAGCTGGGGCGGCCCCCATCTCTTCTGTCTTCTGCATCTTTCACCATTGTCTCTAACTCTGGGCACGATCTCTTTACTCCCCATCACCCCTGCAGGCTTGTAAAACCCTTCCATTCCACAGCAGCAAAGTGGAGAAGGACTTTAAGAATTGGAGAGAAAATTAAGCATCATAAAGAAAACTTCATTTACAGCTTAAATGTCTGTCTGAGTATTACAGTTTTCTTCTGAAAACAAAGCGATATATTCGGTAAGGAGGAGTGAGGTCACAGGGATGGAGGGGGGCCGGTGTAGCGGTAGGCTTGGATTTATTTATTTCTCAGATCCTGAGGTAGAAAGAAAGGGACAGGAGGGGAGTGTGAGAAAAGCATTTTAACCATGCAACTACCAAAGGTGGGTGCAGCTGGTGAGATTGGATGCAGCATTTTAGCTGCAACGACCTGGTACTCACCCCAGCCTGGGCCTTGGGTGTGGAGAATCTAATATATTAGGTTTTTCTTGGTTTCAGAGAGCTAGGAAGCAGAAATGGAGGAAGGTCAGCAGAACAGGAGACGGGCTGTGAGATACTGACTAGCGGCAGTCGGCTGGTATGGTTACAGCCAGGAAGGAGGGAGGGAGGAAAGGAAGGAGAAAGGAGCCTAAGCCTGGATCCTTGATTCTTTTCTTCCTTCCAGGATAGTGTGGAGGTTAGATGTGTAGTGAAGTTAAGATGGAGTTTATTAGTGTGGGGCTATCTATAGAGAACTCAGTTCCTTCTCCCTGACTCTCACCGATTGTTTTTGGCTCCTCTGTGCTCACGGAGCCATCTTAAGGCCTAATCATTTATTTCAAAATTGAAATTCTATAGCAAGGGGGGAGGCTAAGGGATGCTTCAAGAGTGATGATACACCGGTGATTCTAGCTAAACCCGATGCTTGATGCTCTAAAGCTCCCGGTTTGTTGTTACCTTTGCCTTGCCAACTGGAAAACTAACCCCTTGGACCAGCTCCATCCCACTCTACATAGCTGGCTGGGACTATCTCCAATCTATAAGATACCTGAAGTGGGGTGATGCAGCCAGGATCAGCAGCCAGGGTCAGTTGATAGAGCAATTGGGCCTCCTTTCTTGATCCAGTATTTCATGAAAAACAAAAGGACTCCATCTCATTATTTTCTGGTGGTGTTAAAGGATCCTGGTTTCTCCACAGAATGTCTGACCCTAGGATCTGAAGAGATTTATTCTGAACAAAGTGTCACCGTGTCTCAAAGTGCTGGAGTCCTTTGTGTAGGGGATGAGGGCAGCCAAGGTGGGGACATCTGCTGTCAGGAATCCCCCATGGAGGGGATGGCAGACCTTCTTTGGCATGGCCTAGAATTCTGCTCATAGCATTCCAAATGGTTGGAATGGTCCGAGGAGGTTTCTTCTGATGGCCCTTCAGCTTGTGAAAGGGAACCCCAGGAAGTCAAAAGGGGTTACTATCTTGGATGCTTCCCCAATGTGTGGGAGAGACAGCCATACTCAGTCTTTTTCCTATAACAGAAAACTGCCGGGCTCTTTGGAGATTTAGGGGATTTGAAAAGAGTGAGGCACCAGACACCCTGTGAAAGCCAAGGCTGTGACTGTGATAGAGAGGAGAACCTGAGGGGGCAAGAGCTTGAGAAGGTATCACCCTAAACCATTTCCCCCAGAGAAACCAAACACACACAATAGGTTCTCATACTGAAAAACACCAGATGATCTGCTTGGAAAGGACATAAACAGGCCAAGCGGATGCAGGTTAATAAAACCCGAAAAACCCCAGACAGGAACACTTAAAATGCCCAGAACAAAGAACACCGTGACAAATTCTCACCCAACACACAAGTACACGCACCAGAATATTCCCAGGCAGAGAGAGAAAGAGACCTTTCCTACCTCAGGCCTCCACCCGTGGACACTTAGGTATACCTGTACAGCTCCAAGAACAAATTTTTTCATGCTTCTAAACTGACCCAAACAAACCCCCAGTGATCACCGGCAGGCACCGGCTGCACTGCACACACCACGGAGACAGTCCGTATCCCCTGAGCCTCACTAATGCAAGATCCAGATCCATACCCGGAGATAAAAGTCTAGACAATAGACGGCTGTTTATGACAACGAGGCTCTCCAAGTTTGGGGCCAGGCGATAAATCTCTGGCGAATCTTCCTGTAACTCAACTTCTGGCTGTAGTGAAGAGAGAACCACGGAGACTACGGAGACCGCTGAGGGGGGGAGAGACTTAAAGCGAGAACCGAAAGGTGCTTTTCTTGTGCAGTTCTAGGCCAGCCATAAGGCTCGTCCACGCAAGGCAGTCCCACTGTGGAAGCTTCGCGTGGAGTTTCCTAGCACAGGCGAGTCAGGCCTCCTCTCTGCTCGCCCTGGCATCAGGGTTCAGAAGTCAATGTGCAGGCAGAAGGCAGGGCCTGAAAACTGGATCATTGTTGCTCAGGGAAAAGGGTCTTTTTCCTGGGTGACTGGGAGATCTTCTGGGTTACCTTAATTCATATATTCATATTCTCATTCTCTCTCATTCATTCATATTCTCTCTCTCTCTCTCTCTCTCTCTCTCTCTCTCTCTCTCTCTCTCTCTCTCTC
>NW_021604793.1:1243218-1275448 GCF_004785775.1 Grammomys surdaster
CTCTCTCTCTCTCTCTCTCTCTCTCTCTCTCTCTCTCTCTCTCTCTCCCTCTCTCTCCTTTTCCATTTTGGATTGACGAGCTGTTCCCTTTTGCATTTTTGACCCAGGCATCTGATTACAAGTAAGGAGCCACTGAAGTTGATCTCATAAAAATGCCGCGAGCTCACTTTGATCAGCAGGGACTGGGTCCGAGCCTAAGTAGGCGCTAAAGCCTGGGAATGGCGGCACCGGCCAACCCGGCCTCTGCTCTGCACCGAGTTGGGAGATCCCGGTGGCCTAAGAGGGCAATCTCCCCCAGAAAAGGTATTTTCTATGGAGTTGCCACTAGCTTTGGAAATTAAGGCCCAATGGCAGCGGCTCCATCTTCAGACTGCTTTTAAGACATGTCCTTCATTTTAGAGCGGGGAGGGGGGGTAAAACTGGCTCATAAAATGGGGCTTTTATGGGAGAAATGGGGTCGCATTGCTAGCCTCCTGGGACAACCCCTCCGCGGAGGAAGCTGGGTGGAGCGGCAGGGCGGAGGAGCCGCCGGCTTTGCTCTTTGCACCCCCTACCTTGTCCGTAGGCCCGATGTTACTCTAGCAGGTCCACCCACTGCTTTGGTGGCCTAACCTGAAGCCTTGGGCTTGCAGTGCTGACCTGGGCTGAAGAGAAAATAGGCGTTTTGGGTCTCTGAGAACAGGGTGAGGTGTGGGTGTCCAAGATTCAAAATAAGCCTCTAGCTTGAAAATCCCAAAGCACAATAAAGAATTTATCCTATGCTTCCACATCTCTGCTAAGGGAAAGAAAAATGCTCAAGAAGATGCAAGCTGTTCTAATTGAGATCCCTTCTTCACCAGTCCAGCCTGGGAACTTCTTTTTTACTGACTCAATAAGAGGCTGAATTTAAGGCCTCCTTTTTTCCTTCTAGTATTTTCTTTCTAACTTGTGGTCTATAGGGTGGTCTTTTTCCCTTATCAAGAACTGCTTTCAAGAATTCAAGGAAGGGTGTGGAGGAAAAGAGGCCACAAGGCTGCCTAGAGCTGTTTTCAGGAGGCTGCTGTAGGAACCGCCCATGACAGAATTCGGCAGACAGTGCCCCCTTCTGAATCAGGCCCTGTTGTCCTTGTGTGGGAGGAAAGGCCGCTAGAGTCTGTCCTAGTTCTAGCTAGACCACCGAGGCAGCAGCAGCCTAGACTGCAGAGGCCTGCTAGCGGGGAAGTTCGCAGGGAGTAAGGCCACCAAAAATCCGCAAGTCAGTATAATGATTATCACACGAAGTATTTAGATGAAAGCTGGAACTCTAGGCAGATGGAGGGACAGGACGGCTGGCACGAAGCAGGTGAGGAATAATAATAATAACAACAGCAAGATTAAATCAATTGCCTTCAGTAGTGTCTGCAAGTGATGGGATGGGGGGGGGCACAGATGTGTCCCTCCATCCAAAATGTAAAGGATGCTGTGAGCAGAAGTCCCAGAGTGAGAGGGTACAAACCCAACGGAGGCTACCAGGTGGTCTGGACCCAAAGCCAGGCAAGCAAGCCAATACCCCACCCCCTAAGCATTTTTGCTAATCAACAGCTAAGTGATCTCAGAAACCAAGGTCTTCTCTCCTTGACCCAGTTGCTGAGGGTTTTATGAAGGTTGTTTTAATTTTTTGAAAGGCCAATGCTAGAAAAAAAAATTAAACTTCATGCTTTGCTTTTATGGAGAAGAATATTTCTTCCTTCAAGTCTCTTAGAGGATCCTAAAGTTTCCTAGACATCATCTCCTTGACACTCATCTTCGCTTCCTTCTTTTGGTTTTAAGAAAATCAGTCTGCCCTTTGTAGCCGCCTGCTTCACTTTTATGGTGGCCCAGGAATAAACTTTGGTGGTCAAATTCAAGTGCTCAGGCCCACAGCTGTCTTCTCACAGGAAGCAGACACCCCCCACCCCCACCTCTCTCCCAGGCTGTGTAAAACAGGACTTAGGGGATTGAGCCCCACACTGCCCAGAAGAGCAAGAGGAAAAAGGAAGAAAAACCAAATTGGAACATAGGGAAAGCAGGAGCCAAGACCACCCTCATCCCTGCAAGAGATGGGGTACCTCTGGCCTTCTTCTTGCTGGCTTCTATCACTGTTTGGGGAGTATTTTGCCTCCAGTAAACGTAAGTTTAATGAGGTCAACACAAACCCCATAAAAGCCCCAGTCCGTCGTTCACTACCATTATAATTAAAAATGTTGCCCCCAGCTCCTCCTATAAAAAAGACTAAAGAAAAGGGGAACTGCGACAGATTCTTCTGTTTCTGGTCCCTTCTCTACAGAAATGCCTCAATCTAGTTATTTGCCTTCAGTTACGATCTGGCCAGGACTAAAAAGCACAAGAAGCAATGCCTATCACTAAGTGCAAACATAGAGAGGGATTGGAAGTCTCTTCTACAGTATTTGAGACACTCCCCTGACACACACAGAAGACCATGGTGGAGGCAGATTCCTCCAAAGTGTTGTTGTAAAGGCTGAGTAAATTTGGGCAGGTAGAAGAGTTGAGGAGGAATGGATTTGGGTGGATATATTTGGAAATAAGCTAGGCATTTCTATCTTTCCTGTCTGACTGAGGGTTTCAGTGCTTCATCCTTCAACAAAGAAAATCAAATCAAATCAAATACACTTTAAAGAGGAAAACCAATTTGAAGGCGACCCTGAGGGTTGGGGGAACTGTTTAAACTACCTTTGGTTTTGTCTAGGAGTACAGAGCTGGGTTGTTGGAGGCTTCTTTCTTTTCTAACACATTATGTTGTGACAGCTCCTTCTTAGGACCAAGGTTGCTTTCTGCTTGTGCCAGTTGTTCTGACAACATGGATCCAGCCCAGAGCATTTCCATAAAGTTATATTCAGATGCCCAGATGTGCTGTAAGGGGATTGGAGGCTTAAGGAATCATTGAGTGTTCCCTTCTGGACACAGCGGTCCAGGAAGGAGGCTTATAGACTTGGAGGAGGGCAGGGTTGGACTGAGAAAGGAAGCAGGAGAAAGGAGTTAAAGGAGCTGGGGACTTCAGGCTGTCTACTTTTTGATTGGTACTAGACATAGACACTTAGCCTCTCTACCTACCTAAGCTCCCCCAAATCATTAAGAAAAGAGAGAGAGAACCTCCCCAAATGTAGTTCTCTTAGCATACATCCTGCCTGGACTTCCTTACCAGGCTTCTTTTCAGCCTATTAACTGAAGCTGAGCTCCTAACCCGAAGGGCCCCAGATAGAGAAGATAGATGACTCACATTCTAAATCTTTTTCTTTGGGGTTTGGGATTTTAAAATCCACAGTGAATGTAGCTTTCTGCACATTGATTGACAATAAAGGCAGGCATGAAATATTCACCCAGGGCCACTCTCTCATACTAAATATTTAACACAACATTAGAGAAGGTTTTTCCCAGACTTCGCCAGGCACCGGCTGGGCGGCTGGCGCACTGCTCACCACTGGTTTATGACTAATAGGAGTCCCTAGCCAGCGGCAGCACAGCAAGCTAGACAAAGTTGGGACACTGGCTCATAGCTAGGCTGCCTCACCTTTGGGAAACTTCTTATACTCTTCCTGGGAACCTGTCCTATAAGGGAACTCACCCGACACTGGCCAGGAAAATAATGTAAAGGACTTCTTGTGAAGAAGCTCTGATTCTTCAGGTAGAGGGGTAAGAGTCCCTGAGACTTGAGGGGAAGCATCCAATATTTCTGGGGAAATCAGGTAGGAAAAGGCCCTTCCTCTTACTCCCAGCATGTCATAAGGAAGAGACCAATATCCCTAAACGGAAAATCCTTCTCCTTCCCCCAATCCTAGGGGGAAAAGAGCAGCAGCTAAAAAAAAAAAAAATACAATTACCCCCTCCCAGCCACCGCCCCCGCCCATCCCACCGCCCACCCCACCCCAACCCTCTCTCTCTCCTCCTTTGCTCGCTCTGTGGAATGGAGAGGAGGGGAGTGACGAGAGAAAAACGAATACAAATCTGCAATTGATTTTCATAATGTTTCTGCGGTGTTTGCAAACCAATCGCCTGAACGTCCCCGATCTTACCTAAGAGAGAACCCCTCCTACGTCTGCGAAGTGCTCCGAACTGATATATGACAATATCTACTTTGGATCACGTGCTCGGGGAGAGAGACTAAGACGGATAACGCGTCATCTCGCCTTCCCAAAATTTCCCCCCTCGTTAGATCGGGTCCAAAACCTCCAGCCGGAGGAGGCAGGAGAAGAGAACGATGTTTAACTCGGTCAACCTGGGCAACTTCTGCTCGCCTTCGCGCAAGGAGAGGGGCGCTGACTTCGGCGAGCGAGGGAGCTGCACCTCCAACCTCTATCTGCCCAGTTGCACTTACTACGTGCCCGAGTTCTCCACTGTCTCTTCCTTCCTGCCCCAGGCCCCCTCTCGTCAGATTTCTTATCCCTACTCAGCCCAAGTGCCCCCGGTCCGGGAGGTCTCCTACGGCCTGGAACCGTCCGGGAAGTGGCACCATCGGAACAGCTACTCGTCTTGTTATGCGGCTGCCGACGAGCTTATGCACCGGGAGTGCCTGCCTCCTTCCACAGTCACTGAGATCCTCATGAAAAATGAAGGTTCCTACGGCGGCCACCACCACCCCAGCGCCCCGCACGCGGCCCCCGCTGGCTTCTACTCCTCAGTCAACAAGAACAGCGTCTTGCCCCAAGCCTTCGACCGCTTCTTCGACAACGCCTACTGCGGTGGCGGAGATGCGCCCTCCGAGCCCCCCTGCTCCGGCAAGGGCGAGGCCAAGGGGGAGCCTGAGGCGCCCCCAGCCTCGGGACTTGCGTCCCGGGCAGAGGCTGGTGCTGAGGCCGAGGCCGAGGAGGAGAACACGAATCCCAGCTCGTCCGGTTCGTCCCACTCGGCGACCAAGGAGCCGGCCAAGGGAGCCGCCCCCAGTAGGTAGCAGCGGCCGGGAACCCGAGGGCAGCGAGGGAGGGAGCAAAGAGGGAGGGCTGGAGGGGGGGAGGCCAGGGGAGCGCGGACAGCCTCGTGTTTTGGGTCAGTCCGATTTTATGTGGAGTTTTATAAGCATTCAAAGGATTTTATTATAACCTACAAAGCCCTCTCTCCCAACGACTCGACTTTTTACGATGGAGAAGGGGTGGGGAGGGAGGGAAAGGGGCTCTTTGGAAAAGCCGGGTGAGCCCCCCTCCTCCGTTATCTCCCTCGGTCTGTGAAATTTTTAAAAGTGCCACCATTGCGGGCGATATTAACTTTGATCGTGAACTTAGAGGAGCGTTTAAGAAAGGATGGGGAGTCGGGCTGCTGGGGGGTTGGGAGGGAGGGGAGGGGTGGAGGGGGAGAAAGGGGAGGGCGAGGGACAGACTGGGAAAAATCCAGAGAAGGGGAGAGGTAAGGGACAGAAGCGACGCGGCAGAACTTGAGTCCAGAAAAGCTCTCCATGGCCGCTCCGCTTCTTTTTAAAACGACTTTTAAAAAATGTTCAAAATTACGTGTTCGCTGGTCTTTGAGAAGAAACCGGGGCAAGCTGGGGTTTGGCGGTGACAGGGGAGTGGGAGAAAGGATCGGAGCTCCCCTGCGCTGCAGGCGAGGGTGGCGATGACTCTCCCGGGTCTGAGGCCTCTGGGTAGGCCCAGCCTGACTGTGTTTGAAGCCAGGCAGGCAGGCGGCGGGTGTCCCGGGGCGCCAGGGCACCGCAGGAGACTCGTGGGTGTCCGGCTACCTCTACTGGCTAGTTTCCTCCCGGATTCCTCACTGCTCTCTCCTGATCTCACTTCTTCGCGCCGATTCTCCGCGGTTCCCCCCGATTTCTGGGGGAAGGGATCCTGGATTTGCAGGAGCATTAGGAGGGCAAGGGCAGCGACCAGGAGCAGACAGAGGGCCCCTGGGAAAGCACGTGGGGCAGGCAGGTTTTTCTACACCCGCAGACCCTGTCAGCTAGGGCTCTGGCCTGAGGGGCAGGGGGAACTAGGTTCTCAGTGAATCTGGCAGTGGGATCGAGGTTTGCCCCAGCGCAGCGGATGCGGAAGAAGAGCCGCCGGCCTAGAGGGAGGGCTGCCCGGCGGCGGGACTGGGAGTTGTGCCGCTGAGCTTTCAGCGGCCGGGGTTGGCTGGGGTCGCCCGGGGTCTCACGTGTCTCTCTCCCCTTTCCTCGCACTTGCCCCTTCCCCTCCCTCCAGACGCCCCCCGCACCCGCAAGAAGCGCTGCCCTTATTCGAAATTCCAGATCCGGGAATTGGAGCGAGAGTTTTTCTTCAACGTGTACATCAACAAAGAGAAGCGGCTGCAGCTGTCCCGAATGCTGAACCTGACAGACCGACAAGTGAAAATTTGGTTTCAGAACAGAAGAATGAAAGAAAAAAAACTGAGCAGAGACCGGCTGCAGTATTTTTCAGGAAATCCGCTGCTGTAACTGCAGACCTGACCCTTTGGGGTGGGAGGGAGGGAAAGTGGGAAATTTATTTTATTTTATTTTATTTTTTATCTTCTAACTCGTCTTTTTTTTTCCGCGGGTGGAAAACTGGACTGTGGCCAGGGCTGGCCCCCCACTGCCGTTACTGGCACTTCCTTCTAGAATCCCCTTTGCCTCGGGTCTAATTCACTGTAGGGGACAGAGACCCAGCCTGGAAAAGGGGATGAGGGAAGTGTCTGACCCGTGGTTAGTGGACCCCGTTGGCGCCAAGGCCCCAAGACTGTTTATTTAAAAGAAAATACACCTTGCAACAAAGTCTTGCTGCTCGGATTGGGTGAGAGGAGGGGCGGGCACAGTGGGCGCCAGAGCCGAACAATCCTTGAACTCAAGTCTTCCCTAGCCCAAGTGAAAAGATCCACTGAGCCACCTTGTCTTCGAGACCTCCCAGGCTCCCCGCCCCCACCCCACCTTGCCCCTTGGTTAGGGGTCAGCTAAATGTGATCCTGCCTTGCTGTGAAATTTCTGTGCGTTTGACCTGGTGTTAGGTGTGCAAAGTCCAAATCCTACCTCCGACTGCGCCTGGCCCCGCCTGAGCCTAGTTGTTCTCGCCCTAAATGTGTAGACCCTTTTTGAAAACTCCTACCTGGTGCATCGAGTTGTCCTAACCTTTTCCCTAGCAGTGCCCCACCCCCACCCCTGTGGATTTATTGCTAATCTATGCTATTCGTACCTCTTTTAAAAGAAACAGGATTGAGGTGGAAGGGGCATAGGAAGATGGGGTTGGGCACCTCCCTCTAGCTGAGGTCTGCATTTATGTAAATATTTTTCATAAGTCTCTCTACCTGGAGAGGAAAGGGGAGGCTGAGCCGGAGTGAGATTCTGATCATCCATCTCTATCCATGTGCGTGAGTGCGTGTGTATGTGTGCAATCCCCACCCTACTCCTGTCTCAGAGGGATTGCTGTGAATTTTTTTTTTTGGTGGTAAATAAAGATATTTCATTCTGTTCAATATTATGATTTTATTTGACCTTTTTATTAACCCCCTCTCCTCTTAAAACCTCCTGTGCTCCCAAGACAGTAGAGGTGGTGGTGGTAGTGATGGAGGAGGAGGAGGAGGAGGAGGAGGAGGAGGAGGAGGAGGAGGAGGAGGAGGAGACAGCAACAATTGGAATTAGATTGGGAGAGCCTGCTGCTGAAAACTGGCCTTCTTAGGTGAGACAGGCTAGTATGGGGACACTGGTGCTCAGCTCCAAAAGCAAGGGCAAGAGGTGACCAAAGGTTGCTCCAGCTCTGAAGCAGAGGACATCCTATGGTTAGTCCTAAAACTCTTTTTTTTTTCCTCACGTGCAACTCAAACTGCATCCAAATGCCCGGCAACACTTCCTGTTTAAGTACACGTTTTGGGGGGAGTTAATTGTAACCATCATCAAATTTAAATTTATAGGAATTTTCTTGGCTTCACTACCCTCCTGCCAGATGTCTCCCTCTGTTGCAGTCAAATATGTAGAGCTGAGGATAGGATTCTCTCTCTCTCTCTCTCCTCTCTCCTCTCCTCTCCTCTTTCCTCTCTCCTCTCTCCTCTCTCTTCTCTCCTCTCTCCGGTGTATTGCAATTTTAATATACAATTTTAAAGAAAGGAGGGGAGAAGAGGCCAAACAAGCCCTCTCTTGTCTTCTTCACAACCATTAGGGGGTGGGAAAATGGGGCCCATCCCCTTCCCCTTTGGCCCAAATGGTCAGGCTCCTCCAGACAGAACCAGACACCTAGGCTGGGGCCATCCTGACTTTTATATGTTGGCTGTCCCAGAATAAAAAGTTTCAGAGATGTGTTTTGTAGGGATTAGCAAAGAGGGCACCAGGGAAGGAGGTGACCTACGGTACAATCTTCACACCAGTCTGTATTTGTTGCATGTGTTTCTTCAGTGGAAAGTTAACTAATCCTTTCAATTCTTTCAATAAGAACACTCATCTCTTTTTATTTTTATTTTAAATTTGTTATTGGAGTAAGAGGTTTAGAACCAATTCTCTCATTTCCCTTCTGTCTTTCTGACCTTATGGAATTCTAAGACAATGTTTTTACCCATGCTTCTTTGTTGGATGAAGGGGAAAAGTACCCTGGGTCTCAAGTATAGAGATTGCTCTGTTTTGATGACAAAGATTCCTGCAGCTTAGGTATCTGAATCTCTAATTTGTAACTCTTTGAGGTTTGCCAATTTGGGAGTATTGTGGCTCACAAGCTTTTGTGTGCTCACAAACATTTTATTAATCAAGGCGGCGGCATCCTTATGTGTGCTCATGAGGAGGAGTATAGTTTGTGTACGTTTGTCTGCATGGAACAAATGTGACCTGATGTGCCCAGCTTAGGTTCTTCTTCTTTGGTATGTGAACAGTCAGTATTTAATGAAGGTAACAGGAATACAACTGAGGGTCCTCTGTGTATTTGTGTATGGTGGAGGATTTCTTGAGATGTGATATTTATTTACTATGTCTAGCTATACCAGGGACTGTTATCATGCTGGCCATATTTTCTATATAAAAATAGACAAGCATAGAACAAACTATGTAAAAAGGGGACTTTTGGCCTCCAAAGGACTGTCAACTTTGGAGAAAAATATTTCGAACATGCACTTAGATCTTTTCTACAAATATACAGCTCAGAAAAGAATCTCTCTTCCAGAAGATATCTCTGGTGAATGAGAGGAGAGTTATCATGAAAGAAAATCAAAGGTTTGTGTGACTTGAGTCCAGGAACCTGCCAGGGTGTGCTGTGTGTGTGGGGAGAGAGAGAGAGAGAGAGAGAGAGACAGAGAGAGAGAGAGAGAGAGAGGGAGGCAAGGGAGAAGAGAAGAGATGAGAGGGAGGGGTCTCTAGTCCCCAAGCAAACCCACCTTCATACTCCTGGGATGTCCAACCCCCCTTGCTAGCAGGGGCACTCTGGGCTCAACCCCTTGGGGTAATCCCCTCCAGCCGCAACGCTGCCCTGGAACAAAAGATCGCAGTCTAGACGCCGCCATAAAGCGTCCCCGAGCCTCTAAACCCAGTTTCATTTCACCCTTAACGACCCAGTCTGGCCTGTGTTAGAAAATGCTTCCGTCCTAAACAGTAAACAAACCCCCAGTGGATGGTCTTGGCTCTTCCAACACACCCCAGGCGCCCCCACCCCATCATCCCTTTGCCCCACATTTTCCCTCCTTTCCTCCAGCCTTTCTCAGCTCCCCACCCCCCAAGTAAATAAACCAGAGGCCGAGTTCAAAGTTTCCTGGAGCTAAGGAGGAATGTTGGTTGTAAAAATCCAAGTTTATAGCGCACGTGGGAGTTTACAAGGGTATTAAGTGGTGTGGGCTGAGAGAGCTCTCTGGGCCCCACCCCCTTTCCACTATGGGCTTTGGGGGTGCAGGGGAGTCAGGGGCGCTTGAAATGAGAAATTGTCTGGAAGTAGGCTTGGATTTGGAGTTTCTTTTGTCACTCAGACCCTAGGTGGCTTGGGAAATGCAAAGCAGAGGTGCCATGAAGGTGGGCCTTCCACCCCTACTCTGAGGGAAAGCCCCTGGGTTCAGGTCTCCCAGAATGAAAGACTGGAAAGCTCTTCTGAGAAGTGGTAGGTTGGGGAGAAAGCATGACCGGCCCAGCCCAGGTGCCAGAAAGTGAAGAGAATTGGGAGTTACCGTAACCAGTTAACCGGAAGGGAAGGAACTACCTTAAGCTCATTTCTTGAGAAGCTGACAGAAGAGAGGTCTTTGCTCAAGAAGGCAAAGGAAAAACTTTGAACTTCAAGGGAGTCAAGGGCACTGCCTCTTCCTCCCTTACCCCAACTCTCCCGCCCCTCTTAGGAATCTGAAGAGCAGTTTCTCTCTAGGCCAATATTCCCTGAAGTGGGTAGCCCTGGGGTTTTCCTGGTGCCCAAGGGATGGATAACGCTGTTTACTAAACCCTTCCTGCTCTGAGCTGGCCAGTATAGTGTGCACGCGACTACACTCTTTATTATTCATATAAACCTTTAGAAAAGGCAACGCCCTGGAAGTTTTTATAACTTTGTTTGGCATAAAATTTTTACAAGATTCTCCACCACCACCCCCCTTCCTTGAAGAAAAAAAAAAGTTTAGTTTAGGTCTTGCCACAGGATAGAATTCTAGAGAAAGAGAGAAGGATGAGCCCTGAGGCTTCATCATATGTGTAAGGGGGTAGAGTACTTTTGTTTGCTGAAGGCAAAAAAGGCTTGAAAGTCAAGCCAGTCCTTCTTGAGGTCTACCCAGGACCTGGCTTTGGGGATAGCCAGCTAACAGAAGCCACAGGCATTCAGGAGAGCCCTATCCACCATGCATTTGAGATGAACTCTTTCTAGATCCACAAAATTTGTAAAATGTCTGCAGTATAACAAGGCTTCCCCTATCCCACCGTGTTTTGTTGTAGGCTCTATTTCTCTGCATGTCTGTTCTTTCTCTGTCACCCCACCCATTTCTTGAAGTAGTGAAGTTCTATAATCCTGGCTCAAACTTTTAATTTGGGGGTGGGGGCTTCTGCACACACAGTCCTATCCCTGTTGCCTGTGGGGTTTAAGAAAAGAAATCCAAATGCCAGGAAATTCTCGCCTAGCGCTTGCAGTTGCTGCAGAATCAAAGGAGATGGCGGCCAGCAGGGCTACAGCCCTCCTGATTCCTTTATAGAGAACAAAAGTACTTATGTAGGGACATGGCCTTGAAATGCCAACTTACCTATGACCCTTTGGACTTGCCCTCTACCCTCTGACAGAGCCTCACTCTCTCACTTTCCTATCTCCAGTGCTGAGACCATAAATGAGCTAAACTTTAAGCTATGTAGTGTTCAGTTCGGCAGAACAAAGATAAGGGAAGTTCTCTCTAATTGTGGGTCTGGTGGAGCAAGTTTCTTTAGTGTGATGAAATGAAGACATAGAGCCAGGCATTTCAAGGATCAAGGAGCTTTTGGTGCTGACTGGGTGTAAGGTGGAGGGGAGAAGTGTGCTTCTGAGTCGGCATTCCCATCCCTCTAATGGCGACTCTGAGGCCTGACCACCTTTGCTGGCTGACTGTTCTACACTTCGCCTTGTGAGGAGCTGAGCTGAGCCTGAAGGCAGAAGGTCAACTTCAACCCCGAGCAACTGGAATAAGAAGGATCCAACCTGTCATTTTCCTTCTCACATAACCCAGTACAACAAAGAAAAATAAGCAAGCCTTGGGGGAAAGGAAGCAAAAAATTGAAGACAGCAAAGGATAAAGTTTATAATAAAGGAAGAAGAAAATAAGGAAACAATGAATTAAAATCTTGGGAAAAGAAAGGAAAACTACAAAGGAAAAAAGGAGAATAAAAATAGAAAAAGAAGAGAAAGCTGGAATATGAAAAAGAAAGGAAGAAAGAAAAGAAAAAAGAAGAAAAACAACAACAAAACCAAACAGACCTTCCAAAAGAAATTTAGCTAGTGAAAGAGGATCCTGTTTTTTACCCTCAGGAGTAAGACAGCCCAACCACACTGACTGGAAATCTGACCTACTGGGGCAACTCAGAAACAAACCATTAAAGTGGGGATCAGGGTCTTCCCCCCAAGTCACCCTCCCTTTGGGCTCCTCCTCCTAACGATTCTCTCTGGGGTGTGTGTGGTCTGCTTTCGATTCCATAGGCAAAGTTAAATAATTGGTCGGTTTCCGAAGGGCCGAGAAGCAGTCAGACTGGTATGGGATAGCGAACTTCGGAATTCAAGGGCCGCAGGAAGCGCTTTGGATAGAAGTGAATATTTGAAACTGTACATGCAATTAAATGCAAGCGGGACATGTGGATAGACGCTATACTTCACAGCCTCGGGGTGTAAGTATGTAGGATGTCGAGATGTGAGAGTGAGTCCGCTGGCAGCCCTGCTGCCTGAGTAGCAGCAGAATCCGAAGCAGGACAGAAGCGCCTATGTCCGTCCTCGGCCTCTCACCTCTTTACCTGCTTGAACCTTTCTCCCCTGGATCTCTGAAAAATTCCACATTTTGCTTGGCGTTTCCCTGCTCTCAATTCAAGTGGGGCAGGGCTTGGTGTTCTAGAAGAAAAGAGAATTGTTCCTTCAAGATCTGAGAAAAGAACAACTAATCTCAGCCTCCAGAACAAGGAGAAAAATCCCAAGTCAGTGATGTAATTTTACTTTCCTTTTTTTTTTTTTTTTTTGCTTGAAGAGGTTTCAGCATGCACATTTTAAAACTGTATTTAATTATTTTTATTCCACAAGGAGAGACACTCTTCCTCTTTCTTTTCATCTTCAGATGTTCCCAGATTATCTTTAACCTCTCAGGGAAACTCCGACATTTTTCAGAGGAGAAAACAAGGTGCTTCTGGGCGATTTGAGGGCTTCAGTCGAAAAGAGCCCACTTTCATTCCTATCCATTCCCCTGGATCCTTAGGGCATTTGCCTCCGAAGAATTGTAGGGCCCTTCTGGAACCAGCCAGGAACTCCTGAACCCTCTTCTGTTCCCTTGCTCACCGACCCAAAAATATCAGGAGGCCCAGGCGGCCCAATCCAGCTCAGCCGGGCTGCCCTTCAGTGTCTGGACGCAGGGCGGGAAGAGTGAAAGGGCCCTGGGCTTTCTCTTAGGGAGGGTGGGATTTATTGAGACGTGGGCACAGCCTGAGCCCCACTTTGGCCTGCAGTCCCCGGAATTTTCACTTCCTCGAGTTGAGGTAAGAAGGAGGACCCGGGAGTGAGGCTTAAGTGCAAGGCTGTTTGCATTGGAGGAAGTTGAGGAGATACCTAAAAAACAAAAACAAACAAACAAAAAACCAAAAATAGAACAAAACAAAAAAACCCGGGGTAACTTTCACAGCACAGACTTTCAACTGGGCCCCAATCCAGTTGACAAGGGTACCCTTTGGGTAAGGCCAGCGGGCTCCTGGCTGTGGCGGCAGACCGGGTGACTGAGGCGGCACGCATGCCTTTGAACGCCAGGCCCGGACAATAGGACGGAAGCTGCCTTTGCTCGTGGCCTCGGGAAAGGCGAACCCAAGGGGGCAGGGCTTGAGACCCAGGCTAGACAGGGGTTTCCTGGACCTACACAAATGCTCTCTGTCCGAGCCCTCGCTTTCATTTCTTTCCTTTTACCTCCATTAATACAGACCCCAAAGTCCTGGAAAAGCCAACAAGTTACTCGGTCGCGTCCGAGCAAGCCAGCGGGCTGTTGCTTAACAGCTCTGGGTTTTCGTTTATCTTGAGTAATTAGAGGCAAACATTTGTCCCAACGGGGGTCCCACTTAGGCTGATGAATTTGATTTCTTGTTTCATTAATGGGCCATGTTTATCATACTTCTAATTATTTCAACTTTAAACACTATTCGTTCTTGTGAGGAAGTGGGAGTTGAAGCAGAAAGCTTTTCTCCTGAGGGTATTATTTCCACTAATGTTAAGAATCCTGAAGCAACTCCATTGCCTCCCATAGCTGAGGTTGAGGGTGGGCTTGGAATGGGGGTCTGGTTTGTAGGGGAGACAGGCCCAGAAACTGAGTAACTTTGCTTCTCTCTTGATAGCTAGCCAGTTTCTGTCTAGTAGCATGTTGTTTGAGGACTATTCTAGAATTTTCGGACTCTCACCACCTTCTCTCAGTCTGGGTTCCAATCCCACTGTCCTCTGCAACTGGCCCGAACAGCACGGCCTAGTTGGAGACATTGTCCTTTCCCAGGCTTCTAAGACTTCTGTCACTGAGATAAAAGATAGAAAGTGCTGAGGTAGTCCAGCACCTGGCTGTTATAGAAAGGACCCTCACTACAAGACTCCAAACCGAGGACATGGGCAAGATTTTGGGAAGACAGACGCCAGGGACAGGCACACCATGGAGGGAAATAAAAAGAGATGTGAAAGGGGGAGGGACCCCCCCAAAGCCATATAATTCTCAATTGCTTTGGTCTTTAATTTCATTGTCCCATAAATGAGGAAATATCAGTTCCCATACTAAATTTTTATCCTCAGCTGATAAATATGACGGGAAATTTTCTTTGGGTCCTCGTAAAAGGGAACAGTTTCGATCAAACTCGTGGGGAAACTTATGCAGATAATACAAACAGAGTGGTCATAAAGTCTAGGCTGTTTCCCGCGGGATGGGCAGGGGGACAAATGGCTCCCTAGACTTACTGCTGCTGGGGACTGTCCCAAGTCTGGTCTGGGGCCTAAACAGCCTAACCTTGTCCTGAATAACACTCAGGCTGAAGCCAGGGCGACCTCTGCAAATGAAAACACAAAACTATTTCAAATCTCTCCTGCCGGCAGCACTCTCCACGGATTTCCCACCCCCGGAATTAAGGCACCCCTGGGTCTTCTTGTCCACCCCTGGTTGGGGGAAATCGGGGCAATTCTTTCCTTAGTTATCTTCCATCCTAGCTGGCTAGGGCCTCCAGGGATCCGTCCAGCTTCTTCACTCATCCACGCCAGGGAGCTCGGCCCTGGAGTCGTTTCCCAGCCAGGCTCTGGTCTTTCGAAAATGGAAAGCCCACAGCCTCTGCCCAGGGAAAAATGCAGGGCTACCGGAAAGACAAGTTATTCTCCGGATTCCGTTTCCTGAGGAAGGGGTGGAGAGTTTAGTTCGCTTTGGAAGAAAAGTGATGGAGAAATCTAACGAACTATTTCAACACACATCCCTCCTAAACCCCACCTCCCGTACTTCTCCCCTTTAGTAAGCACACAAAAAATAGACTGCTCCTCTTCTTAAAAAAACAAAACAACAACAACAACTAAAAAAAAAAACCTCCCAGCCCAATCGCTTAAAATGGACCCTTCTCTAATGGAGTTTAATTGTTTCTTGTGCGCCTTTCCCGTGTGGATACGCATTCCTCCAACCCAACCAAGGCCTGGAGGTTCGAGCTTTCTCTCCGGGAATATTCATTTTTTTAAAAGTAGGGACAAGGTCAAGCGGGGGAGGGGGGAAGGCTGCCGGGACATGGAGCAAAGCAGCCTACCAAACCCCCTCTAAGTGTAAAGCTGCTCATTCAGTAAGGCCCAGACTGCAACTCCAGGATTGGGGAGAGGGTACCTCTAATCTCCAGCTTTCTCCTGCACTGATCCTTAGGCCCACCGGGATCCTCCTTTGCCCAGAATCCCTTAAGTAACTGTGATGCGGGCCCGGGCCCACTCCAGACACTGGAGACTCCCAGTTAGCACCCAAGGAGAACTTGGAACTCAACCAACCTCCAAGACCTACTGTCGGGAGAGCCCAGACCCAAGGGCCAAGCCGAAGGAACCAAGGGGCAGGAGAACAGAAACTTCAGCTTGCTTTTGATTCTTAACTTTCTCTTCTACCATAAGCCCACTGAAGATCCCTCCCATCTCCCCCAAAACATTACCCGGCTACCAACCCAAGAGACGAAAAGGGAGTATGGGGGTACAGAAAGTGGAAGGTGAAGAGAGGGAAAAGAGTACCTGAATCTTGTCTTGACCTTTTACTTTGAATTTGACTGTTTTGAGCCCCGGTTGCCTTACTCTGTCCCGCATTTTCCCCCTCTCCACCCATCTCTCCCCAGGAGCTACAGGCTGATTCTCTAGTAAACAAGTCCCACTCTTCCCAGAACAACCCCATGTCCCTCCACCCACCCCACCACTACCCCACCACTACCCCACCGCCCCTGCAGCCCGGGGGGCGCTTCCTTTGTTCGCCAGGAAGGGCTCCGGTGCCCCTACCCCGAGGCAGCTGCTAGGTGGCGCTGTTACTCCACGCTGAGCGCTCCGCCTGCCGACAACTTGACCCCGCTGACGTCACGGCCGTCTGAATCATCAAGGCCATTTTCAAATCCCATTGGTCTAGCCGTCACATGGTGAGGACCGAATGCGCGGATAATTATGGAGCTGATATTTCCCCCCTCCCCTTCTTTTTCCTCCCGCCCCTCCAACCGCCCCCCCTTCCCGGATGGGGGAAAAAAGATGTCAGCTCCTCCGCTGTAGTATGCTCCTTAAAAACCCCTCTCTCTGAAAATGACATGCCCTCGCAATGTAACTCCGAACTCGTATGCGGAGCCCTTGGCTGCGCCGGGAGGAGGAGAGCGCTATAACCGTAACGCAGGAATGTATATGCAATCTGGGAGTGATTTCAACTGCGGGGTGATGAGGGGCTGCGGGCTCGCGCCCTCTCTCTCCAAGAGGGACGAGGGAGGCAGCCCAAACCTGGCCCTCAACACCTACCCGTCCTACCTCTCGCAGCTGGACTCCTGGGGCGACCCCAAAGCCGCCTACCGCCTGGAACAACCTGTTGGCAGGCCTCTGTCCTCCTGTTCCTACCCACCTAGTGTCAAGGAGGAGAATGTCTGCTGCATGTACAGTGCAGAGAAGCGGGCGAAAAGTGGCCCTGAGACAGCTCTCTACTCCCACCCCCTGCCGGAGTCTTGCCTTGGGGAGCACGAGGTACCTGTACCCAGCTACTACCGCGCCAGCCCGAGCTATTCCGCGCTGGACAAAACGCCCCACTGTGCTGGGGCCAACGAGTTCGAAGCCCCTTTTGAGCAGCGGGCCAGTCTCAACCCGCGCACCGAACATCTGGAATCGCCTCAGCTTGGAGGCAAAGTGAGTTTTCCTGAGACCCCCAAGTCCGACAGCCAGACCCCCAGTCCCAACGAGATCAAGACGGAGCAAAGCCTGGCGGGCCCAAAAGCCAGCCCTTCGGAGAGCGAAAAGGAACGGGCCAAGACCGCAGACTCCAGCCCAGACACCTCGGATAACGAAGCTAAAGGTAAGGCGGCCTGGGCCGCGGGTGGGCTGGAACGTTGCGGGTGCTGGTCTTCGTGGTCAGGATTTGGGGTAGGAAGATAAAGGAGAGTTGAGCAGAGGCCTAAGGAACTCGAAGGTTCTGAATTGACCCGGTCTTGAGGCTCCTGTTTGCTGAGCTCCAGGCTGGTGGCGTGTCATTTAGCAGTGAAGGTAAACGGAGACATGGAGGTGCCAGGCCAACCCGGCCCTTGGGTGCATAGGCGGAGGAGGGGCGCACTACAGGAAGCTTGCGGGCACCCTGTGCTGCACCGGATCGGTGGCCATTCCTAGATGCGTGATGGCTTTGGTTTGCTTTTTCAGTGAGGATGTCCTGAGGGCTCATGTCCCCAGCTCAGGTCAAAGCTCACAAAAAGCTTAAAATGGCGATCCTTAGGCAAGGGACCAGAGAAGGCTTAGAGATGAATAATGTCTGTTCAGTGCATTTTCCTAGTTGGAAAAATGTTTACTACGAAACACAATTTGTTGTTTGTGGGTCGGATTTGTGCGTGCAGTTTGCGCCCCTGCGATTTCTGTCTAGGCAGGAGCCTTGAGCAGCGAGGCTGAGGCCGGAAGAGGTGGAGGTGAAGGGCTGCTCGCCACATCCCTCCCTCCTCCAGATGCTTGGCTTGAGGATGGCTTTGGATTAGGGCGTTGGAATTTTTTTCCTGCTTTTCTTCTTCCCCCTCTTCTTCTTCTTCTTCTTCTTCTTCTTCTCTTCTTCTTCTTCTTCTTCTTCTTCTTCTTCTTCCTCTTCCCCTCTTTTCCTCTTTTCCTCTTTTCCTCTTCCTCTTCCTCCTCTTCTTCCTCTTACTCTGTGGTCTCTTAATTTTTTTCCTTTTCTATATTTTTTTCTGGTTATGATTCCCCTCCCCCCCGGTGGTTTTCAAAAGCAGCTTATAAATGAGTGGTTGGAAATTTTCTGTGTGCGTGGCAAGCGGTTTATTCCTGAGGAGTGAGGCATTGGTTGGATTTCTGTGTGATTTTTGGTTCAATGCTCAGCCAGAGTTCAAGCTCAGGGTTCAAGATTCATTTCTTCTGTAACTGAGGGCTTTCAGGATCCTTTGCTGTAATCTGGGGGGAGGAAATCAGAGTTTGAAACAGGAGCAGGATTGTGGTGCGGAGGGGAACGACTTTCCCTGAAAAGTTGGAGCAAAATGCACCAGAAAAGGCCCAATGAGTAGGAATAAACCTGCTTCCCAAGAAACTGGCTCCTGGTGATGCTCATGGAGGCGGTTCATTGGTATAGAAGTAGATCAAATATCTAGACTGAATAAGGCTGGGGTGACCTGAACCTTGTGTGTGGTGCTTTGTATATGGTTTATATATAGATGCAACTGCACACTTATGCCTAATGGCAACCTGTATCACACACACACACACACACACACACACACACACACACACTGTGTTCCTCTACATACACTCACACATGCACATCCACTCTTGGCTCGCAAGGGCAGAACCTTACCCTCTTGGGTCTACTCTGCAAAGATAGCCTTGGTAAGTCAGTCCTTAGAGACTTTGACCAGAAGATGGCCGTGGCTGTGCTTGTGAAGATGAATGAGTAAGGCACCCATATAACACACATGTCGTTATGGCTCGTGTGTCATGCAAAGGTTTAATTTTATTCCCTCATCATAAACCCTAAGCTGGACTGGGGTGGAGGGTAGAAAAAACTTTGTCCTAACCATACCAAAAAGCAAAGTCAAGGTTAACAAGTCTACCTTCTAAACCCAAACTACACCCACTTTGATAGACTCCCCCTCTTTCCTTGTTGTCCCCCCAATAATCTAAGCCTTTCTATCCCAAACTAACACCTAGAGAGTATGCTTTGTGTTCTCCTTTTCCTCCGCCCCTTTCTTGGTATTTTCACCAGGCCAGAGGCAATGAGCTTTTGGCTAAGGTCCACTTGTAATTTCTTTCCTCCTCTTAAAACCCAACAACCCCAATAAAAAATAAACAGGATAGAGTTAGATGTGGAGAGAGCCTGTAAACAGTTTGCAAGAAGCTGCAGGTGCAGAGATTTGAGAAAAATTAAAGACGCTGATATTTTCTAGACTATATAGCCTCAAGTTTGCTGTTTTCTTTTCTTCCCACTGCTGTTTCCTTGTTGCCCTAGGGAGCTCTCCTTCCCACCAATCCAGACAAAATCCAGGATCCAGAAGGCACACTTGGCTTAAGGAAGAGAGAAAGCAGGGTGCACACAGGGCTGCCAGCAAAGTTATTTGCTAGTCTTTGGACTCTCTTTTTCCCTCTTTAAGGGGTGGCCATGTTATATATTGTTACATATTGTTATGTATTGTTACCTGAAGAACAAGGCTGATCCATTTGAACAAGAATACATATTAGAAAGAGAAGCTAACAATAAGACAATAGAGACACATATGTTATGGTATCTTCTTATATATGTAGATATTTAGCCACATCCTTCCTCTGTATATAGATATATAAGTGTATGTGTGTGTATTGGAAATCTACCTACACATAGACTCTAGAGGACAACAGTACCTTCCTTAACCTTAAGTTCTCTGGTCAGAGGAAGTTGTCTGAGCATCACTTAGCATTCCTCAGAGCTGTTGCCCCTGACCCCTGCTGCTCAAATAGGTTTCCTTGACTCAGATAGCAAAGGGAAGCTCTAACAGAACAGTAAATCCTGTGGAAATTCAGGTGAGAATAAGAGTTAGGGTCTAGTACAGGAATTTCAGAGACAGGGACAGAATCTCTCCACAGAGATGAAAGGAATTTAAGCTCTCTGGGAAATGACTCTGAGCTGTGGGGCAGCCTCTGCATTGAAGATGCTCTTTCTGGCTGGCTGCATTTTTCCAGAGCTGGAGCAGAACAGAGTGAGAGAAAGCCTGGAGAGGTTTCCCACTAGGATCAGGGAAGGCATTCAGAATCTGTCAGAATAAGGTGGGGTTGATTAATTTAAATTTAGCAAACATTTTGAACATAAAAGCCTCTTCTGTTTCTTCCCTGTAAGTATAGGCCCCTAAGAAATTTCAAAAGCCCAAGATAACCAGCCCCTAGGCCCGTGAGGCTAGAGCAGTTCCCTTCTGCTTCTTCCGCCACCCTCTGCCCAAGCAGGCTTCCAAAAGCTGCACCAAGGTCTTGCTTCTTCCAGGGATACTTATGTAAATAATGTTATTTTTAACAGAGGAGATAAAGGCAGAAAACACCACAGGAAATTGGCTGACAGCAAAGAGCGGAAGGAAGAAGAGGTGCCCCTATACTAAACACCAGACGCTGGAATTGGAGAAAGAATTTCTGTTCAATATGTATTTGACGCGAGAGCGCCGCCTGGAGATTAGCAAGACCATTAACCTTACAGACAGACAAGTCAAAATCTGGTTTCAAAATCGCAGAATGAAACTCAAGAAAATGAACCGAGAGAATCGGATCCGGGAACTGACCTCCAATTTTAATTTCACCTGAGCCAGCGTCATCTCCTCCCCCTCCCCTTCTCTCCTTTCCCCGCCCCTCCTCCCTTTGTGCCTGGTGATATATTTTTTTCCCTCCCTGAGTATAAATGCAACTCGCCTGCAAAAAAAAAAGGCAAAGACCTCAGACTCTCCTTCCAAGGGACCTATGGTTCTTGCTTCGAGGATGCTTCCACCTAAAGCATGAAAATGGGGTGCTGGGTTTTGGGGTGTTGTGTGTGCCCTCATTAGATGGGGTGGTAGTGTGGCCGGTGTGTGTGTCAACTCCTCAGTCACCCATGCACTCACATACAGCATTCTGCTCTCCCTGCAAAGTTGAGGTCAAATCCACACGATTATAGGGGAAAGAAAGGGGGAAAAATCAAACAGAGAGGGTCTGTAACCTTGTAGAGCACAGTTAGAATTGCTCCCTCCTTGCTGCATTTCCCCCTTAGGATAATAGATAGTCTTGAAAGTTCGGCTAGTATTTGTGTGTTTGTCATAGCACCCAGTGTCTAGACTAAGCCCTCCCTCTGCCTTTCCCTCCCAATGGCTCTGAGAATATGCTTGAAGTATCTGTACTGCTTTCTGCTTTTCTCCCCCCTTCCCAACACACTGTATCTCTCTTATCCTAACATTTCAAAAATTCCATACAGAAGAACAAAAAAAAATTAAAAATAGAGCATAGCAAAGTAAAAACAAATTCCACCCCCCCCCCCAAGTTGTCCTGCTCCTGTCTGGGAGTTGTGTTATTTAAAGATATTCTGTATGTTGTATCCTTTGCATGTAGCTTCCTTAATGGAGAAAAAAATCCTAATAAATTTCCAGAATCTTAATCCTCGAATGGATGGTTTTTTGTTTTTAGTGGCTTTTTTTTAGCGACACTCCCTCCCCCAAAACACTGAGTGTATGGATATGTGTGTGTTTTGTGTTTGACTCATCTCCTACAGCCTTTCCAGAATGTCTCTTGGCGGGTTTAATGTAAGTGAGAGACCATAACGTTGATTTAAATATTATCCAGGTGACCACAATAAGTCAAGGTCATAAAACAGTAATGTCAGGACGGTCTTGGTGCGCGCGAGAGGTGGATTTTATGATCTGCAAATATAATGTGGTACTGCAGTAAAAGATGCATTTAAAGGTGACTGGAGGAGGGAAAGAGGCAGAGAGCAAACTGCAATCTTGAGGAGCAGACGGATCTGATTGCCTTCGGTACTGGGGCTGGATGCACCCCACCACTGCTGGGGGGGGTACCTCAGGAACCCCCACCCATCTAAACAGAGGAATAAACTTAACTGCCAGAGGGGCACGAGGAGTTAAGCCCCCGCCCTCGACAGCAGCTTACAGAAGCGCCAGCGGCAGCAAGAGAAGGAGGAGGCGGCGACAAGGTAAGAGAATCGGTTTCTTGTTCTTCTCTTGGCGGTCGACTGAGGACTAGCAGCGTCCCCAGGTGCCCGGAGAGCAGCGCGTAGAGCACGGAGGAAGGTGTTTCGGGCATCTGTGTTTTCTGAGAGCCTCGGATTTTCCTGTGGCTGCCGGCAGTGGAGGGCAGCGGCTATGAGCTCCCTCTCCTTCCCTCCCTGGCCCACTGCCGCTGTGGGGTTCGGTGGTTAAGGGGGTAAATTGGTGGATTTGGCTTCTTTATCTTTGAAGGCACTTAGAAGCGTCTGGAGATCCACCCATCAGTTTAGGTGTCTCTGTCTGGTTGTAAGGTAGAAGGAGCTTGAAGCTTGGGTTTTCTTATGTTTTGCTGGTGTGGGTGTGAGCCTTGTCCATGTTCTTGGTCTTAGTGTTCCCAAGCTATAGGGATTTGCCAGACAAGTGGCCTGTCTGGAAGTGACTCCAGAGCACAGGCGCTGTGGTCTAGACACCCATGTTTGTTGAGAAGCCTGAGACAGAGTCTGGGAGAAGAGTACAGGGTAGTCAGATGGACAAGACAGGAGACCCAGCTCAAGAGTGGAAGAACGATCTTGCTTCCCCCAGGGCCAGGGCCAGATGCAGGGGGATAGCTCTACTGCAGTACTGGGGGTGGGGCAGGGATTTGGCGGCTAGAGGTTCCATTTCACCAGATTTTCCCAATGCAACTTGCTTATACCAGAGACTAACCCTCAATCCAGACCCTCAATCCACCCAGCCACCTAAAGTCCACTCTCTGGTCCTTAGGGAGATTGTAAGGGCGGAAAGGGGATCGGGCTGAATTTCTTCCTTCCCCAAGCCCCTTCCCTTCTCCTTTGGATAGATGCAAAGCCTAAACTCCGGCCCTGCTTGCTCAGCTGATCTGTGGCTTAGGTAGTTTCATGTTGTTGGGATTGAGTTTTGAACTCGGCAACAAGAAACTGCCTGAGTTACATCAGTCGGTTTTCGTCGAGGGCCCCAATTCATCTCCCCCTAACCCTTCCCTCCCCTGTGGGGCTGCCCCACCATCCATCCCAGATAGGGCAAAATGGGTGCAGACTGAGGAGGTCAGGCTGTGAGTGGGGCCATGGGACAGATTCTGGACAACCCTGCTTTACAACCGTCTCCTCCTCAGCCTGTCCCAATCTCTGGAACGGAGGGAGAGGGTTTCTCCTCCCCCCCCCAACTCCTGTAGCCATTGTCTCCTGAGCCCAGCTGATAGAGACAGACAAAGAAGGTCCAGCCAATTCCAAGGAAATACAAGAGTTTGAGTTTGGCCTGGTGGGCCAGCTTAGTTGGGGGGCAGGGTGGGGCAGAGTCATTAAAGGACAGAAAAGCTCTTAGAAAGAGGAAGGAATCTCTAAAGTCTCTCCCTGCTACCACTAAGGAGAGAGCAGTGCTCCTTTGGAAACTGAGGATGTTGATGTTCAAAGAGTTAGGGAACTCTGAATAGTAGCTTGTTCTTCCCTCCATAGCTCCATCTCCAGGGAAAGGATGGATATAGGAAGTGAGTAGGTTAATGGAGAAACACCAAGTCCAAGTCAAAACCTTCCTCAACACACTCTGTTGAGGGCAAAAGCCCAGCTCTGGTCTGTCTGTTACCGGTAGGCCTTGGTCTGTGTATTTGCCTGTCTGAGGCTGCTAGGAATTTGCCTGTCCTTGTGTTCTGTGGAAATGTCTGGGTAAACAGAAGCTGCCAGCGCCCACCGTTACCATATTGTTGAGAAGGCTGTTGGCTGATGGTAGGGGGCAGAGAGGAGAAGAATGGGGCAGAGGGAGATCTGAGCAATGAGAAACTTTACAGACCTCCTCCACTCTGTTCCCTTTGGCTTTCTTAATTCTGGACTTGGTCTCTACAAGTGAGGATCTCAAAAAAGGTTTTCTGGTCTTCAGAGGGAAAAACGGGGGGTGGGGGAGGTAATGATCTGAGAAAAAGGGAAACAGGCGGCTCTGTTCTCAGAGACTCTGAAAAGGAGAAACCCAAAGGAGGCCAGATTCTTGGGACTCTTTTGTACTTATGATTATGAAAACAGACTATAACCATGTCTCTAACAAACTATCATGGAGAATTCTGTATTATCAACATGGTGTCCTGGAAGAAAAGAATGTGACTTTAAATTCATTACACGTGTATAGGTCTCTTTTTCTATCTGTCCCTTCTAGGCTCTCTCTCTCTCTCTCTCTCTCTCTCTCTCTCTCTCTCTCTCTCTCTCTCTGTGTGTGTGTGTGTGTGTGTGTGTGTGTAATTTATTTTGACTTCTATGGACATTGGAGGAGAAGATGGGAGTAGATTCTACCCCTTCTCAGCTAAATTGTCGGTCCTATCTGTTCTCCATCCCTTTGTGTGAGGAAAAGTATTTAAATCTCTATGGCTCCCAGGGAAATGGGGAGGTTTCCAGAAAGATAGGCCAGTTGGTGATGGAAGATGTGTAAGGGAATCCCCTGGTTTGGGAGCCCATATAATCTCTAACTTCAGAGTCTCTGAGGCACACAGCCAGTTTGCGCGTAAGGAGAGCCTCTGGCTGGAGCAAGGTGTTCAAGAGCTCTTGGCTTTGGAGAAATCGCTCCAATGGGCCAAAATTTATCAATACAGAGCTCCTGTGCCTTGAGTCACTTTGCCCCTATTTCCATTTCAAAGATGATGGGTTTAAAGGAGATGGCCACGAAGTCAGGGGTCAGGGCAGTCTCCTCCCTAGATCTGGAGAAATGGAGCAAGGTCTCATAGGGCCAAGGTGAGGGCCAGTCTGATGGTCAGAGTCCACCCCGGGGGCCCTGGGACTGTGGATCATGGCTAAGGCGATGGTAATTATTTATTCGCTTCGCTGGAAGGGAGTCTTCAGAAGGAACAGCGTGAAAAGGAGGGAAAAAAATTATCTCTCTCGTCTGAGGATATTAAGATGGATTTTTATTTCTTAAAGGACCCTCCCCGCCGAGAGCACATAAGCGTAAACTTAATATATGCTCCGCAGCCCAACTCTAGAAATCGCAATAAAAGTTAAAACCTCCCCTACTGTTTTTTTTTAATTATGATATGGGAAAGGGGAGCAGGATTTATAGAGCTGAACTCTCGGCCTGTGTTTGAGACTTGCGGGAGAAGGAGGAAAAGGCAAGAGCTCGCCAAGGAGAGCCTTGATCTCTGAGATGTCTCGCCGGCAGTGGGGGCTTAGGCTCAGCCCAGCTAATCCGCTGTGGTCTTCCTGGGACCTCACCCCAGCAGTCGGCCTTGCTTCGGCTCATTCGCAGGAAGATGCAGCCCTCCTAGAGAACAGGTGACGTGAAGGCGGCAAGCGGGGATGGGGAAGTATAAATGAGAAGACTAGCGCACAGAGCTTTGTGTGGGTCCTTGCTGGGGACGAGGTTTGGCCAAGTGTAGCCCAGCGGATGGCTGGACTCGGAAGGGTGTCCGGGCAGGGCACAAGAACAGGGACAAGGTGGACTGTGTGTGGAACTCAACCACAGACTGAGCAGAGCGGACTGCAGGTCTGTGGTCAGCGGCGAGCCAGGCAACCGGATGTTGAGTCTGTAGGAAGGACCTTGAGGTCTGTTGGGTGTTTGGGTTGCCGGGGGCGCGGCAACCAGGAGTATTGAGGGAGTGTGTAGTGCGCGGGGCACGGCGGTCAGCATGGGAGAGGCTGTAGGCCCTGCGCATCTCTGCGGCTGGTGGGTTGTATCCGGGACGACTAAACTAGGGTCGAACCAATGATCAGAGCATGAAAATAAATGCAGTTATGGGGTTCCCCCCACCCCCCGTATACGCAGTTCTTTCTTTCTTTCTTTCTTTTTTCTTTCTTTCTTTTTTTTCCTCCTTTCGGAGATACCTGGATTTGGTCCAGAGCAGGTTGTCCGCGGGAGGGCCCCGCGAGCGACAGCGTGCGAGGGAGGGAGGGAGGGAGAAAGAGGGAGGGAGGGAAGGAGGGCGGGTGGCGGCGGTTGCGGTGGCCAGGGCTTCCCTCCCTGGGCGGGAGGCCGCTGCCCTGCCTCTGTGGCCGAGGAGAGCCAAGAAGCAGGTAACGGAGGCTTTCTGAGGCGGGATTGGACCAAGCCCAAGGTACCAAGTCTTCCGGGCCACTGCTTAAGGCCCTGGCAGGAGAGAAGGTAGGGAGATCGGCGCCCACCATGCCTGGCAAGGAGGCCTTGGAATGTTCAACCTGTGTATGATTTCAGTCTCACACTCATGTTGTGAGTCTGTCTGGATTGGGAGAAGCCGCTTGCCTGTCTGTCTGAGACTTCCCAAACCCGGGCACTTCTTCCAAACGCTCAGAAAAATTCGTCGTCGGAATGTGTACTTTCATTCATTGGATTCTCTGAAACTCGGCAGGGCTGGCTACTACAACCCCAGGTTGAGAGGGAGAGTTCTTCCTCTTTTCTGGATGCGTAGTCCTTTGGCTCCTTGGTCATGGGCTGAGTTTTCCGGTTCTAGGTTCGCGAGTCGCCCTGATGTTTGAAGCTAGACAGCTCCAGTCGGTTAGGGAGGGCGGGGAGGGGCCCGCGGCTGTGGCTCCTTAATTGTACTTCGAGCCCTTATTGTCTCTCCTTTCGCCACCTCCGCTTCCTCAGTCTGGGCTCCAAAGTCACTGCAAATTTCCTTTCGATACATACATCACACAAAAGATCAGGTAACAACGCGCTCAGAGCCATTGAGTCAGAGCCCAGGGCAGCCCTGGTTCTGGGGCGGCTCCCTCTCCAGTCACTCCCCACGCTGGAAAAACAGACTGTGTTGGGGGAGCCGGAAATAACCCCGTTTGCTGCGGAGCGGCAGGGCGGGGGCGCCGGCGCAAAGGCAGGCCCGGCAGGCCATGGCGTTGAGAGGGCCACGTTCACAGGCCCTGGGGGTTTCACGCTTGCTGAGCTTGGGGGCCTGGCTCTTGTGGTGGCAGGGATCCCAGATACCCACCTTGGTGGGGGTAGCACGCGGGTCTCCTCGCAGCAAGCAGGAGAGCTCAGTTTCTGCTTCCAGCTCAGGCCTTAGCTAGGAGGAGTTGTGTGTGGGTGTGTTTTTCCCAACAAAGAGGGATCAGGAGAGATGGGGGGGAACTAGAAGGGAACCAGGGAGGGGGCGGGGAAGGGGAGAGGGCAGCGGAGAGACGAAATGAGCCCATTTCAGGGGGGAGAAGGAAAATGAAAGCAAATGGAGTAGGGCCTCCTCGGTTCAGGGCGGGTGCTGAGGAGCAGAGAGCCGGCTCTCTGCCTGCGGCGGCCGGTATGGCCCGCTGGGGGCACGGGAGAAAGCCTGTTTTAAATTTAATCCGAACTTGACGGTGTGGATTGAACCGGAGGGAATTTAAATCATTAAAAGGGAGACACCCGGTAGGGGGAGGGAGGAGGATGACTCTAACCTATCTGTTTGTCTGTCCTTCCCACGGTGCTAGCTTGACTGTGTTCTCAGTTGCCCAGGTTTGAGGTGATAGAGGTTTGCCCCTCCCTCCTCAGGGGACTCCTCTCCTGTGCCTACTGAAATCTGTTGGGGGTGTAAGGTGAATACAGAACAGTCAGCTAGAACTGGGCTTTCTTCCCCTCTGTCCCCCAGTGACTCCCAGCTTCCTCAGGTTGCCCCAGTGATGCTAAGAACAATTGAAAGGGAGTTGTGTAGATGAGAGAAAGTCTTAATAGAATAGAATAGGAGATTCAGAGGGAATAACTGAACCCCAAGATGAGACTTTGCTTCTTGGCATCTCCATTTCTTTGCCCCCATATCTACAAGCCTAGGTTTAGGGAAAACCTGAAAAGTCCACTTCACAGCCCTGACCTGCTAGCTTTTAAATGTGAAACATGAGAGTCACAACCCACATGAAGGACCTGGGCCTAGTGGCCTCTGGACTCCCAGTCTCTCATCAGACCCCTTTCTTGAAGCTACCTCTATCCAGGAGACATAACAGAATGGAACATTGGTAAGGAGGGGCCTATGGGCAAGGCCTGCTTCCTGGTCCACAGCTGTGCCTGCTTCTGAGTGGGGAGGGTCTGGAGTTCTTGGTCCCAAAAGGAAGGAAAGGCAACAGTCTCTCTTCTGCTTCCTGGGGGATTTGAGGGCAGCAGGGATCCCTGTATAGTACCCCTGGCTGCCCAGCTGCCACAGTCTCTGCAGGGTAGGCAGGCTGGGAGTGCAGGCTGCTTAAGAGTTGAAAAGAAGGCAGTGTTCAAAAGGAGAAGGAGAGAAGGGAGTCTCATTACAGTCAAGATGTCTATAAGAGGGGCTTTCCCAAATAGAAGAGGCCCAGAGAAGAGGGTCCTTGAGGACTTCTGTTTGAGAACGTTGAGGTAAAGGCAGACAGGCCCTGTCCATCTAGTAAAGATGTAGAGAAAGAGCAGGCATGATGTCTCCTTCCTCTTCTATTTTTTTCCTCTTTCCCTAGAATGTAGCTCAGCCCCCAGCAGCCAGAGTGATTGCTGGGCTAATATCAGATTTGGTGTCCCAGAGGCCTAGTATACCCACCGGAGCAGGTCTCCCAGAGGGGATGGAAAGGAGGCCTCTTGCTCCTTTGTGTCCAGACAGAAGTGGCCGCCGCGCCCGGGAGCGTCCCGCGGCAAAGCCCCGGCAAGCAAGAGAACTGCACAATGCCATGGCTGCTCGGCCAGCCTGCGCCCTGCCCCGTCCTGCCTGTGCCTCATCACCCCACTCTCCCTTGCTTTTTGAAAACCTTCCTTTCTTTGCTCTTAGGTCTCTTTATCTTGCCTGCTTTCTTTCCTTTAATTCTTATATTTTTCTTCTTCTTTACCCTAACCCCTCTTTTCTATTTTTCCTTCCTCCAGCCTGGTGATCTGTTTAAATTGGTCTCAGGCTCTGTCCCTTGATGTCCTCTTGGTCTCAGTCTGGCCCCGGCCCCCACTGAAGACTAGATGTCTGTGCTCCTTGCTGGCAGCAACTGCCCATGAGCCAAGCTGGGTCCCCAGGCACCCATGCCTGGGGGAGGTGCTGACTATGCTAGGGGTTTGAAGAAGAAAGCCTCTACAGAGGGACTGGAACCTCCTATCTGCTCCTTGAACTAGTGAGGGAGATTTTTTTTTGATTGACAGCTAACATGACTATATCAAGGACATAGAAATGTTCTGTTTCTTATTGTAATTTGGATTTTCCAGCCAGTCCAGCCCTAAGGAGAAGACAGTGAGAGCTGAGGTGAATTAATCTGAGGCTCCGAGTGCCTTTTCCTAACCAGCCACTTCCTTGCACACACACACACACACACACATACACACACACACACACACACACACACACACCTTAAAAAAAAACTCAGCCCTGATATACCGAAAAGAGAAGAACCAGAGGAGGAAGCCCATAGGGGCTGGGGAGGGCTCCTGTGATTTTTGAGTTTCTCCTAAATACTGCAGTTGTACCCTTTCCCCAACATTCATTGCCCCTCCCCAACACGCATGCCATCTTCTCTAGCACTTTCCCACCTTGGAAGAAATAGACAAACCTAGGAGAAAGCCAGCTCTCATTCCCACACTTAGAGTTTGGTCTGGTTCTGGAGACTGGAGAGAGGAATAAAGGCAGACTTGGCTGAATCTGGAAAGCCCTTTAACCAGCTGCCTTCAGATCTTGCATCCTAGCCTCAGCTCCTGCCTATTTCCCCTCGCATAGACTCTTTCCTCTGACTCTGAAGACTATCCTTCCTTCAGACTCATTCTCCTCTGCCTGGGTGCAGCAAGTCTCTGAGGATATCACCTGTCCCTCCATTCCCTACAACCAACCTCTTTGCCCTTTCTCCTGCACCCATACTTATGATTTTTCTGCACGCTCAAAGCCCTCCATTTGCTAAACCACCATAGGAGGTCTGCTGAGAACCTAGGCTGTGTGTACAACAAACCTCAAATTCAAGGGGGTGAGGATAGCAGTCAACTTATTGGGAGGGTGGAATCCAAGTTGTCTGATATTCCCTTTCAATCACATTGCCACTTTCTGAATTCTTCCATCCGACCCCAAAGAAATTGCCTTCTTCCAGCCCTCCGTTGCTTTTTTTTTTTCGTTCCAAAAACAGCCTACAATTTTATTTAATGAAAGACACATTTATGAACAATCAAATGATCCTCATAAAAATTTTATTGAAGGACGTAAAAACAAGCTACTTGCCCACGACCGAGGTCGCTCTCTCGATTTGCCCGTTCTCACCCTGGCTCTCTGCAGACAGAACCTCCGAGTGACTTCTTTGGGGGAGGGAGGAGGGTGTTGCAGAGATAGACCTGGGGGCAAAGGAGGGTGAGCAGGCAGCTGGGATGGGGATGCCCCACTTAACTTGTGTAGCTCCTCCACTTCTTCAGACTGGCAAAGAAACAGAGACAATAAATTTTAAATAAAGGCTTGTATTATCTGTGCCAAAGCAAGAGGAGACTTGTGAGGCTGATGATAAAGGTGTGTGAGATTCCCAAGCTTCACTCCTCCCACCGCACAGACCACCTTTACCAAGCTTCCCATACCCTAGATTTGGGAAACTGAGCTGGCCAGGGGCAGAACAACTCTCCCCTTTCCCTCCTACCCTCCCTCCATCTCAGCTTATTCAGTCCCCTCCCACCCTCCCTCCCTCGCTGCTGGTACTGCTGTTCCTGCAAGAAATACATACATACACAGTATTTAAAAACGCATTTTTAAAAGCCACGTTCCGAACTGACAATCGCTGATCTCCGTTCACTCAGAGACTGCAGGAGCGTCGGAGCCGACAGAGACAGATTACGTCAAGAAATAGTTCCTCCACCTACCTCGTCCGGCCTCCCCGCCCCTGTGGGGCTCCCAGAGCCCATCTCAGCTCTGGGGGTCCAGGAACCCTGGCTTCTGGGACTGGCATTTTCATCTTGTTTTTTTTTTTTAAATCCTCATGGTAGGGGGAGCCATCTGCTTTTGGCTGCACATGGTCAAGGGGGGGGGGTCCCTGATGAGATATGATTCGTCCGGGGAGGGGGGGCTGTCTGGCGCCTTGGGTCCAGAGTTGCAAATCGCCAGGAAAACGCAGGTCGCGGGGATCAGCAAAGAGAAGGGGGTGGTAAAGGGGGGAAAAAGCAAGGGGGAAAAAAAGCCCCTGCGCATTGATCCGCGCCGTATTTTTGGGTAAATACGATCACGTGGGGGCTGGGGAACCAATGAGCTGCCGGGAAAAGGCTGGAAAAATAATTACCTGCCTTGATTGTTCTGTGAGCAGATAAAAAGTACATATACAGTTCATACAATAATCTTATGTATGTAAAACCCTGTTACGATGTCGGCGACGGGGCCCATCAGTAACTATTACGTGGACTCTCTCATCTCTCACGACAATGAAGACCTCCTAGCGTCCAGGTTTCCGGCCACCGGGGCTCACCCTGCCGCCGCCAGACCCAGCGGCTTGGTGCCGGACTGTAGCGATTTTCCGTCCTGTAGCTTCGCGCCCAAGCCGGCTGTATTCAGCACGTCGTGGGCTCCCGTGCCCTCGCAGTCGTCCGTGGTCTATCACCCTTACGGCCCCCAGCCCCACCTCGGCGCCGACACGCGCTACATGCGGACTTGGCTCGAGCCGCTGTCCGGCGCCGTCTCCTTCCCCAGCTTCCCGGCCGGGGGCCGTCACTACGCCCTCAAGCCCGACGCCTACCCCGGGCGCCGCGCCGACTGCGGCCCGGGCGACGGCCGCAGCTACCCGGACTACATGTACGGCTCGCCCGGGGAACTGCGCGACCGCGCCCCGCAGACGCTGCCCTCGCCCGAGGCGGACGCGCTGGCCGGCAGCAAGCACAAAGAGGAGAAGGCCGACCTGGACCCTAGTAAGTTGGGAGCAATTTTCCTTTACAACCGGTTCGGGAGGGGAGGGGAGGCCAGGCGGGGACAGCTAGATTACAGCCCCTCCGAGTGGCGCGGGCAGCGCGGGAGAAGAGCGAGGGCGAGGGGGTGAAGACTCAATAAAAACGAATTACCTTGGGGAGCTCTCAGGAGCAGTAAGGTCTGAGAAGGGGGCCCAGACATCCAGGTTGGGTGAGGGCCGGCCAGAGGGGCTTCTTTCCCACAAGCTGGCTTTGAAGGAAAACTCCTGAGTCCCCCTCTTAGCTCAGTTTTTTTTTTTTTTTGGCTCAGTGGTCACTTGGGGGGGGTGATGCAAACAGGGACAGGGGCTGGGCTGGAGGGCTGAATTCATTTTGTGGTTTGAGAAAGGACAGGGCAGAGTTGAGGAGGATACTGGAGCAAAGGAGACATATTATCCCTACCTCTCACAGCCAGAGTGGGGAGTCTTCATCCCACTAGGGGTTTATAAAACAGAAGGTTCATTGACTTCTCCCCCAAGAGAAGAATCTGGGGGTGCACAGCCTAGGAACTTAGGTCAGGACTTCCAGATACAAGTGGAGGAGAAGTAAGGTCCGAGTTTCCTTAAACTTGAAAACCCA
>NW_021604793.1:1275548-1280735 GCF_004785775.1 Grammomys surdaster
GAGAGAGAGAGAGAGAGAGAGAGAGAGAAACAGAGAGAGAGAGAGGAGAGAGACTGAGACTGACTCCATTCAGAGAGACAGGAGCATTCTGAGTGTTGCATAGAAAGGGAGTGCTAACTAGTGTAGGTAAAAAGATAGGGACAGGTGTAAGCTGCAGGGTCAAAGAAAGGGGGGGAGAGAAAGAAGGAGAAACAGCAGGGGAGGGGTGCAGTCCCAGGATGAGAGGAAGTGTCTGGGGGATCCCCAGGAGGAGACTTCAGGAAATCTTTTCCTCTAGTTCTATAAGGGGCCAGGGCCTAATTATACCCCTCTGAAGGCTTCCCTCCCTGCTCTCAGCTACTCCCATAAACCTGAAATTGGAGGGTTGTCTCCTGCAGAGCTGTCCTGGGGCTGGCTGGAGGAGGGGGGCACTGGAGTCCAACATATGAAGGAGCCTTTCTCCAAGGCCAGCACATCTGTAAGGAGAGGGGAAGATTTTCCCCATCCTGATAACTTCACCCTGATAATTCGCCTCAGCAGGGTTGAATTTTGAATGGGAGATGGGTACTGGAAAGAAGTGAGGATTTAGGGACTCTCAGGACTTGGTCATGGGTTATGATGATGGGAGGGAGCAGAGGAGGAGGGAGGTGGGGAGGAGAGGGACCTTGCTATAAAAATAAAAAACAAGAGAGAGAGAGAGAGAGAGAGAGAGAGAGAGAGAGAGAGAGAGAGAGAGAGAGAAGCGTTTATGGGCCTATGAAATGGTTGGGAATTTGAACTTTTTATGAGGATATTCTCGAATTACTACTCTTGAAGCTGAGGACCAGACTGTGGGGGCTTTGGTAGCTTAAATTTTACTACAGTTTTAGGTGCTGGAAGCTGAACAGGGAGGGGACACTGGGAGGGGGGCTGGATGCAATAGATAAAGGAGGAAATGCCTAAAGCAAAATATGTCCAAATTCAGGTTCAATTATTGAGTTTGGGGAGCTTAACTAAACCCAGGGTGGGATGACAGAGGTCTTAAGCTGGAAGGGAACTCTACTGACCCTTGCCTGTGTTTGGCCCTCCAGGCAACCCCGTGGCCAACTGGATCCACGCCCGTTCCACAAGAAAGAAGCGCTGCCCCTACACCAAGTACCAGACGCTGGAACTGGAGAAGGAATTTCTCTTCAATATGTATTTAACCAGGGACCGTCGGTACGAGGTGGCCCGTGTTCTCAATCTCACTGAGCGGCAGGTCAAAATCTGGTTTCAGAACCGGAGGATGAAGATGAAAAAGATGAATAAAGAGAAAACCGACAAGGAACAATCCTAAGCCCTGCCCCAGCCTGCTGCCTCGGCACAGCCAAGGGAAACACAAAAACCCCCACAAAAATGCCCCAACCCAGGCGGGAGAAAGCACGAAAAGAAAAGGAAAGAACAAGATAGAGAAAAGCCCACCGTCTTAAAAAGAAAAAAAAAAAGGAAGGGGAAAAATGCAAACTCTTGCGATGTGGGAGGGTTAAGTGTTGAGAAATTGGTGTTTAGAGTTAGTTCTATCCATCGAAGAGGAGGCAGGAAAAAAACTGCGTTCTCTTCCCCCAGCGCAACCGAAATAAATGACACACACAAATGTGATTCTTTTCCTTCTTTCTTCAGAGAAGCCAGTATTTTAAAATCTCTCTCTCTCTCTCTCTCTCTCTCTCTCTCTCTCTCTCTCTCTCTCTCTCTCTCTCGTATTTGGTCTGGGCTATTTCTTCCTGGGCCTTTGGCGCTCTGCGGGCAGATTTCTTACAAAAAAAGACACACAATGATGATTCCCAGTCCAGAGCTGAGGGCCGGACTGCGCTGCTGGCTGGGTCAGGCTGCAAATGCAGGCTGGTGCCTCAGGCATGTACAGAGCAGTGTTCTTAACCCCAGTGTCCCTCCCATCGTCTGTCGTCCTGTAATGTTATTCTGTTTGTTACAGTAGAACTCTGTTAATATATCTAAGTCACTTGGAAAAAAAGAAAAAAAAAACCAGAAACCCAATTGCATCTAGTTCTCATCATTTTATTCCTATGGTTTTGTCGAAGAGGCAAGTGCTTACTTAAATCCTCTAAGGAAAACTGGAACCAGAGAAGGGGCTCCCTCTACCTTGGAAGGGCAAATGCCTGCAGCTTCTCTTCAGGCAGGGCAGAATGGGGGGTGGGGGTTCCAGGGGAGGGGTGGAGGCTGCTGAGGCAGGCCTGCCCCGGCTGGCTGCCTATGAGTTTCCTAGTTGCTTGATGGAGCGTGTGGGGAGCACTGCTTGAATGATTTTGCTGGCTGTAATTAATTGTAATAATTTATGAGTACATGAGATCAGAGAGAAGAGATAGGTGAAGAAGAAAGTTGGGTGCTGGGTGAGGGCCCAGACTGGCTTCTTGCCTGGTGGTGTGTTGGTGCTGTGGTGTTTTCAGGGTTGACTGAGAAAGAAAGGTAGTTGGATGGTCAGCTAGGAGGAAAGGCCATGCAGGCCTCAAGAAACACTGAGGGGACAGGCACTAAGTACTGAATGAGAAGGAGGATAGGAGGAGGAAGAAATGAAAATACAAGAAAAAAAGAAAGAGGGTGGAGAAGAAGGAAAAGAAGGAAGCCAGGAGAAAATAATAGAGAGGAAAGGGAGGAAATAGGTAGCAAAGTCAATGTAATCAGAATTAGTTTTTTCTTAAAAAAATCATCCCTGACTCTTCTCTCTTTTCTCTCCTTCTATTCCCCCCTCCAAAGCTTTAATGTTGATCAGGGTTACTAAGGTCATCTAAGCAGTACTCCTAGGGAATGCTGAAGCCAGGCTCCAAGGAACTGGCTGGGGACTAGCCAGGAGTGGGGTTCTCTCTGGTGGCTGTAGGACCCCAAGCTCAGAGGTGTTGATATGTATCTAACTGGTAGGGCTGGGTGACTGCACTGCAGCCTTTTCTAGAACCTTCCCTCTTTGGAGCTAACAGTTTTCATGGGCTAATCAGAAGCAGACAGAGTTGCTGGGTCTGCCTCAGCCCAGCACCCCCTTTCTCAAAAATCCCCCAATCTGGAAACTATTAAAATTAGACTGTTTGAAATATAGCCCTTTAATATCTTGGGCTGTCCACTCTTTCAAGGACACAGGGTGTCACTCTGAATACCCGGAGGACACCACCTAAAAGAATATAACTGGAGGGGGGTTCCTCTGTGTTATCCCCTCCAACTCATCCCATCAAGATTGGTGGACACTTGTATGGACAATCTCTGCCCCATTATTTGAGTCTCCTACCCTCTTCTTCCAATTAGGAGGATTGGAGGAATATGAGAGGGTTGAATTTTTTTGTTTAATATGGGGGGGGGCAGGCAATCAAGTGGCAACAGTTTAGCAGCCTTTAATGTATTCATTCATTCTTTCCTGCTTGGTAGATTTCCCTCCCCCTATCCCCCTAGCATCGGTTCCTTGTTCTTTTTGGAAAGGTACTTCGTCTATATTTTCTCACTATCTCATTCTTCCCTTTGGCCTTTTTGTTGTTCTGTAACCCTGGCCTAAGTTCTGTACTTGATGTGAGAGTCAAGACACCCTTCTCTCCTTGAGTCTGGACCATCAGGATGCTGGCTTTTCTCCCTGCTTGAGCTCAGCGCTGTTTCCGGGCTTCCACTCCGCCCCTGCTCCAAGGCCCTGAAGCGTCCTCTCCGAGTCCACCAGTGTGGCCTGCTTTCTGAAACCTGCCCTCCCGAGCCAGCCTTGCTGCTACGGAAAGGAAAGGAGGACCTCAGAGTTTGTAGGACCCCAGGAAATGGAGGAATTTAGAGTAGGTCCACTCTTTAATTCCGGTTTCCAGACTCCAGGTCCGGATTAGATTCTATTATATTCATTACCATTTATGAATTAAAACAACATGACACACATCTGGGGAGAGAAATGAAAGCAGGCTAGGAGAGGGGCTCCAAACACCCTCCTCCCCTCATCTTCCCTCCCACCTCTCCTCTGCTCCTTTGTCGGAATCACAAAACCCTAAAGGTTGTCTCACTTGGGAAGGCAGCAGATAGGTACATTTCCTTAGCACAGAAATGCCACTTTTATGGCCCTGTTTGTCTCCCTGCTCTGGGTTCTGAATGGGGCCGAACAAAACAGCAGTGCAGAGCTGGCTAGACGTCTGGGCTTAATTGTTTTATGGTTTAAATAAGGTGGACACTCTTTCCTTTGAAATCGGATTATAGGAATGTTTTGTCTATGGCCCACAGAGATCAGGATCTCTCTGGTTGAGAGGGAGAGGTGAAGAGCGTTCAAGGGATGGGCTACAAACTAGGTGGTGGGGGCAGCCTGGAACAGAGTCCTACTCAGAAGTCCTGCAGGCAGCAGCGGAAATAAATTGTGCATCAGGATAACGGGCCTGGGAGTTTAGGATACGTGCTAGGAGCAGAGGTCGTGGGAGCTTCGGATAGAGTGGTGCATCCGCTTGCGCAAAGGATTTTCTAGACTAGAAAACGCCTGAGTGGAGGAGATTCCGGCCATTCCTTTACAATGTTTCTTTATTCCAGAAGGGGGAGTAACAAAAGAGGACAGTGTGGAACCCTTTGCAAGGTTTATTTCAAGAATTTAGAAAACCAAAGGACAGAGGCAACTACCTGCCTGGAATCCCTCTCCTTTGGAGCGGTTTAGAGGCTTCTTTCTCCCAACTTGCCACCTTTCGGCTCAGCCTGGTCTTCTGCTGTCTTTTCCCCAACCAGATTGCATTGGAGCAAGTGGACGCGAGGTGGCGCTGTTGCTCAATGTTAGAGGCAGAGGTGCCCTACTACCGGCTTGGCCTACTGACATTTCTGGCCAGAGTGGAAGCTTCGGTCAGAAAGCCCCTGGCTTCTGCCATATTCGGCCCCACTGCCTCTGAACAAATCAACCCTCTCACCTGCGAGATGTAAATAATTTGTGAGTGGCAGCAGGAGATGGGCCCTCGCTCTACTGGAGAGCTCAGGAGACGAAAGAGGGCAGGCATCAAAAATAATCGCTTGTGGAGATAAGTGAGGAGCAAGTAATTAACACAAAAAGGCGGAATGACCCGAACAAACGAACATAAATCCGTGGTACCTAACAGGGCGGTGCAGGCCTCAGGCTGTGGGACAGAGCGGCCCGGCGAGGATGGATGCTTGCAGTTCCTTTATTTCCAGGCTCAGAGAGCAAAATAAAACAGATACGCGTAAAAGAAGATAGATAGATAGATAGATAGATAGATAGATAGATAGATAGATAGA
>NW_021604793.1:1280745-1281832 GCF_004785775.1 Grammomys surdaster
AGATAGATAGATAGATAGATAGATAGATAGATAGATAGATAGATAGATAGACAAATAAAAGCTGAGACAAACCCCCAAACGGGAAATCAAGTCCGACCAAGGTTTACAGGACTGATGAGTTTCTCTCTCTAGGACAAGCAGTCGCATGCTCAGGACAGTCGCATTCCAAGACACAAAGGCCCAGAAGAATAGCTCTGTAGCAGCGTTTTTTGCTGCACCATAAAATCTGGAAATAGATCCCCACCCCCTAAAAGATAAGGCACAGGCCCCAGAGAGGATCCGGACCCTCTGAGGCTCCTCTTTCCAGCCAGAGAAGAGAAAGTATTTATGACAGTCCCCGGTGTCAGATGCTAGAAACCCAGCGTCCACCTTGTTCAGCTTAGCACTGAGCAGTCTCACAGATCCACAAGGCTGGAGTCCAAGATGCAGCAGGCTCTAATGAGGGGGGTGGTGAAGATGCTCTGGGGTGGCCCCCTTAACGTTCTGGACCCTAGTGAGATCAGAAGCCCACCACACTTCTGCACCCTTCCCTTCTGCAGCTTCAGAGCTAGAGTTCTGTGTCCAAGAGTCTGGGCAGTTCCTAAGTTCATTAGTGGTGAGTTCCCTAAATGCAAAAGATTTCAATAGGACCTCTTGCCTGGACACCAATGAATCTCCTTTAAGAATCTGGCTAAGAGTATCCATTACCCTAATAATTACTTAAATAATAGAAGGACAGAGGAGAGCTGCTCTTTTTAAATCCTATCTTGCCCTGCTGTTCTTTCTATGATGCTTAGAGCCAGCCCAGAGTTGTCTCATATGGGACAGAAGGAAATGAAAAGATCTGGTTTTCTAACCAAGTTCTTCCTTGCCCAACCTGCAAACCCCAGCATGTGGGGTGCGGGGGGTGGGGGAGATCAGGTAGATTTTTTTTTCTTGATACAAAAAATGTCTATGTGTATCAACCATTATGTGACTGTGCCTGGTGTGCACATATATGTACAGGAACCGTGAGTCAGAGTGGCCACTTCCAGGAATGTATATGGGTAGTGTAAAATGAACTAACACTTGGTGTGCCTCCGGATAAGAGAGTAATATAGTACATACA
>NW_021604793.1:1282232-1314663 GCF_004785775.1 Grammomys surdaster
CTCTCTCTCTCTCTCTCTCTCTCTCTCTCTCTCTCTCTCTCTCTCTCTCGCTCGCTCGCTCGCTCGCTCGCTCGCTCGCCTGTCTTCATGTCGTGGATTGATGAACGCGAATCGCGTGTAAGCGCCGCCACCGCCGGGAGTCTGAGGAATTCGCCTGGGCTGTTAGAGGAAAGAGCTAAGTGAGAGCGCGCGCTCTACCTACCGACAGTGAGCAGAGAGCTGCCGCCGCCCGAGCCCGCAGCCGGCACCGCGCCCCCACCTGCCCAGCCCCCAGCCCAGCAGTCCAGCCCGGGGGAGCCGGCCAGCTTGGGGTTCGGTCCCAGGGGGAGGGGAGTATCGGGGATACCCGGCGGGGGAGCGTGATCCAAGGGGAGGGGGCCGCGGGTTTTCATGTACCCAGCATGAGCTCCTACTTCGTCAACCCCCTGTTCTCCAAATACAAAGGCGGCGAGTCCCTGGAACCGGCCTATTACGACTGCCGGTTCCCTCAGAGCGTGGGCAGAAGCCATGCGCTGGTGTACGGGCCCGGCGGCTCCGCGCCCGGCTTCCAGCACGCCTCGCACCACGTCCAAGACTTCTTCCACCACGGCACCTCCGGCATCTCCAACTCGGGCTACCAGCAGAACCCATGCTCGCTGAGCTGCCACGGAGACGCCTCCAAATTCTATGGCTACGAGGCGCTCCCCAGACAGTCCCTTTATGGGGCTCAGCAAGAGGCGAGCGTGGTGCAATATCCCGACTGTAAATCCTCCGCCAACACTAACAGTAGCGAAGGACAAGGCCACTTAAATCAGAACTCGTCTCCCAGCCTCATGTTTCCATGGATGAGACCCCACGGTGAGAAGCCTTTTCTCTTTCCCCCTTGGTCTCCCGCGCTCCGGGGTCTTCCCCCCTCCCTTGCCTCCTTTTTGTCTGCCCTCGCTCGCTTTCCTTCTTGGCTTTGGGGGTCTCTCCCACTCTGCTCCCGTGCCTGGGTGGGTTCCTGGGAGACTGAAAGGCTTGGCTGGGGGTGGGGCGTGGGGCGCCTGAGACATTGTGCTTGTTGGGGTGAAGGTGGGGGAAAGGTGATTTGTGGGTGTAAAGGGTTAAAAATCGTTTTCTCTATTCCTTCTGTCTCTCCTTCTCCCCATCAGTAAAGCCAAAGTTGGGGAGATGGCTGACAAGGGCACCCTGAGTAAACTGAGGTTATCAGTTTTTGAGGTTGGTAGCCAAATTTCCCAAAGACATTTTCCAACGCCAGCCATCCCAAGACAGTTACCAGACCCTTTGCTATCTCCCCTTAGCCAGGGAGAGGGGCAAGACACCCCCCCCCCCCCAGGACAAGCATTCTGGCTTTCTGAGATCTTCACTTCTTCCCCTCAGAGAAGCATCCTGAAGGCCACTACCCCAACTTTTCTGTACTTCCTCCAGTTGGAGAGAAGACTGAAAGCCCGAGAAGAGGAAAATCATTGCTGAGAGAGAGAGAGAAAGAGAGAGAGAGAGAGAGAGAGAGAGAGAGAGAGAGAGAGAGAGAGAGAGAGAGAGAGAGAGATATCATACCAAGTAGGGGCCTCTGAGATCCAGGGGACTCGAGTCAGGCTACCCACCAATCAAGAACTATGGGGTCTCTTGGAGAGCTCTTGAGCCCCTCCAAGGGTGGCCCTTCATGGCCCAATTTCGAAGTACAGGGGGAAGCGATAACGACAAGTTCCGGTAGGGATGGCCCTTGATTTATTTGTTGGTCTCCAGTTAGCAATCAGGCAGAGCAGTGATACATTCCAGAAGATCAATTATTTTTCTTATTGGAAAAGCATTAGGCAGAGATCGGCAAGGAGGGGGTAGTGGGCACAGCCCCTTCTCCTTTAACCCCAGCCCCTTTCCTTTCTTTTGGAAACATATTATGTCCCTAGGCCGCCTCACTAAATGCCACTCTGCACTTGTAAACAAAGCTGCAAGGGCTAGGCTGTAGGCCTGAGGGACCCTGCAGGCTTCCTTGTCCACCTCAAGCCCTTACTTTTCAGACAGTCACATCCCAGCCCCCACCTTCACCCACCTCCCAAGGTGAAGGAAGTCAAACCAAAACATCTATGGAAACTTTTCCTGCCCTTGCTTGCCTTCTGCAGTCGGCCTTATCGGCAGGAGGGAGGGAAAACTGGGAATAGCAGAGAGGGAACTTTGTGGGGCTGTGTTGGGGGGAGCCCCCACCTAGACATAACCAGACTGGGGTTCTGTTCTGTCCAGCTCCTGGTCGGCGCAGCGGTCGACAGACTTACAGCCGGTATCAGACCTTGGAACTAGAGAAGGAGTTTCTCTTTAATCCTTATTTGACCAGAAAGCGCCGGATTGAAGTCTCTCATGCCCTGGGACTGACAGAAAGACAAGTGAAGATTTGGTTCCAGAATCGAAGGATGAAGTGGAAAAAGGAGAACAACAAGGATAAACTGCCTGGGGCCCGAGATGAGGAGAAGGTGGAAGAAGAAGGGAATGAGGAAGAGGAGAAAGAGGAGGAGGAAAAGGAAGAAAATAAGGACTAAAGGGAAAAAAAAAGAGAAAACCAGCCCCCCCCCCAAGCAACTCCCTTGAAGTTTCGTTTTATGGTAGCAGATAAATTGAGAAGTTTACGACTGTCATTTGCTTTTATAGAGAATAGAATGACACTCACAACTCTAACTACCTGTCAGATAGTTGCAGCTCTGCTTTTATTACCTTTGGACTTCCCCCCACTCTTTATTTGTCTGGGGGTTGGGAGGGGGAACCTGAGACACAGGGAAAAGTTCTGTTCCACTCCATGCCCAGCACACACTCACTTGTCAGTGCTCCCACCTTCTGAGCCCTTCCCGATAAAGTCTAACCCTTCTCTCACACACACACACACACACACACACACACGCACACACACACCTCCACATTCCCTCTTCACACACTTCTCTGGTATTTATTTTAAAAGGGATTCCCCTGAAGATGTAGATAATTCCTGGCTTTGCTTGTATGCTGGGAATTAGAATACTGGATTAACTTTTTTTTTTTAATGAAAAGAGAGAAGAAAAAAACAGGAAAAGGGGGAATGAAAGGAAAAAATAAAAAGAAATAAAAAGATAGCAAAGATGATTCCCCCCTCCTCCTCTGAGGGCTCTTTCCTTAGAAAACCCCCTTGACTTTCTCCAGGAATCTGCTGGAGATCAAGGAGATGTGGGTTTTTCTATCCACCTCCTCCCTGAGGGGTCTATAAGGACTGGCAATGGTCTCTGAAATCCTACCTATCCATCCCATAGTCACTTGGGTCCATGCCTTCCTTGCCTTGCCTTTGCTGTTTGATCTTTTGGGCCCCCAGCTTCCTCTGAGCTGTGTTAGTGTTTGTGCTCAGAAATCACCATAATCATGAAAATAATATACTGATAATAAATCTTTAACATACTACCTAAAGGGAACCTGCAATAATCTTGAGGGAAAAGAAAAGAAAAAAGAAAAAAATCCTAATACAGGAGGGAGAAAAAAAAGGGAAAAAAAGAAAAAAAGAAAAAAAGAAAGAAACCTCCAGCGTATTTTATCACTACCTATAGAAAGAAATCCTGCTTTGAGAGTATTTGTAATGCGGTTTTGTTGTTGTTTGTTGCTGCTTATTTCACTAAAAAAAAAAAAAATCCCAACAACTAAGACTGCCTAGCCCACCGGTCTTGTGCGCTTTTATTGTGCTTCTAACCCCAGTAGAGTAGAACTAAACTGCACTGAATGTATAGTTACTCTGTCTTGAATTCTCTGTTTATGCAATGTGCTCGAAAGGAAAAAAAACGTTAAAATATATCTATAATAATTTTGGTCATTTGTCTTTATGTCCAGCTATGAATGTAGATTTTGTGTCCTGAAAGCTCTGTTCCTGGTCCAAGTACTTTGTATTGTATACGTGAGTCATAATAAAAAAAAAAAAAAAACGAAAGAAGAAAAAAGTAAAGCTGGAATGACTTGCTGTTTCTCTACAACTCTCCCTCATTTTCTACTCCTCCCCTCTTTATTCCCTTTCCCAGCTCTGCAAAGGGCCTATACTGATCTTGCTTTGGGTGGTGGAACTTGGAAGTGGGGTGGAGAGGGCAGGCAAAGCTGGTAGGGCAGGTAACTGGTGGAGGTTAAGAGGAGGGGGAAGAGGGATGTCTACTGGAAAGGAGAAGGAAGAAGGGTTACTTGCTTACACTAGTCTTAATGCCCAACAAGGTTTGTAGGTGCTGGAACCTTAGTGGGAAGATGGGGCTCATGCTTTAGCCCCCTGGTCTCTGGGTTGGGTCTATATAAAGAGTCAGCCCTATGCTTCTCCTGTGACTATGTATGCCATTTCTTTCAGGGTTTTAGAACAAGGGTGAGATGATGGGGTTCTTTTTCTGATCTTTCCATGTCTCCTGCTTGTGGCCACCCCTTAGCATCCAGTACAATGCTACAATCCAGTATAATGCAATAGTGGATGGGGGTGGGGAATGCGTGAGGCTAAAGGTAGCTGCATAGTCAGGAGAGTTTGGCTCAAAAATGCCAAAGGGTGAGGAGGCTTCTGCCTGGGGCAGAGGATAAAGAAAGGACAAATGAGTAAGACAGGGAGTCTGCAACCTGGAATTCAAATTCAACCAGCACAAGGCTATCATGGCTACTCAGTCCCTTCTCTGTCCACTTAGCCTCCGTTTTGGCTATTTCAAACCAGCTCTTGGCTGGCTTCTCTTTGACAATTGAGCAGCTTGCCTGGCCACCACAGTTGGAACTACTGATTTGGGAGGACGGGCCTGCTGAGTGGACAGTCCTCAAGCCCAGTCACAGTAGGGCAAAGGGAATCTTGACATTTTCTAAAAGAAAGAGTTGAACCCAGCTAGTAATGGGATCATTCTGGAGGGTCTAGGCAGACAAATCTGTTTATGCCAATAAAATTCTGCTCAAACCATTCCAAATTCCAGAGATACAAGCTGGCTGGCTCAGCCAGACCAGAGGAAGAGGGAAGGGAGGGTGGACTTCTGGCCTTCAAAAACAGACCACCAAAGAGAGATATTTTTGAGACCAGATCTCTGGGTCAATGTTTTGTAACCTAGGCCTAGGCCAAGTGTTTCATCAGGTTCCCAATCTCTGGCCCCTATAAAAGGGGTTCAAGATTTGTCAAGCGGATTTTCCTAGCCCCACCACCACCAACAACCCTGTCTGTGTGCCTGAAAAGACAGCTTGGGGATAACTTTAAGTAGAACCTGCCAGGAAATCTGTAGGATTTGGGGTCCCTTCTGGCAACCAGGATCCCGTTTGGCTTGGGAGATATGGGATGTTGGCCAGAGAGGCCTGAATACAACATTTCACTTCCCACCAGCCTCTGAGGGACCACAGAGGAAGACCCGTTTCATTTTTTTAATCGTGAAATTATGATTGCTATTGATAAAAATAATAATATCCTGCCCTGAAGCAGAGCGACATGATTCCCTCATCAAATGGTTCTTAAGGGCCTCGCTGCTTCCCCCACACACACACACACCCCGCAACACCAATCCCCCATTCATCCCTGCCCATGCTCAGCAATGTCCATGGCCCCAAGCCGTCGCGTCGGAGGGCGGGGTGCGTCTGGCGCCCGGCTTCTTTGGAAATGTCGGGCAGCCAAAGGGTTAGACCTAAGGAGCCCCAGAGCCCTCTCGTGCGTTGCCCGCTCCCCGCTTTCCCTGCCCACCACTTCAGTTTTCTGGTTTGGAAAGAAAAGGAGGTTAAAAACCCGTTTTATGGGGGAATGTAATTGCGAGAACGGGATGCGCTCTTTAGAAATGCGTGCTCCTAAATGCTGCCGTCGTCCCATTACCGAAATGGGTACCATTCGGTTTCTGCAGATACGACTTTCTCCCATTCTTTACTTTTTTATTAGCCAATCAAAGTGGCTTCCGAAAGCTATTTGTGATTTGTGAAAAATAGTATCTTTCAAAATGCTGAGTTGAAGCATCTCGCTCATTTCGCCTTGGATTTATTATTCTAATCTCAACGGTAGAGACAGGATGATGCAGCTATTAAGTTAGGGGGCAAATTCGTTTCTCGGGATTAAAAAAAAAATCTCCGCACTTTCCTCCCCTACTCTTTCATTGAATGTCTAAAGGAGATGCGGGTCTTGGAGAAATTTGGGCCGCCAAGGGAAGAAGTGTGCCGCTGAGGGGCTCCCAGGGGACCCCATGAAGGAGAGGGTGGGTTGGCCTCCCCAGTTTCATATTCTTAGTATGAGATGCCCCCAGAGAGTGCTTGAAAGTTGAAAAGTTACCCCCCAGCCCCAACTAAAGAGGATTCAGGACAGGTTGTGTGCCACAATCTGGAAGTAAAATTTCCGGTGAGTTGCCGGGCAGTGCTGCCCCATTCTTCCCGCTGCCATTGTGAAAAAGCTGGGCCAGCGCTTCCTCGTCGTAATTTTTAACTACCTGTTATAAAATTTATGGGTGGGTTTGTAAAAGGAACAGGTCTCTGTATCCGGCTGAGGGAACTGCTTTACTTACTATGGAGGAAGTTTTTTTTTTTGGGGGGGGGGAATGAAGGGTCTTCTGTTGGCTGCCTGAGCACCCAGCCCTTGAGATTCCCTTGCCAGCTCAATGCCGATCAAGGGAAAAGCTGCCCGCTTTTAGATCTCCAGTCATTGGGGAGTGGCTGGATTATAGCCTAGCAAATATACTCTACAAGGTAATTTATACTGGCCTCCCCACACTGCACTTACTACCAAAATTGGTGGAGGTCTGGGGAAATGGGGTGCATAGACTTTTGAATAGAAGGCAGAATTCAGAACAGTAAAGAGCTCTCTTATGGGGCCTGCAAACTCTGAAGCCAGATCCCAGCTGCCTAGACACGGACAGAAGTCTTCCCCCCAACCCCTGAAAAAGACAGGTGTGTGGGCAACCTGAAAGGCTGAAAAGGTTTCAAAGAGCCTTGCAATAAAATAAAAAAAGAAAGAAAGAGAGAAAGAAAAGAAAGAAAGAAAGAAAGCTGGACCAAGATCTTCAGCTTTAACATTGTTTTTAATTTTTTTTTTGAGGATTGAAAGTTGCCATTAATATCTAGAAAACAAGATGACCTGAAGCTAGGAATAGTCTTGGGTGCAGGGAGTGTCATTCTGTTTGAGAAAGGAACCACCTGGGCAATGAAAGTAATTTTAAGGCTCCTTGAAGCTGCACAAAACTCTCACCCCTTCTGCTGCCTCCAAAGGACTGCCAAATCCTGGTCCAGGCTCTCCGTCCTTTAGACTCCATCTACGACAGGCTTGGTAGGGAGGGCTGCCAGCAGCCTGAGACTCCAGTTCTTGTTTGATGGGTAGGGAGTGGGGGGCTTGCGTGGGGCACTGCAGTAGAAAAGATGTGTTCTCTTTCTAGAAAACAAAGGTAGGATCAGGGACGGTATTCATTTTCAGTTCCTTCATCTCTCCAGCCTCCATTGCCCCAAGGCTGCAGAGCTCTGCAAAGCTTTGATTTTCATCAGGTCCAATATCATTACCTTCATTTATTAAGAAAAGTATTTAAAATTCGGGACAGCAAGAGAGGGCAGTGGGTCCTCAGCATCTGAACCCTCTTTTCTTCTCTCCCTACATGCCCTGTCTGCTCTTGCTCTGTTAGTCTAGAGCAGCCGGCCTTTGGGGAGTGGGCGGTGGGTGAGGGTGGGGTGGGGGTCGAGGGATGCTCCCTTTCTGAGAGAATTGGGTAAACATGGCGACCGTGGCGCCCATTTGCACACGCTACACAAATGCATCGCATTCCCGGTTGTTTGCAGAAAATTTACAGCTGAGTAATAAAAGTTTACGATCGACTCACAAGTTGGATTGGCCACAAGAAGTCATGTGGATTCCATCCATGAACGTGAACTTTTTATTGTGGTTTGTCCGTTCCGAGCGCTCCGCAGAACAGTCCTCCCTGTAAGAGCCTAACCATTGCCAGGGAAACCTGCGCTGGGCGCTCCGTACATTACCAGAATTTTTTTTATTAATCTGATTAATAATTATTTTCCCTATTTAATTTTTTTCCTTAGGTGGAGTTGCCGGAAGCTGGGGGCACCTGGGGAGGGTGGGGTGGGAGGGGAGAGGCAGAAGTTGAGAGCACCTCTCTCTCCCTATACCCGACCCCTCTGGCCCCCAAGGGGCAAGAGGTTCGCGGGTGTGGGGGCTGAGATCTGGAGCTGCAGATGCCTCCACCCCTCCCCTCTCCCAGATTCTCCCTCCTGCCTCTTCCCTGCAACTTTCCTTAATTTTATTTGGCTTTTTTTTTAAATCAGGACTTTTTATTTATTTTTAAATTTATATAAAGTATGTGTGTGTGTGTGGAGCTGAGACAGGCTCGGCAACGGCACAGAATGAGGAAAGACGAGGAGAGAGACAGAGAGTGGGAGAGAGAGAGAGGCAGAGAGAGAGAGAGAGGGAGAGGGAGAGTGACAGCAGCGCCCGGTAAGTGTTTCCTTATTGGTTCAAATATGTAACTAATGGTCCGTAGCTGGGTGGCGGTTTCAAGATAAGGACAGCAACGCCTTGTCTTGGTTAGAGAGAAAAGGGGGCTGGTGAGAGGGTGGGCGCGAGGGTAATTAAGGGGCGGTAAAATGGGAGGATGGGGTTAAAGCAGAAATCCTGGTAGTGGGGAGAATGTGTTGTCCTGACGTCGCTTTGCGCCGAAGTTGGGGTCCTGGGCGGGAGAATATTGGCCCGCGGGATGGAAGTCCCTGGTCTGGGGCGTGGGGGCCCTCGGCCTGATGCCCACAGTGTCTGTACCTGCTTAATTAGCTAACTACTCTTGGCTGATGGAACTGGGATGTGGTGGCCTGGAAGCTCAAACTTCAAGGCAGGAGAATCTGTAGTCTGGGCCCATTGCCCCCTAAGCAACGTCAGCTCCTCAACCCCCAAACAAACTTTCCAGAGCCCCCTCCCTGTCCGGCAGCCCCCTCCTTCTCGGAGAGCTAGAAGCCAGGCCTCACACATGCGCAGTGTGAGCCCAGGGCCGGGCCGCGGAGCAGGAAGCGGGCGCAGCTAGGCGGGCGGCGGAGCCTGTTAATTGGCAATTAGGGGGGAGGCTGGTGGCTGGTGCGCGTCAGCCAAGGGGAGAGAGTCTGCCCACCCCTGCTCCCGCCCCCACCCTGGCGCACAGGAGGGTGGGAGGCGCCCTACGCTGCGGGTAGAAGGAGTAGGGGGTGGGGATGCAGAGCTCAAAAGCCATTTTGTGCTCGGAGAAAAGCGGCCTAAATGCTTACCCCTCTTGTGGGCCCGGCGCCCCCACCCCCACTTGCGGCCACTCCACTCGGGATGCCACTCCAACTTTCTCCTGCGTCTTGCAGGACTGCTCTAGATTAAGACCTGCCTTGTCCCGGTGGAGGTGGGGATGAGAGAGGCCTCCGGTTGGGCGGGGATAGACCAGGCCGTGCCCCCAAGACCTCGAGGGTGCTACAAGGCCCCGAGTGTTTATGGGTGGGGTGGGCGAGTTTCCCTCGGTAAGGGCGTCAGACTAAGGTGGTGGGTAGAGTCCTGGATCTTCTTAATAATTGGTGCTAATGACGTGTTGTATAATCTTAACCTGACACATAGGGTTTCATAACATAGTAGCTTAATTTCTTCCAAATGTACGTGGCCCTGACTGCATTGCAGTTTGATATATGACCCCGCCCTGCTTTCAGGCTTGGGTCTGAGGCGACCCTGTTAGTGAGAGATTGTGTTTATAAGGAGCGGCGTGCACAGAGAATGCTTACACACCCAAACAGACACCCCTTAGAGCTGGGAAGGCGGCAAGCTCCTGCCGAGGGACCAGACACTAGGAGACAGACTCACACCTTCAGTCTGCGTCCATCTCACCGCCCCCCCATCTTCTCCCAGAAGCTCGTCAGAGAGTCTTCGCCCAGCAGTGTGGGGGAGGGGATAGCTGGATTTCCTGTTTAAACCCAGACCTATTGCCTGCGGGTGGGGGGCGCGCAGTGGTTAGAGAACCCGTTTTTATGAAATTGTTAAAAAAAATACAGTTCGATTTCATTCAAATCAAATCCTTTGAGCTCGAGCCTATGGTGAATCCTCCCTCCCATCCCCCCCCCCAACCACCTTCCCTTCTCCAGCCCCCCCAAAATTCCCCTTTTGCAGTCGACATAAAGGCCTCTGAGGTATTCTCTCGGGGAAAGAAATGGCATTTTCTCTCCCCTTTCCCACCCCACCCCCCAATAGGACTGGTGTGTAGGCAGAGGCGTCTGCCGAGGGGCTAATTTCGCGTTCCTTGTTTACGACCAAGAAAAGCGCTTGGCTCTTCCCAAATGGGCCCAGCCTGCCGCCTGCTCCGGCTGCCGCGCACTCTCCCGCCCGAGCCTGGCCCCCAGGCGGATGCCTGGGGGTACGAGGCTATGGCTGACCAGGACGGGGGGTCTGTGGGACCTGAAAGGGGCCAGGGGAGTGCGCTGAGACAGTGGAGGGGCCCTGGAGGCCCGAACGGGAGCCTTCTCCTGGCGTACTGTGGGAACCGCCGATCGGTGAGGCCGCTATTTCTTTCTTCAGCCTGTATTTTGTCGGACCCTGTCCCTGCGGATGGCCGCAATGACGTGGGAGGGGATGTTTGGGGGACACAAGTCTCCTTTGTTCCACCCCAAAAGAAAACCATTTTTGGAGAAGGCTGTTCAGACTAGTGTGGATTCACCTGGGATGTTAGAGGCCCCCTCCCATCCGAGGGGCGGGTCTGGGCTAGGATGGGGTATTTCTCTAGGCCTACAGGGGATCTAACTGGATGTGCTAATAGCCATATCGAGGTGCTAGGGTGCGAGAGTACCTGTCAAAAACACCAGCTTGAGGTGTCTTTATATTTTTATTGATTTCCTGCTCCTTCTTGGCTACAATCCTGCAGCTCTTACTCTCCCACCCCCAACTTTATCCTAAACCTTTCACCCCTAGACCCCTCTTTGGCAAGCCTAGGAGCAGAACGCCAGTGACTGGCCCCAGTTTTCCAGTTTTCAAGTCTGGCCAGGGGATAAACCAGATCTCAACACATCAGCGTACTCCGCTCGCCAGTTACTTTCACTTCTCTGCCCCTTGATTCTTTCTCTTTCTGGTGCTCCAACAGAAGCACAAGAGGGGCCATCAGTGGCAATCCTCAGCCTTCTTGCAAGCCAAATTCTGCGTGGATGTGGTTCCTCACTGCAGGAGAGCTCTTCTGATTATCTAATAATAGCCAGTGAGGCCAAGAATAGAATTTTGCTCAAGGGCTCTGCATACTCAAGGCTGAGGCCTACCTAGGCGGTCAGTCACTGGATTCTATGGATCAAGGTTTGGCAACCTCCCCAGAGCCCGGGACTCAGAAGCATTCCCTCTGAGCTCACTTTTTGGGCACCCTCAGGCCTGCCCCTTAAGAGGTTTTGTAAACTCTGCTATCCGTTGTATTTCAGTCTAGGTTCCTAGGAGAAATGGGCAGAATAAACCCTTTCTCTTCTCGCCTCTTGTCTGACAGCTGTGATCCCTACAGAATTTGACCTTGGTTTGAAAAAGGCAACCTTGTTGGGCTGACTGTTGTGTTCTGGAACCAGGCTTGGTGGAATTATATATTTATTATATAAAGTCTCAAATATACAGATTCAGAGGCAGGGAGAAATATATAGAGACTCATATTTCCTTATGGTTAAATGTTTACTACCATGGTTATATTTGATAAACACCGTTTTATGTGCATGCGAAATTTTGTTAGCCTTTACTGGCTGAGAGTGGGCTAGGGGAGCAATGGGCTGGAGGAGAAGGCCCTCTGTGCATGTCTGCGGAAATGTGTGTGCTGGAATTGGAGTATGCGGCTTCCAAAAATCTAAAGAAGCCACAGGCTTTGGCTCATTGCTTTTGCCTGAAGCATACTACACCCTTCTGCCGTCTCTCCTCACCTCTCTATGAAGTCTGCCAAATCACAGGCTCTCTTCCAAAGAGAACCCAGTCATCTTGAAAACGAAATCTGTGGGTTCTTTCATGGTTGTTGTGAGTCTGAAAGCAGTTCTGAATCACCAGGACTGGGCCCTGGAGGCTGGAAGCCTCCATGTGCATGGGCAAAGGGATTGTAGTGGCTAACATGATTTCTGAGTCTAGGTGGCTGCGGGCCAAGGTGCTTAAAGAGGTTTGTAGGGAAGGAAAACCAGGAGAGGCAAGGATACCGCCTGTGAATAACTCTCCTTCCTTTTGCCTTCCTGGTTCATTACCTCACCCTAGATTTGCCTGTCTGTAAGGGCATATTAGGAGTTCTGGAAGGTCCTATAAATACCCAGATCTGGAGACTGATTGGGGTGCATTTTAATCTTGTCAGTGACCTGAACCAATGTGAAGACCACTAAGAGAAGGCTAGTGGAGGCCCCTCTAGAATGCAAGCTGGGCCCATTGGCCTGTGGGGCTGGAGCCCTAAGTATGGGCCTCGGCTAGGAATTAATTGGCCTCCTTTTGCAGCTTTTCTGGGGCCACGAAAAGACAGAGCTGAGAGGAAATAAAATGTCAGTAGAAAGCCCCATAAATGAAAGAGTGGACAAGAGGAGTGCTGGATGAGGTTTTGTGCTGCTCCCAAGACACTCGGGTTCCTGCCCAGACTTGTGACTCCAGGGGATTCTCAGCCTTTCTTCCCTGTTTCTTCCTCAGCTATAGAGGGTGTGACAGAGTAGCTCAGGCCTTCCTGCTCTAGCCACACCGACTTTGGGGTGACATTACCCCAGGATCATGTCTCTCAAGCAGCCCATGGCCTCTGTCACGGCGCTATCAACCGCCCCCTGTTTATTGTGTCTGCGTGTTGTTTACTTGTTTTGTCTGCTGCCACCCTGCGTCAGAAACTCAACAAACCAGCAAATTCGCTCGGGAGAACAAAGTGCAGGGCTCTTTCAAACTCCCTCCCCCTTTCGGCACCCCTACCTCCTGCCCTTAATGTGCTTCCTCATTTTCCCTTTCTGAGGGGAGGAAGCAAGCAGAAATTGTCCTAAAATAGGGCCGATGTTTATGGGACAAGGGAATTATGAAGACACCATAAACCTCCGGGTGTCCTAGTGTTGAGGAAACTCCCAAACCCCCCTTCTACAGCATTTCTTCCTTTGCCTTGGTAAACAGTTGGGTAAGGGGGCCACAGACCCTGAGAACATTTCAGTGCCCCTTCCCTCCTCCTTTCCTCATCCTCGTTCCTCCATTCCTTTCTTCCTGAGTTTCTCTCAGTCATAGGTGGTTGGGTTTTCTGTCAGGGTAATGTTGGTGGGTTCATAAAGCTAGATAAAGCATACTACCTTCCCTCCCTTTATCTTTTCAGTCCCCCCAAATAGCAGTGAATTTAAGCAAATCCTACAAAATTAAATTACCCGTCCTGTAAGGGTCCTATAAATCCCCAATCCTGCCAGGTGTAGAGTCAGAGAGGTCAATGTTTGCCTTTAATTTTGCTCCTGGCTATCAAATCTAAACTAGTATCATTGCAATAAGTAATATTCTTATTTATGAAATTAATTCTCCTCCCCACCCCCCTTCTCCCTCTTTCACTAGTATGAGTTAAATGCTTCTTTCAGAGCTACTGACAATAAAGGATAAAGTTATTTATAAAGAATTGACGATGATGTTTCATTGTTGGCTTATTGTTCCAGAACATAATAACATTTTATTTCTAAGTGGGAGAAGTTAGATCAGGAGAAGATGGGGGGGGTGAGGTTAGAGGAGGCTTGGTATTCATATATACAACTCTTGTTGTACTTTTATGACTTTCACAGTTTCCACAGGACAACTTACTGTGATGTCATAAATGCCAAGGTCTACAATTTTAAATTTCATTAACCTCCAAAATGGTCCCAAGTAATAGTCTATGTTCAAAAGCAGAGGAGAAACCAGAAAGCTGGGGGCTCCTTTGGACTAGCATAGAGCAGCACATTTCCTGTCCACCCCCTTACTCTCCTTCCTAACTTGACAGTCTCCTGAGGTCCTGTTTTGGCAATACAAAGTAGCCTAAAGATTCTGGGTCTTGAGTTTTACCTCCAGACCAACTAGGACCACCTGCTTTGCCCTCCTGAAATGTCCTAAGGCAGCCAAACTCTCCATTCTCAATGGGGATGAGATGCTCTCCACAAGCCCCCTCCTCAGCTGATATTTCCACTGCTTTGGCATCAAGGTGGAAGGAAGGCTTGAGGGCCTGGTCTGCAAAAGCCAGTTTTTTCCCCCCAAGTGAAGCCTGAAGGGGCTTCAGGGCAAAGTTTGATGGAAACCTATTTTACTTTTGAACTCTTAGGCAGAGTCGGAGAAGCCAGACATGCATAGCTGGGGGTTTGTGTCTGCTGATGGTAGTTAGCCTTAACCAAAGTGTCAGTTAGGAAAGGTCAGGCAGAGATTCACAAAAACAGAGTAAAGGGGTGGGGGGAGCCATCAGAGCCGCTCTGTCTACTTTTCTCCAAAAAGCCATATCAACTCCACTTTGTAACCTCTTCTTAGCTCAAAAGAAGGAATCACAGCACAGGCCTGAGAGCTATTTGGACCAAATCTCAGGAGCTGAACATGTCCCATCTGGACATGTTCCTTCCTTCCTTATAGACCTCCAACTCCTTTCAACTGGTCAGCTTCAGCCTTGTCACCACATATCAGCACCCATAAACGGATCTGTCAAATTTCACTTTTCTTCCCAATGTCTTTAAGCTTGACTTTTTAAAAGCAGTGTTCCTTTTTGGAATGCACTGTATGTGTTGAGGAAAATGTATGTGTTAGGAAATCTTCCCTACCACATCTCAGAAAATCTGGGAGCCCTTCTGGGTAAAAGCTTTGCTTTGGCATTCCCAAGCAGACCAGACCTCTTGTATCAGGTTCTTTGGCCCGCGCCACTCACCACTCTCTTTGCAATTCTTTCCCTCAGAGGTCCACGGAGATCAAAGAGGTTTGTTCACAAAACACCAGACATTTGAAATAGGGGTTTTGTGAGTTTTTAATCATTTTTTTTTTTTAAAAAAAAAAAAAAAGAAATTTAGTCATAAGCCAGTAGAGCTAGCTGAACTCTCTAGAACAGCAAAGCCTTAACCAAATATTGCGATTGTGAGGTGAACTGAGTAATTATTGAACTCAGCTTTCTCTCTAAGAGGGATTTCAGCTCTCGCCCAGTGGCACAAAAGGAGCCGACAGGATAACCGTTCCATATCTCTGGAAATCAAGAACTGGAGATGGTGGAGGGACAGGGTCCCGCAGCTGTGCAGCTGCCTTGCTTTTAGGCAGCCAAGAGCCCAGGCAGGCGAGGGAGCTTAGGGTTCAGCGGCTCCGGCTCCAGCGTTGGAGTGAGCGCACAGCGTAGGGAGTCGCCGAGCCGAGCTGTAGTTGGCGTTGCCGGCCAGGAATGGAATACTTGCATCTGTGCGGTAGTCAGCCACAAACATCTTCGCAGAGTTGAGGGAATCTAGGGAGAGAGGAGAGACTTGCAGAACACAAAGAAGGGCCTTCCGCGAAGAATATTTTTTTTTTTCAGATTTCACCAGGCTCACTTCAGACGTCTGTACACACAAAATTACTTTATTTGCCAGAGCAGAGAAGAAAGCAAACGCAGACGAGGTGAAGCCTGTCCATGGCCATCCTAGAAGCTGAAGTCCACTCTCCCCTCATCCTTTTCCCAGTTCAGAACCATAAAGACATCCCAGCCGTCCTCTGACTTAGATCTGGCAGGACTGAAATTGGGGGAAACCCCTAAGTGCCCAAGCTCGGGTGCAGCCCTTAGCCTCCAGGCCAGTGACTACACCCACTCAGGCCCAAAAAGCAGGCAGTAAATTCCTCTCCTATAATTAGTGCTCCTAGAAGGCATGTGTTTTGGATTGTGTGTTTGTGTGTGTGTGTGTGGGGGGAGGCTGAAGCGACCAGTGGCAACTTTCCCGCTTTATTCTTTTTCTGAGTTTTTATATTCTGTTTTTGAATCCAGTATTACAGCTCCCAACGTGAAAATCTGCTCTTGACACCAAGTCCCCTCTGAATGCCTAATTCAGAAGGCCTAAGGCCCAGGGCTTTGCATAGACCAGCGGGTCTGCCGGGTGTGTGTGTGTGTGTGTGGGGGTGCTTCTCTGATTTCTCTAGGCTTGTTTTGATGGAAACAAAGAGCCTCCCTCCTTCCCAAGACGTGTGCATATTTACAGAGCTGCACTGCAGTTTTAATAAAACATCTGTTCTTGCTTCTGCTGATGAGCTTCCATAATTGTTTTCAGACAAATTTAACAGGAAAATATAAATATATTTAGAGAAAAATTCAAGTTCCAGCCCCTCCCCCACAGACACCCAATCTTTTGCCAAGGGAAGAGAGAGAGCACAAAATAGGAAAAGGAAAAAAATATTATCTCAGGGAGGGGAGATCCAATTCATCTGACCTGCTCCCCCCCCTTGGAGCGAATACTCTCAGTAAATTTCAATTGCATAATTAAAGGTATAACTAAAGGAAATGGACTTTCTCCCTTTAGGAATAGAAAGGGGTTCAGGAGAGTATGGTGAAAGTTAACTTTCCCTAAAGTCCTTAGATGGAGGGAAGATATTTGTGTTTCTGCTTCCCCTGATCTCCCCCTTGCAGCATTTCTGCCTTTTTCCCCAGCAGCTGGTTTCTGTTCATTATAAATCGGCGAGACCTTTCAGGATCTGCCCTCTGTTTAGGAACGTAATAAAACACTTAACTTTTCCGGGCCTGAGACTTACATTCTGCTCCTCAGGTCGCCCACCCCTGAGCATACCACCTTTAGGCCCCAAAAGAAAATCTCCCCAACTTTGGGGCCCCTTTAATCTCTGGAGGGAGGGGCTCCAAGAAACTCATACATAGGGGGCTGTAGCACAAGACTCCCCCAGTGACCCTTCATTCCTCCCTCCCCCCATGTCCATAAAATTTTTTTTAAATATACAAATATATACACCCATGGAAAGCAAAACTTCATTAAGACATCCTATCTTCCATCATTCAATTTGTTTTACATTGCAACAATTTAATATCTTGAAGGAAGTACCACTGACATGATTTATCCCTCTAGCAATCTCACTCTGAAATAGGAGGGGAATTTACTCTTTCTTGCCATGGCTTCTACGTGATACACTGCTACCCTCAGGGCAAACAGGAGGCTGGGAACTTTGAAAGAGGTTACTGCTGTCCAGGGGTGCACTGGCTTGTTCTCTAGCCCAGGATACACCCCCCCCCACTCAGTTTTCTCTTCTCCTACCTCTTCCCCTATAAGGGGACTGGAGCCCCAGCCAGCTGTTGGAAACCTCTGCCCAGGCATGCCATGAATTTGAGTACAGTTGGATTGGAAAGCAAAAAACCAATACGCTACTGTTGTGTTTAGGGATAACTGCTGTGTCACCCCCAGATGAGATAACTATTAAAAATTCCTCTCTTATTGGAAGCCTTCTCCTTCTGCCCTCTTCACCTTGGAAAGAAACTAGTATAGTCAAAGGGTACAAACTTCAATAATTACAGGGTTCTTTCTTCTACTCTTCTAAATTCCAATCAATTTCCCCTCCTTTTCAAAGGCAGGGGCTGGATTTTTGAAAGCCAACACAACTTGTCTGGCAGGAAGACTCCTCAACCCCCTAAAGAGGTTCATGTATTAACTAACAATTTTGTCTGCACTAGCTCCTACACACTGTCTGCTTTTGGGTTCGAAACTTTATCCCCCCCCCCCCCCCCCCCCTGGGGACCCCCCGGGGAACCCTAAACGTTACAGAAGATGAATAAACGAGTTTTTTTTTCCCCAGCATAGTCCCGTTTATGGCTTTATTGCTACCCATTGATTACTCCGCTTTGTTACACAGAAGGGAAAGATCATAAAACCCGGCGACATCCGGGTTCTTGTTATAGTCAGTCTCAAAAAAAAAAAAAATTAGTGAGGGGAAAATATGAGCTTTCACTGCTTCCTGCGTGTTCCTCACCATCCTCTCTTTGTCAGCTCCAAGCATTTCTAGGCTATGTCGATATTAAATTCTGTTTGGGTTAATCAGAGGGAAACCCCAGCTGTACACCTTCTGCTGTTCACTCGCTGCAGCTCTCTCTGTCGCTGAAGCATCTACAAAACTACTATTTCCTGATCTCCTCCTCCCTTTTCTTAGCCTCAAGGTGGGGGAGAAAATGGAGGTAAGAACTGAGAATCCAGAGGTTTGTGAGGTGGCTGAGACAGGAGACCAAGCGTTCCCCAGGAATCCCTTTCCCAGGGTCTTACAGCTCAGGTCCAGGGGCACCTCCTTTGGCAGGGCAGTGAATCCAGAGTAGATAGGGTCTTCTGACCTGAGCTGGAGGTTGAGTGTGTTGGGATGTATCTGTTCATTGGAGTACCACCAAATTTCCTCTTTCGGGCTGGATCCTATGTGAATTACACCACTGGCCTGGCCTGAGCTGGTTCCAAATCATAAATTCTCACCAACACAAACAGGAGTTGATGTCTTTAGGGAGAATCTGAGAATCTGAGAAAATCTCTCTCTCTCTCTCTCTCTCTCTCTCTCTCTCTCTCTCTCTCTCTCTCTCTGTGTGTGTGTGTGTGTGTGTGTGTGTGTATTATTATAATGCTTTATTTGAAGCAAAAATGTTGCAAGAGTTTCCCCAAAATGTAGGTCCTGGGGAGGAGCAGAAGGTTAGGAGGCAAAAGGGAGAAGATGCACACTCCAGGCTCCTCACTGTACCCTGTAGTCTCACCCACACCCTTCAGGTCTGTTTGCCTCCCACATATCCTCTAACCCAAGACTCTTAGCTATGCAGCCTTCTTCTGTGCACCATGTTTCAGGAAATTTCCTTTTCCTTTTGAGTTTTAAAAATTACTGGGAAAATATACTGTCTAGTGATAGGGACCCGATTCATGAGTGTCAAGCCAGAATATCTTCAAGAATTTCTGGGAACCTCTTTCTACTGGGAAGGATCTCCTCAAATGAAGCAATCAGGATTCAATTTTAGAAAAATGGATCGGATACGAAAGATGAAATAGGTCTGAAAACAAGGATTTCCTGGCCACAGCACAGAAAGTTAACTGGGGCGGAGAGATTTCCTGGGACTAGACCTTTCCTTCCGCTGGGAAGAAGGCCCTGCTCACAGACCTGCATCCCACCCCCAACCAGTTCATATATATATATATATTTTTTTTTTTTTTTTTTTTTTTTTTTATATATTCTTAAAAGAAATTCAAGTCTTACTTTCAAAGCACATACTTAGTCTCAACTAGGGAATCAACAGAAGCAGAAGCGATTTTTTTCCCCTTTCTTGACATCTGGCTTGCGATTGGCTGGAAGGGGGTCAGCTGACTTTGTCATTTTGTCTGTCCTGGATTGGAGCCGTCCCTATAACCATCTAGTTCCGAGTACAAACTGGAGACAGAAATAAATATTAAAGAAATCATAGCCCGACCAGGTAAAGGCAAAGGGATGAATTCCTACTTCACTAACCCTTCCTTATCCTGCCACCTCGCCGGGGGCCAGGACGTCCTCCCCAACGTCGCCCTCAATTCCACCGCCTATGATCCAGTGAGGCATTTCTCGACCTATGGAGCAGCCGTAGCTCAGAACCGGATCTACTCGACTCCCTTTTATTCGCCACAGGAGAATGTCGTGTTCAGTTCCAGCCGGGGACCGTATGACTATGGATCTAATTCCTTTTACCAGGAGAAAGACATGCTCTCAAACTGCAGACAAAACACCTTAGGACATAACACACAGACCTCAATCGCTCAGGATTTTAGTTCTGAGCAGGGCAGGACTGCGCCCCAGGACCAGAAAGCCAGTATCCAGATTTACCCCTGGATGCAGCGAATGAATTCGCACAGTGGTGAGTTTTACAGCTCCGAGATATAAATTAAATAAACTGAACTGGCTTTATGACCGGCTTCCCTAGAAGAACGGGCGGAGAGAGTTTTTTATGGCCCCATAAAAACAATCACGCTCGTCTCCTCGCCGACACCGAGACAGGGCCCCCTCTTCAGCCCCCTCTGCTCGCCTCCCGCGCTGGCTCGCAAGGGCCTGGCCCCCTCGATCCCTGACGGATTGGAGGGCTCCAAAAGGAGCCGAGGGGGTAGGAACAGGGAAGGGAATGAGGGGAGGGGACAGAAGGTGAAGGAGCCCCCCAAAGTCTAGTTAGGCCGGAGAGATGGGAGGTAGTTAGGAGAGGGCAAAGAAGTGGGGAGAACTTTCCAGTGAACTGAGTGTTGAGGAAGGTAGAGGAGCCCAATCCTTGAGAGATGGGGCTCTTATCCCCAGTAGTTGGTATTAAAAAAAAAAAATCAGCTTTTAGACAGCCAGCTTTCGGCCTGGTTTTTGCCCCGCCCCCCCCCCAGCTTTCTTTGGGACACACATCTCGCACCTCGTGGGAGAACTGAATGAAGTTGGGGTTCTGGATGTCCCCCCAGTGGGGGTGGGGCAGAGCAAAAGGGAAAAGGCTAAAGCCCGAAGGGGCTGCGTGCTGTGGGCCAAGTTGAGAGGGTCTGGACTTTTTGCTAGACTAAAATGTCTGCAGAGGACGCCTTGCTGATTGTTTTTAGTGTGTTTTGTGCCCGGATCTCTAGGGGTCGGTTACGGAGCGGACCGGAGGCGCGGCCGCCAGATCTACTCTCGATACCAGACCCTGGAACTGGAGAAGGAATTTCACTTCAACCGCTACCTAACTCGGCGCCGGCGCATCGAGATCGCCAATGCTCTGTGCCTGACCGAGCGACAGATCAAAATCTGGTTCCAGAACCGCCGAATGAAGTGGAAAAAAGAATCTAATCTCACGTCCACGCTCTCAGGGGGTGGCGGAGGGGCAACTGCCGACAGCCTGGGAGGAAAAGAGGAAAAGAGAGAAGAGACAGAAGAAGAGAAGCAGAAAGAGTGACCAGGACTGCCCTTGCACCCCTTTCTCCTCCCTTCCTCATCCTAGCTCCCCGAATCACACACTCTGTATTTATCTCTGGCACAACTGATGTGTTGTGGCTTCCTAAAAGAAAACAGGGAGTCAAACGTGGACCTGAAAGTCAGCTCTGGACCCCCTCCCTCACTGCACAACTCTTCACTTGCCTCTTCCTCTAGCTCCCTCGCTAGCTCCTTCCTGGCTTGTCTGCAGGCCCCTTCCCTCGCCTAGGCCTAGGGGACCTGAACCTCGCTTCAGTCTCCACAGATGTCCCTCCAAGTGAGCCTTAGGCTCCCTCCCCACTCCCGACGCCCTTCACCCCCGCCTTCCGGCGCATAGAGCTGGCTCCAGGGCCTGGGGCCTCCACTCCGGGGCCTCAGGGCCCGGCCTCACAGCCGGAGGGCGGGAGGCCTCAGGAGGGCGCGCCTCGGCCCCGCAACAACCCCCAGGGCCTTTCCCCAGTCCCTGCCCGGCCCCTCTGCCCCAGCAAATGCCCAGTCCAGGCAAATTGTATTTAAAGATTCCTGGGGGTCATTATGGCATATTTCGAACTGTGACCGTTTCTGTGTGAATATTTCTAGCTGTATTTGTGGTCTCTGTGTTTATATTTATGTTTAGCACCGTCAGTGTTCCGGTTTCATTTTAAAAAGCATTTAAAAAAAAAAGAGGGAAAATAGCGAAAAGAGAAAAAAAGTGAATGACGTTTGTTTAGCCAGTAGGATAAAATAAATAAAGAAAAAAAGAAACCCCTACGTGTTATCCTCCTGTATAAATCCGACCTCTGGATCCGTTCTCGAATATTTAATAAAACTGATATTATTTTTAAAAGTTTATAATCCGCCTGTCTGCTCATTCGCCTTCCCGCTGGCTTGCCAGCAGAACTCTCGCGGCCTGCCGCCTGCAAAGCCCCCAGCCCTCCGCACTCGCCTGCCCTGCAGTCAGGCGCTGAGCCTCGGTCTCTGGGTTCTCCTGACCGCGATAGGGTTCTGAGAGGCCTCTGGGACCCTCCCTACACGGAGCAACACACACCCCGGAAAAGAAAAGGAGGAAAGGGGCCGCCTGGACTTTCGCTGGGGGCGGGGAAGCTTGAGTGAGCCGGGTTGGGCTCCTAGCCCCACGCGGGCCTTTCTTCCTGCCTGTAGCAGCCAGGGATCTTCGGCTTCTGAGCCCTGAGCCCAAAAATGCGAGAAAAGGAGCCTGATCCGAGCACTAGGGTCGCTCCCACCCACTGCCAGCAGCACGGGGAGAAGGACTAGCAAGCAAGCCCCCAGCCCGCCAGGCCGGCTGTTGTGAAACCTGGCTGAGGCTTCCTGGCAATCCAAGGACTTCAGGAGTCGGTCCGGGACTGAGCGATCCAAAGACGACTCGAAAGAGAAAGACTGGAAACTGAATTCTGGCCTGTTCTGGGACTCCTGACCCGCCAGAAAAAAGTCCTTCTTCCTTACAGCCCTAGCCTGTCTGGTTCCTGCCTCTTCTCTCCTCAAATCTGGCGCATGAGGGGCACAGTAGGACCCTAACCCTTTCTCAGATCCAGCCTTCTTTCCCCAAGGCTCAGCATAGAAACCTGAGTGGGCCTAGGGGAGAAGTGGGGGTGGAAGGTCTCCTGGAGGGGGAAAAATCCTGAGTTTTCCCAGACTCTCCAGGTCCCTGCCACTGCCCCCCTTCAGAGCCTCCGCCAGAGGGGAGAGTGAGTTCTGGCAGAGGCTGAGAGTTCCTGAGGAAATGCTGAGAGTAAAGAGTAGGGCCTGGGACTAAGAAAGCAGGGGATAGGACCCAAAGGTTGAAGAAACCCTGGCCAAAGGGTTGCCTGACTCCTGGCCTGCCCATCCCCATCCCCATGGGCCTTCTGGCTTGAAACCAGGGCTAAGGGCTTACCCCTAAAAGAGTAAAAGCAGGCCTTTATCTCTGCCTTGCTCATAACATTTGTGGAGGTTTCTCTCTTGCCCCTCTATGCTCTTGGGAGTCATCTGAAATATCTGGTACCCCATCAGGATCACACAGAACTGTAGAAGAGCCCTCTCATTGTGTCTAGTTACACACATGGGAATGTTGCCTCTTGCCTCTCTAGGGTTGCTAACATTGTGAAGTCTACCCAAGTCCACCTGGCCTCTCACCTCCAGTCACATCCCAGAGAGTACCTAGGACTCTCAGCCTCAAGATCTGTCTGCCTGCTTCTGCTCACTCAGGAACCCTCCCTCCTCTTGTGTATCCTGCCTACCTCCCAGAGGTTAATTTTCCCAAGCCTACAAGGCAAGCTCATCTTAATCAAAACTGAGTTCAATCCTCCCAAGCAAGAGACCTTGACCTTTAGTTTAGGTAAGCCAAGTTAAGTCCTCTTGGTTCTCCAGTCTGGGCTTTAGCTACCCCAACTCTCTTTCTCAGTCATCATTGAAGTCTGGAAGGCTCTGGAGGTAGAGAACTGGAACTATCCATTACAAAACCCACCAGTGTAATTCCTAAATAAGGCCTCATCTTTTCTCAAATTTAAACAGAATTTTAAAGACAAGCTCAAGGGTTACTTTGTCCAACAAGCAACAACTTCTCTACAATTCGACTGCCAGAAGGCCAAGCAATGCTGCAAGATGCAATTCCTCCAAGTCGGCACCAGGTGTCGCTGTGAGCTCGTTGTCCCGACTACCCCCCAATTCCAAGAACCATTTTTTTCCTCCCCCTTGCTTCTCTTTCTCTTTCACACCCCCCCACCCCCCGGGCTTTGCCAACATATCAAGATGCGTTTCGCCGGCTTCCATCACTAACCTCCCGGAGGTCATCAAGCCAAATTTATGAGTGGCCGCTCCAGTCACGTGACTCTATTTAAGGCTCCCTTATTTGGGAAGAGCGCATAGGATAAAGAAAGAGATATCTCCACCTATAAATTGTGCACTTTGGAGAACAAAAACCCCCTCAACTTCAAAGAGTCACAAATCACCCTTAATCAAAAAGGGTGCAGAAATTTTTTTTGGGCCCTCCCCGCCATGAGCTCCTACGTAGCCAATTCATTCTATAAGCAGAGCCCCAATATCCCTGCCTATAACATGCAAACTTGTGGGAACTATGGATCGGCCTCAGAGGTGCAGGCATCCAGGTACTGCTACGGCGGATTGGACTTAAGCATCACTTTCCCACCGCCTGCGCCTTCCAACTCTCTCCACGGGGTAGACATGGCTGCCAACCCCCGGGCTCACCCCGACCGCCCCGCCTGCAGCGCCGCGGCCGCTCCGGGACACGCTCTGGGCAGAGACGAAGCGGCTCCTCTGAACCCTGGGATGTACAGTCAGAAGGCGGCTCGCCCGGCGCTGGAGGAGCGAGCTAAGAGCAGTGGGGAGATCAAAGAGGAGCAGGCGCAGACAGGGCAGCCTGCCGGACTGAGCCAGCCACCGGCCCCGCCACAGATTTACCCGTGGATGACCAAACTGCACATGAGCCACGGTAAACTTTAGGACTTCATTTTGCGCGCTCGGGTCCGCCTGGGTTTTATAGGCCATGCGGGGCAAATAAAGAAAAAAAACCTGCGGCCATAAATTTTACGATCCAGGCATCAATGGCTCGTAAAACTGTCCACTAAAAGGCTTAGAGGCTGTGTGCGCCCAAATTTACGACGACATAATTGGATCATAGGAACAAAACGTGTATAAAAGGCAATATTCAATTTTGGGGGGAGAGGGAGGGAGTTAAAAAAATAGAGGGATCTGAAGGGTGAGGAGCATGGGGCTCCAGAGTGGGGATCCCCCTGCGGCTCCCTCCCTCCCCCCCCTGCGGAGCCGGCTCGGCCAGTGCTCGCGGCTCCGGAGGATTCCCGCGACTCGGGTGGGGGGGGTGGGGGGTCCCCGGTGCTCGGATCTCGAGGGTGCTTATTGTTCGGTCCGAGCCTGGGTCTCCCTCTTCCCCCCATCCCCCCTCAGCCCCTCCGGCCGCAGAGTGAAGGCGGCGGTGCAAAGTTTCCTGCCCAGGCGGAGGCGCTTCTCCCGGGACCGGGCCTGCCCTCCTGCGGCCCTTCTGGCCTGTCCCAAGGCGCTCACCTCCACTCACTCCGACCACGGGTGGGGCCTGGGACTAGGGTGGGACGTTGGGGTGCTGCACGCTATTCACCCCTCCTTGGTTTGGGGGGATTTATGTTCCAGAGACGGATGGCAAGCGGTCCCGAACCAGTTACACGCGCTACCAGACCCTGGAACTCGAGAAAGAATTCCATTTTAACCGCTACCTCACTCGCCGCAGGCGCATAGAGATCGCCAACAACTTGTGTCTCAACGAGAGACAGATCAAGATCTGGTTCCAGAACCGCAGGATGAAGTGGAAGAAAGATTCCAAAATGAAGAGCAAAGAGGCTCTTTAGAGGAAGCAGGGAGCCTTCAGAGAGCACCCCGGTCGGCTGTGGTCCCTGCGCCCTTCCTTTTCGGTTTTCCTCCTTCTAGATTTTGAGGCGGAGGCTAGAGCACTGGCTCTGGGCCTCCCAGACAAAAAGTGCATTTCTTTGGCATTCCGAATCCCCATCGACCCAGGGTTCTGCAGGACAGCCTGCATTGCCTGTCTTGCCTCAGCTCAGCTGAGCACCTCAGGCCCGGGGCACATTCTTGTAGGGCGGGTACTGGATAAGCCTCAGCCTGGGCTGCCTCTCCCGGCCCTAGCTCGGCTAGCTTGAGTTAAGGTGAGACAGACTGACTGTAACCCCTTCTCCCCGACCTCCACCTCACCCTCTTCTTTGTTCCTGCCTAGGCTGGCCAGGCTGCTGAAGGCTGGTTGTGCCAGGCAGAGGCTATGACCAGAATCGGGGTGCTTTCAACTAACCTTTATAACTTCTAAACTCGTCTTTGCTCATTAATTATTTGCATATGAAAGAGAGATAAGTGAAAGTGGGCTTGTAGTCTCCGAGGTTGTCCTATGCTCTTTAAACCTTCCAACCCCTCCCCAAAGTCCAAGAACTTCCCTAGCCTGGCTTGCTGCATGCACTCTCAGGTTCACAGTCCCAGCCTGCTAGCTAGCTCAACTATTGGGGTCTCTTGCCTTTGGACCCTAGCAAGTGGTTCTTTGAGGCTTTTTGCTATCCTGTATATCTTGCCATGACTTTCTCACCTTCCTGCCCCATTGCAGTTGCCCAACTATTTATTGACTCCAAGTCCTTCCTGAAACTATATTTTGTCATATCAAATAAAGCCAGAAAAAGAACAGGATTGAAGATTCAGTGACTTTTCTCTGTTTAGGGCATGCAATGAGTAGATGTGTCTAACATAGGCTCTGAGATGTGTGGTAAGCCATCCCTTTAAAAATATTTTTAAACACGTTTAGGAGAAGCAAGAATAGGGAACAATGTAACTGAATTCTTTTCTTGATTCATGGTTCCAAGAAGGCCTCTGTGGTGAAGGGGAGTACACTTGAGGGCTCCTGTACTGTTGTTTCCACATGTTGTGGGTGTCTAAGGCACCCAAACCTTTCTATACCCTATTCTCAATGTTGGCTAAAAAGACTTGAAGTTTCTAGACTGTCTGTTGTCTGTACTTAATGGCAGAGCATAGGAACTCATCGCTCCACTGACTTAGATTTGGGTCTTTCTGGATCTGGGCCCTTCTGGATCTGGGTCATCCCTGAGGGTCCTTTCTGGACATAGAAAACAGGTTGAGTCCTCAATCAAGGGCCATGTTCGATCCCAGAAGGATTCCCAGCAATAGTAGGTTCTGCTTGTTAAAGAGGTGTTGGGGAAGGGAAATTGGCCATGGTTTGAGATGTTCTTCAGCTTTCTAAGATATGGGATGGGGCAAAGGGGGACCAGGGGGACAGTGAATGCAACCTGCAGTGAGTGCCTGCCTTAGAGAAAACGTACAGACTGCTCTCTGTCTTCTAGGGTCTAAGCCAATGAAGGAGAGTTCACTGGAGTAAGACCCGTATAGACCATTGCGGGAGCCATGTCTGTTTGCCATCATCTATCACAGTCTCTGAGATTTTGTATAAAAGGGAGGGTGGCCTATAAGAGAGGGGACACAGCTAATTCAGATGGGGCTGGCCTAGGCTTACGCTCTGTTCAGCTTCACTCCAGGCTCCATGTGATGAAGGAGGAAGTACTTTACAGGAGAAACAAATGCGGGATGGGTCCATAAAACTTTACTGCATTTCCTCTGCAGCCTCCCACAATGGGGCGATTTCCTGGAGCCAAGCTTAGGCCCCACACTGGAGGAGTGGGGATCTGAAACTGGGCGAAGGGCTGCTCTACGCTAGGACAGAAAGGGAACAGAGTGGCTCTGGGGGAGGGGCAGGGAGATTTCTTTTTACGATTATTAATGCTTATGTTCTTTGGATTTATTAAAGGTCTGACTTCACTGCATCCCACTGTCTAAGCAATGTGTCTGTCACTTTTAGAAGACTCAAGAGCCTGTTCTCATCCCATGCTTAGCATGTAGGAGGTCTCAGCACATGTTTGTCAAGCTGCACCCCATTACCACCCTTCCCTTAGCTCTGTGCTCAGGCAAGGTTAGAGCACTGCCAAAGTCTCCCCTCAGCTTGCACTCTGCAGGCATGCAGCCCAGCCCTAGCCAACCCTCCTCTCTCTCTGTCTCTGTCTCTGTCTCTCTGTCTCTCTCTCTGTCTCTCTCTCTGTCTGTCTTTACACACACACACACACACACACACAGAGAGAGAGAGAGAGAGAGAGAGAGAGAGAGAGAATATGTGTGGTTTTCTTCAGGGAGTTATTTTAATTTTTTCTACATGCTGCGTAAAACTATTGGGTGAGCATTGAAGCATGAAGAAGCACTGGCAGCTCAGATGGGTAACAGTTAAGTAAAGAAGAGATTATGGCGCCCACACTCACCGGTTCCAGCCTCCCAGACTTCAGGAGGACCTGTGCTTCCTCCCCAGGGTGGGCACACCAGGGCTCGATGAGAAAGGAATAGGGGTGATATTGATCAGACCAGCCTGGCAAAGTTCACCAACACTCTATGAGTTCTTTGCCCCCCTTGTGCAGACATGAACCTCTTATTCCCTGGAGGAGCTAGCTGAAGGATTGTCTCAGCTTGCCCAGGCTTGAGGGGGGTGGGACTATGCCTCCAGCTCCCTTCCTTTCTATCTCAGGCTTGAGCCCTTGTCTATCCACAGCTGCAGCAGTTTGATAGAGACAACCAAGGCAGAAGACACAAAGCCAGAGGCCTCAGACCTCCCCTTTACTGGGGGTGAGAGGGTGAAGCCTAGAAATTTACTTTCTCTCTGACCAGAAGCTTTTGCTTGGGGTCTACCCCGCCAAGCTGCCCCTGGACCAACTTTCAACTTCCAGGCCTTAACAGTGCTCTAAAGAGTAAAATGAAGGGGCTCCTGGGTCCCAAAGGGTTATGGTAGAGCAGGAGCCCACCTCTCTATTTTTTTCCCTAGAACCCACCCACTCTGGCAGCAGGAAAGAAGGGGAAAATCATGACTTACCTTCCCCGGGGAGTGGGAAGAGGGGACACGGCCCACTCTGAGCAATTAGAGGAGAAAAAAAATAGGAAGAAAAATATCAACAGGACCTCGAAGGAAGGCATCAGGTCCTTAGAGAAATAAGTAAATAAATAAATAAATAAATAAATAAATAAGGATCTACCTTCTCCCCCCTCCCCCCTACAAGGGGGTGTGGGGGAGGGGCAAAGGAGCAGCACAAGGGCTTTTTAGTGCAACTGAGCATTAGAGAAATAGGAAAGCCTTCTATGTGAATTTAGGAGTTTGAAACTTTTGGAGGTTATTTATGTGAATAGCCCGAAGGCAAGCCCGTGAGTGGCTCTTGGGGGACCACGTGATGTCATTAAACCAAGTTTTATGGTGTAGGGAGAGCTGACAAACCCACAATATATTTACATCATATATAATCTTAACTGTCCAGCCACGCAGCTGCTGGTGAGGTTTAATGCTAGGACAGAGGGCCTGGCAGTTAGAGGGGACTACGGCGCTGGGGATGATGGTGAGAGAGGTTACGTCTTCGCAAATGAATCCCAGGCGATCGCTGTAAGTTAATTCTCTGCCCCCTTTCTCTCTTTCAGACCCTTTCTCCTATTTACCTAACTCCCTCCCGACTTGAAAGAAGAAGATTCTCACTCATTAAGGGGAGAAAGAAAAAGGCCTTCCCAGACTTCCTCAGGCCCCGGGTGGGAGAAGGGAGAAGGCTGCTGAGAAGTAGAAAGATGGAGGACCTTGTCTTCCTAGATCAGACCTCCCCTCTGTAGCCTTCATTCAGCCTGGCAGCTAGTCAGCTGGGCTAGAAAGAGGCCTTGCACCTTCAGAGTTTTGCAAGGTCTTCCTGCTCCTCTGTGGACTGGGAAGACAAGCCAGAGCCAGAAATGTGACTGTTTAGTTGTGGGGCTCTACAAACCCTAAATACAAGTGCAAAATGCTTCTGGGGTCCTCTGTTTCATGGAGAGGCCAGTTCATCTCTTGGCCACTGGAAAAGTACAATGCAGAGTGGGAAGCTGGGGAGGAAGACAGGGAAAGACAGCTTTGTAGTTTCTGAACCTACAGACTGCTGCTTAGAGTGATCTCACAGGCCTCCAAAGTCCAGGGCCTGAGTATATCTGGGGCCCTTAATGCTTATACTTTTCTCCAGTGCTAGTTACTTAGTTCCTCCCAGCAGCTCCAGCCTTCCCTAGGTAAAGCTAGGCCCTGAAGACCTAGAGGTCTCTGCTTAGTGTGCAGCAAAGATACGTTAGATTTCAGTAAGAATGGAAGCAACTTATTTGCTAGGCTCTGAAAAGCCTCCTACCTGGGGGTGGGAAAAGAAGAGGATTTGGCTCCTTAGGACTGGAACTAGCAAGGACCCTGATTGTGAAAGTACCCTGCGGGGGGGGGGGACTCCTTTTAAGTTTATATCAAGGACAAAGGTAGCAAAAGCAAAAGGCATGTGCCCCTCATACCTGTAAGGTGTACCTCCAAGGAAGTTAGGGGAGGTAATCCAGAAAAGTGACTTGTGACTCAGGGTACTTGTGCATTGGCTGAAAACAGGGAAGATTTGTAAAGACTTGGAAGCCAGAGGGTTTCAAAAATGGGAAAGGGGAGTAGAGGGAGCAGCCTTCCAGAAGAAAGGACTGCTTTGGGTGAGAGGGGTCTGTGTGTACCTGCTTTGTGGAGAGATGCAGTTGTGGGGAAGAGATGTCATGCTGTTAGCAGAGCTCAGGGTACCCTACTGAAAGCAGCACAGCAAAAAAAAATCAAGTAGAGATTAACAATGGGGCAGATTTGGAGAAGACAGAGGCCCAAAGGCAAGAGGAGGTTAGCCAAGCTTCAACTTTACCATATTCCACTTGATGAGAATCTTAGACTGTCCAGGAGCCCATTCAAAAAGTTTCCTCCTCAGGCTCTTTGCCTGCCCCCTTACACCAGTCTATAATTTTTAGGGTTTCTGGAAACGTTCTGATGGGCGCCTCCTCAGGACCTTAGCGGAACTCATGAGCCTTTAACCAGAATTTAGTCTGGGCCAATGCTGCACTCCCTGGTAACACTCCAGCTGCCCTCCCTGCCTCAACAGTCTCAGGCCTTTCTCTTTCTTTCTGAGTAGAGGGGGAAGTAAGGGTGTTTCTGTGTTTATGGATTTACATAGCATCTCTTGGGGGCATTTGATACTTTTCCACCCCTTTTTAATCTTCAGGCTCAAAAATTCCATTTCAATATCTTTTCTTCTTTCTTTAACAGTAGTCCCTTTCTCCCTTCGGGATGATTTGTTTTGGTTAGGTCGATATACATGAATGCATATATGCTATATATGTGTGTGAATGTATTTATGTATGCATATATATGTATGTATATTTAATGTTTTGCCCAGTCTCACCTGGAAACGCAAACACAAAAGGGAGCAGAGATTCTTCGTTTTCTCACCATCTTCTCTAATTTGAGATGGGGGGATGGGTAAGCAATCAGATGCCAAAGATGCCCCCAGCCTGCCCAGAAAGCTTTTAATTTTGTTCCTAGGTCTTTAACACCAGAAGAAGCAAAACAACCAATCAGTAAAGTGTTTAGCGAAGTCACATGCCCCCATCAACCAATCAGCAAAAAAGTGAGTGCTTGGATCAGTGTCTGGATGGAGGGTGTGTGTGTGCCTCCATTCGTTTTCTTCCCTCCCTCCTCAACACTGGATTAAGAACCTGAGTCCGCCCTAGTACAGACAACAGCTGAAGAGTGCAGGGAGGAGCTATTCAAGTAAACTACAATCCCCGCCCTCAATTTTAGAAGCTGCTCTGAGGAGTCTTTTGCGTCCCTAGTTTCTAACAAAGTTGTTTGTGGAGTTAAGTCCCGGGGATTTGAAGTTGTCAGATGAAGCCAGCTTTATATGCTGGTGTGACCATGTCTCTGGCTTTTCTGGCTTTCATTCTCTGGCTTTCAGGAGGTGACTCTGAATTAGGCTACAGTGCAAATACCGGTGGAACTACAGACCCGATTTAAAATTCTGAGTTGCTTCTTACCTTCCGGCCATTTTTATCTTTTGGAGTTTTCGTTCTCCTGCGCGATACTCTTAGGGACAGGTAGGAGGGTTAGAAGATTAACTTCCTGGTAAGGCTCCAGGAACAATTAGCTTTATCAGACTGCCTCAAGCACGGTTGGACAAGATAGTAAAAGTGGAGATGACTTTTGAAAGTTATGCTTGGTACTGCTAGTTTGACAAACTACTTTAACATAGTTGAGGGGAGTCTAAAAAAAAATAAGTGGACTCAAAGAATCTTCTGCCTCTGTATTCAACAGTTGATGTGTTTGCTTAAGTCACTTTCCTTTCTTTTAACAAGGTATAATAAAATTGGCTGCTCAGTGATAGAGCACTTGTTTAGCATGCTCAAGGCACTGGTTCAAAATATGCATATATTAACACATGTAATGGTAAATTAGATAGTGATCCTGTGTTTATGCTGCCAGAAGATACAGTTTGCAGCATTTTGACATTGTGTTTATGTGGATCAAACTAGAGTAAGCAAATCAGAAGAACCTCTGATCAACAGCTCCAGATGGCATACTGTGTGTATACAAAGGAAATGCTTGTGTTTGTGGGTATTTGGACACTGGTATGTCCAGCCTAGACACTCTCTTAATTTCTCCAGGGTTTTCCTGGGAGTTAGTTTCTAATGGAATTCTTCTGCATGTACCTTCATCTATAATCTTCTGCACTCAGTGAACTAAAGGGTAGGCACTCTCTCTGGACCTCTAAGGCTTTCTCTGCAGGTTTTATGGATAGAGTCCAAGAATGAGGAATGCCTTGCCCCATTGTCTGATTGTCTTCGGGTGGGGCTGATTTGGGAATAATGTCATAGGCTATAGGAGATAGGGTAAAAAGCCAGAAACAGGGTCCCTCATCTAAAGCACAGGGCTCTGTTTGCCTCTTCTATAAACTAGCACTAAAACACGTTTCCTTAGTGGAGCCTTGACTGAGACTACCTTCAGTATGGACACCTGACTTACCAGATCCATGATAGCTGAGGAAAGACAACAGACCTGCTCTGTTCCCACATGCCCAAGGAAGAGAGATTTCCCACAGTGACCCATCCCCTCTTCATATCCAAGTATGCTGTCTTTCTTAATCCTTTTAGATGTTTTTGGGTGTTTTTGAAGGGGAGAATGCTAAAACATCTTTGCTCTAGTTCTGTGTCATTTTCTTGGGAGGACAACGCTGTCATTCTGAGGCTCCTCCAAAGTGCAGCTAGAGCAACAGAAGCACTTAGAACGTGAGAAGAAAAATGTGGAATTATGATGCTAAGCTAGGGTTT
>NW_021604793.1:1315063-1324163 GCF_004785775.1 Grammomys surdaster
TGTGTGTGTGTGTGTGTGTGTAATAAGGGGTCAGATCCTTCACATCAGATTGTGTTCCTGTGGAGGATGGGGGTGGCTAAGATTTTATTGAGGGAGCTTTTCCTGTCGGGAGCAGAGATGGGTCATAAACACCTAAGGAGGCTGTTTTGATCTGGCAAATTCTCAGGAAGTAGCATCTAAGGTTTTGCTTTGTAAATCACTCTGCTCCCAAGCTGGCTGCTAGATTGGATTGCACTTCCCCAAGCCCACCTAAGGCCTCTCCTAACCTCCCATCTTCAGTAAACCAAAGAAGAAAAATAAAAGGACTTTCAGAATCCACGCCCCGCCCCTGCCCACAATCCTCTGGAATAAGAAGGGGCCAGTTAGTGACTTCCCCCTGGCCCGAAGACACTCAAAGTTCCACCTGCAAAAATCAAAAACTACATTTCCATTTCCCTCATGCAAGCCTAGTCACCAGACACCTTAAACTCCAGGAACTAATTTTGAAGACAAATAGCTTCAGAGCCTGAAAGGTAGAGACTCCTGTATCTCTCAATTGTCTTTTTGTGGCCCTTTCCCAAGAGACAAACTCCTTCTTGACAAGGAGAGACTTTGGAGTATAAGAGACAGAGACCTCCCAGAGTGGGGCATAGAGAGAACTCACCTGATACTATAACAATGGTGAGAACTGCCCACTGTGACTGAAAGGCTGTGTGGAAAGTCCACAGCCTTCACACAGATCTCTCTACTAAACCGAATACATTTTGCCTTAATGGTTCTATTTTGAAATGATGATTAATGAGTCTTCAGGTACCAAATCACTCCAATCCCACAGTTCTTTCCCCACCCTGAGGTGTGAGTCTACTGAGCTAAAGAAAAAGAACAGCCCTCCACCTCCCTCTAAGTCTGGGCAGTATTTTTATTTTTTATTTAAGACTATGTAGCTTTGGCTGTCCTGGAGTTTGTTCTACAAACCAGGCTGGTCTTGAACAAGTGCTAGGATTAAAGGTATTCACCAGCACACTGAGCTTCAAGCAACATCTTATCTGGACACTTTTAGAGTTTCAGGCATCCACTGCCTTTGAAATGGCCTTATGCATAGAAAATAAAGCCACACACTATATAAATTCCTAGAGTCTTTCAATACTGCAAAGTTAGTTTTCCCTCATCCTTTTCTCAGAGAAGACTGGGTGGGACACTCCAAACCTACAAGCACCAGAAAAATCTCCTCATTCTCAGAACAGATACATTGCAATGCCTGTATCTTTATAGAGAGCAGAGTACTTCTATAGCACGCATAAAAATGTTCTTCTAGACTCTTCTGTGTCTATATCATGATGTATGTTTCATATCCTTCTATGTTCCACATTTGTATGCAGATTTATAGTTCTTTAGATTTATAGATCCACAGTGAACCTAACAGTCCTCTGTCAGATTCTTGTGTGCATATGACCAATCTTTCTCAATAATGGTTGGATGTATGTGCTGGGATGTGTTAGTACAGCTGTGTCTAAACATCTAAATGAATATTTGGAGTTTTTCCTCCTTAGTTAGAAAGAGCTTTGCATGTATGACTCAGTTCCTATTTTGAAATTTTTATTTAGATTTATTCAAGGTTCTTAGCCCATAAAATAGCTACACTTTGAGGCTACATATATGGAGTTGTTTATAGATACTTCAGTTTTTCTGTAAACTTAAAATATTTGAACATATGTTTAGAGATAGTTCCCACAATGTATCTAGGTCTAGAGGCATAGATTTCTCCCTAATTTTTTTTTTTAAAGTTTCTGCAGTTGTCTGCTTCCCCAACACCTTCTGACCTATAAAGATATCTGGTGAGTGGGGATAGGGACCCAGTGTCACTTAAACGTGTTGCCTATTAAAACAGATTATTTTATCCACCTCCAAGATTATCTCCAACTCTAGTACAGCTGATTTATGTGGCTTGTGAAAACCTTCCATGGGGATCATAGCCTTCTTCCAGGCTGTAGCTGGGATCCAAGGCCCAGTTCCAGCTTCCCAATTTCAGTACTAAAAGGAAAAGAAATCCACTGCAGCGCTCTGCACATGGGGGTGAAAGACTGTTAGGTACACACAGACACACACACACACACACACACACACACACACACAGACACACACACACAGACACGCAGGATTTTTGAAACTAGGAGGAAAATATTAAGTCCTAAATATTTTTGTAGGTGCCCAAATAATACCAGGGGTCATTGTATCACCCTAAGCTCCCCTCCCGCGTTGTTGTTCTCGGTGCCCAGGGCCCAATTAAGCTGGTCGCCTGCTCGAAGCAGCCGAGCTCTTATCGGCGGGATTGATGCCGCCTCAGCTCCTGTATATCATTTCCAAGATTTTTTCTGTCCAACTCCACGACTGCGTTGGCTTCTGCGGCTTTGACTAATGATTGCTACAGATGCCCACGTCTCCAGAATCCTAATAGCCAGGCAGACGGACTCTTATTTACCCGGCGACGTTACTGTGCAGAAGGGATTTGGGACTGGGGATGGGGGGAGAGGAGGAATTGGGGCGCCGTAGGTCAGGGGTCAGGGAAGAGCTTGTGACTAGCCCGAGCTTCGCTGAACTTCTGCATGAGAGAAGCGTCCCGACCCCCTCCCCTTCCTGTGGAAAAAATTGCACAGTATCATAAAAAATTGCTACTAGTGATTCATCAATGAATGAACATGGCGATGGGAGAGGAAGCAGAGAAGTGTTTATTAATTGTAAATAAAGAGATGGAGCAGAAGCCCAGCAGTTGGGGGAGGATGAAAGTTTTTCTTTCAGGATGGGAAAGGGGAGTAAGAGGTCAGTCGGCCTTCTCTCCGGAGAGGCTGAGTTCTAGGCTCTAATTCACCACTTCGACCCTACCCTAACCCACTCCTCTCAAATTTAACACGCCTACCCTTTCCCCTTCCTCGCCTCACCTGCAGCGTTTGAGTGGAGGGGGCTGGACCGCAGGGTCCGGGACAGAAGCCACCCGGAAAGCCCGCCGTCTGCTGCTGGGGCGGACAAGTTGAGGGGCCTCCTGGCAGCGGGGTAACAATCCGACCCTATCGCCTGATGCTCGTTGGGGTCCGCAGCCAGGACCTTAGGGCCAGTGGTCCAAAGGGCGCCAGAGCTCGTGGAATTGTGGTCAGATATGCTTCTCAGGGTTGCTAGTTAGCCAGTGCCGAGCCCAGGTGTTCACCAGGCAAAAGACTGCGAGTCCGAGCTCGCGTCCTGCCTCCTTTGGTCTCAGCCCAGGCTTTTTCGCACTTTCTTGGGGATAAATAGAAGCACAAACCCGCAGATCCCAGATCCCAGGCCAGGCGCCAAGGGACAGCTCAAATGAGGACGCTCGCGCATCATCAAGTGACTCCGAGGAGGGTGGGCAGGATCATATTGTCGCAACCTCGGCGCGCCCAGGATTGTGTAGCTTGGCCATTTCTTTGGAGTGTAAGGCGAGGCGGCTTAGGGACCTCGAAACGCGCCGGCCGCTGGCACATCTCGGGAGAACTCGGGAAAACAAAAATGGAGCCGAAAGATTTAAACACTCAGAGACAGAGGCGTCCCGAAGAAGCCCTAGAGAAAATCAATCACGTAATTAGAACAGGGAGGGGAGAGGCTGGGGGGTCCGGGGTCCTGTGGCCTAAGTACTGGGAGCCCGAGGTGGCGAGCAGGCCAGTGAAACTGGCCTGTCCCCCGGGCGCGCCTAGCCGCTGCGGGAAGTTCAGAACTCCTTGCTGTTGTTCCCCGCTGGGCGACGAAGTGGGAAGCCTCTCCGGCCTATCCCGGGGTTCCCAGTTTTTATGCTGTTAAGAGGCCCATTGGCGATTGAGGCTTCTCCCTGTTCCCACTGGTAACACTCAAGCAAGTTTGACAGAGGACCGGGGTAGCACACAACTCCTCTGGGATTAAGGTAATGCGGGAGAGATAGCACCCCACTTTTTTAGGTACTTACTTATCCCTGTGGCCTTGTTTCACCCAACCCAGGATCCAAGGTGTACCTTTTGGATGACTCCGGTGATAGACTGAGGCTTGAAAGGAGACCACAGGGCTTATTACAGGGGAGATTTTGGGCTGAGCAAACTGGTTCCCTTTGAGCAGGGTAAGAGAAGGAAAGGCACCTAGAGAAGAGAATAAGGCACGGGGAGCTCCGTTCTGTAAAAAGAAGATGCACGGTTATTATTGAGGCTAATAATGGCAATGATCTGCTGTGGCTGGGTCAAGGACCGCCGAACTGCAGTCCCTTCTCACAGAGGATCTCTAGGGATTTCAAGGACTCCCCACCTTTGGCTGTGGTTGGAAGGAATAAAATGAAGACCTACCCCATCTTACTGTGACCTTTCTTCTCCCATCTCTAGAGCACTCCAGAAAAAAAGGAAATCTTACAGTCTTCCTTCATCCCCCCCCCCCCTCTCTCCAGTTCACTGGTGGTCTTGTCTTTAGGTCTTTCTTGGAGGAGCATCCTTCTTGTGAAGGAGCAGAGTTCTTTGAGCAATCACCTAACCAAGTTCACAGGAGTGCTGCTGTGACCCTAGAGGAGATCCTGGCTTTCCTTACCATACCTCATGAAATATTCCACGCCTAGTCCTTGATTGTCTTCTTGTCTTGGTCTTTGGTGCCTACTCTGTCTTGTATCTAGAAACTCTGAGGCCAGGAACACATTAGAGCACCTTGAAACATCCCGTCAACCCTCAAAATGGGTTTTCAGTTTCCTTAACTGTGGGTGCCAAGGAGCCCTCTCTAAACTATGGCCAGCCTAATCTCTAGATTTTTTTTCCAAGACATATTTATTCTCCTTTGAAAGCTCTCATAACAAAAAAGTTCAGGTTTCAAACCCCCAACAAAGCAAGTTTCTTCCTAATCCGTAGGTCAGAGTTTACAACAGTATTCATAAGGTTTGCATCAGAGAAAAAAGGATACCTCAACGCAAGTCTTAATGGGAGATATAATCCAGCAGCTTTGAATGGGGGGGGCAAGATGGGTTAAATGGGGGTGGGGGGGCCTCAACCTCTAACTAACAATTTCTCCAGCATAAAAATGAAGCATCAAATTCGTTAGCCCAGGGCCTTCATTTTTCCCCTTCCACATTATAACTAGTTATTGAACTCGCTGGAAGATCTAAAGGCCATTTGCGAAGAGACAAATTTCAATGGAGTTTCCCCATCAATAACCCCATGGCAGTGACCTATTGGAACAAGTCAAACACCCGAGGTGAAATGCAGGTCACTCTGTCTAACCAATATTAAAATGCGGCCACTTTTTAAAAAGCCACTTTAAACGAGATTTGAGGAAAATTGAATTCCAAGGAAGGCAAGGCGGGGGAGATCTGCAAGAGGACTTTTTGCCTATGGTCTCCGAATAAACAAGAGAAATTCATCTTTAATATTTTAAAAGGGACAAATTAACATTCTGTGATTTCTTTTTTTTCTTTCTTTCCTTTTTTTTTTTTCCTTTTTGAGACTATTAGCAGTTCCAGGAGGGTGAAAAAGGTTGAGTATTTTCTAGTGACACATCCAGGTTATTAAAATCATTTTAGACCAATTCATTACTTTTACTGACAAGAGATTTAAGAAAAAATCAATTAAGCATTTGCATATACTTTCGCATACATTAGTCCTGCCTGCTGGCATTAGGAAAGGACAGAAACATACATATACCCATGTACACACAGAGAGATACACAAAGGAAAAAAAATGGTGTAAGAATCTTGTTTTAGTTTGGGGTTTTCAAGTTGCCTGGGGGAGAAAAAAATCAAAATGAAATGAATTGCCTGATTGCATACCATCTAAAAGTCAATTTATTTGAGGAAAAGGAAAGAAGCATGCTATAATTTGTAATCCCTAAAACAATACAAAGCACATACATTAAACAACAACAATCACCCAAGCCCTGTACTTCAGAGAGTGGGAGTGACCTTTATTTTCCTTCTTTTTACCATCTAAATCCTGAATTGTTTATTTTATATTTTATTTTATTTTTTGTCCCTCAGAAAATCCAGGGAGTATAAGGTGGGATTTTACTGCAGCACAGAATCTGTGGAGCCGCTGGAGTACCTCAGCCGGCATCTTGTTACTGGGGAGGGGAGGAATATGGGTTAGCCAACGGTCAGTATGGTAATCCGGGCACAATAAGGCCTCTCACAACAATGGACACATATTTTTCTTCAGTGGTGTCAGAAGGGAAGCGCTTTGTACTGAAACATGTTTCCGAAAGAGAAACCAGATCGAGATTTAGAAAGGAGATTTAGAAAGGGTGTGGGGCAGCATTCAGAGAGCATTTGGATGCTGGCAAGAGGTGGTCAGAAAACATAAAGAATAAAACTGGGACCAAAGGAAGTGGAGGGCAGACTTTGGGCTGATGAGGCAGGAGGCAGGAGAAGGAAGCACAAAGAAAACCAAAGGATACAAGGATTCATCACTGGGGAGGGCCTCTTTAGTACCCCCTCCCACACCAGTTAAGCCCCTACTAAGTCAAAAATCCTCTACAGGAAAAGATTTCCTTGTTAGTAACAATGTTCAGGTAAACATGTTGTATTCGTATGTGTGGTGAGGTGTTTAACCCATGTGATAGGCAACTTCCTAAGCTACAGGAGCCCCCCAAAGAGTTTTTGTTTGTTGTTTGGTTTTATTTTTATTATTATTTTTATAAGGGACGTAGATAAGAGTGGACACATTTGGGGACTTCATAGATTTTACTTTCTGGTTATTCATGCTGAATTAGCTGTGCAAACCTGGAATAGGGACTACATTTATTAATGGCTGCATAAAAGGCACTTAATATTTTAGCAAATATTAATAGCATGTACAGATATGTATTTGCTAACCATAATAACCAAAGACAAACTTGGCGTTCAGTTTGAGGCATCTGAACCTGTGTCTATTAATTTAGACTTGCCCAGAGAGAGTTTCCTGGACTCACCTGCAGGGGCTAAGAATTCTAGGAGGTCTAGGGGCAGGTACCACCTTGGGTAATGTCTTAGGAAGGTTACCTTAGTACATTCGAGGTTAGAATTGAAGCAAATAGATTGAGGTGGGAGGAAAGCAGACAGCTCATTTTTGCAGGAGAGGAAAAGAATATTCCCAGATGGGGCATAGTGAGGCAGCATAGCCAGGTACAGGCCTAGAAAGGAAACCAAGTTGAAGGCTGAAGGAACTCTACTTCCCCTCACTCTTCCTACCCTACCACTGCTCTCTGGGGCTTTGGGGAGCCATGTGAAACAATTGGGAGCTATTGCTTAGACCTCTGTAGAATGGGATTCAGTACTAGCTTTCCTTTATCCACTTCCAGCAATTTGTAGTTCACCCCCACCAGCAGAATTAAGGGGGGAGGGAGAGAGACAGAGAGAAAGAGAGAGCCAGAGAGAAAGAGACAGAAACTAGAGAAACAGATAAGAGAGACAGACACACAGATAGAGAGAAACACACACACACACCCAGAGACAGAGAGACAGAGAGAGACAGAGACAGAAACTAGAGAAACAAATAAGAGAGACAGAGACACAGACAGAAATACACACACACACATACACACACATACACACACACACACACACACACACACACAGAGAGAGAGAGAGAGAGAGAGAGAGAGAGAGAGAGAGAGAGAGAGAGAGATTTAAAGTCTTCACACAGCTCCCTGACACCAACAACCTTGTATCCTGCGTTCCCCTCACTCACAGCCTTGAGCTTCTCTTCCAAGCACACAGTCGGTCCTCAGGGTTCAGATCCAAATGAGCAAGAATTCTCCAAAAGCTCTAGGGGTTTGGGAGTCTTCTGTAAGAGATGGTTGACCACCAGGAAATTCCTGTTTTCTCGCCCAGCTATTGGGGGGCAGAGGGGGCGCCATCTCTTAGGAAGAGAGCATCTAGGGCTTTGAAGCACCAAGTGGGGCCAAGCCCCGGTGAGCCTCTGGCTGGGGCTGAGGCAGGGGCCCTAAGTATCTAAGCAGGGAAAGCAGCCAGAGGCCCAGGCCCAATCTGTGTCTTTGGGCTTTACTGTGGTACTCTCCCATTATAGCTCTCAAAGTGAACCTTAATTTGGAAGAGGGGACCCTTTCCCACATCCCAAAGATGGTGAAAAGAATGTTGGAAATCTTCTATTTTCAGTATCTCCCTCACGGAGCTTTTTTTTTCCCCTCCCTCTTCCCCCTCCTCTTTCCCTTAATTGCAGATGTTCTAATTAAACCCTCAAATAGTTGTTATGCTGTTTTAAAAGGTACTTATTCAAGTGTCAACCAGGCTGGGCTGGGAGGAGGCAGCATAGGGCGGCGAATTAAAGGTAGATTGACTAATCACGGCGGCGATCATAATAATAAAATCAGAGGGAAAAAAATCACATTACGACTTTTCGTGGAAAGGAGGGAGCAGGCAGCCAGCGGCCGCCAGCCCTGTGCTGCCGACACAAAGAGTGCGGGCGATTCCGCGAGACTGATTTATGACGTTTTACAGCCCTATAAAAGCTGTAGCGAGGAGGCAAGCGCTCCTACCACCGCTGGCAGATTTAGTCTAATAAATAAAACATAAACAGTTAACTTTATGTGTCACTTTTATTGTTATCAAGTAAAATATAGCCGAGCCCCGGCAAGCTATGATTTTAAACTATAATTGTTATCAAGTACAACAAGGAGACCTGGCTCCCACCCTGGGTTTTCCCCTCTGCTGCCCCCCCCAACTCTGAGTTATAGAAGATCAGTTAATTGGAGTCCGATGATGAGGCCACCCCTAGCTGAGGAACCAGCGGCTGGAAAAATAGTCCTTCCTTGCCCCTTCTCTCTTCCCTGACTCTGCCACCTCCCATGAGGATATTCTGTGTGTGGGTGACAGAGGGAGGGAGCAGGGCAAGAATAGGCCAAAGACCCCTGCCCTGCCTCCAACGCTTAGTTACCTCACCTCTTCTTTTTGGAAGGCAGCCTGGAGCTGGCCCTGGGGAATATGTGTTTACATGTAAACACACGTGTTACACGGATACAGTCTCAGACTAGAAGTAAGCAGGCTCTGCCCACACAGGCCTCCCTCGAGAGTAAGACATAGTGGAAAAGAGGAAAAACTCTCAGTGCCTTGGGTCAGGGCACTGATTCCTGCTCCTGGAAGATGTCTCTTCTCTCTTCACTCCTCTCTCTTTCTCTT
>NW_021604793.1:1324263-1440619 GCF_004785775.1 Grammomys surdaster
CTCTCTCTCTCTCTCTCTCTCTCTCTGTCTCTCTCTGTCTCTCTGTCTCTATCTCTATCTCCTCTATCTCTGTCTCTCTCTATCTCTATCATCTCTCTCTATCTCTGTCTCTCACCAGAGCTGCTCAGAGCCAGTCGGGCAGGTGTTACGAGAAGTCAGTAGGCCAGGGAGCAGGAGTCACATATGAGCCATCAGTAGGAGATCTCTGCTCTGGGGCCTGGGCCGGGGAGGACAGTGGGTAGCAAGGGGTGACAAGGTTTCTGAAATCCGCTTTTGCCAACTACTTCCTGTCTTTCTTCAGAAGGGGTTCAAGCCCTAGACTCCCAGAAATGACGTCAAGATCATTTGCATCCCGCTGCCTCAACCTGTCTAGTACTGCTGGGACCCTGTCTCCAAGGCCCTTTGGCCAAGAGGGTTGGGTGAGTGTGTATGGGAGAGGGGAAATGGACTTTAGGATCCTTGAATGGGGTAGGGCAGCTCAGGCTCTCCATCCTTCTAAGCTCAGCCTGGGCCCCTCCCCATCCAACCTCCACTGAAGCCCTCATTGAACTTCCTCTTCCTGCGAAAGAGGGGCGCTGCCCTGTGACCTACACAGACTGCAACACGATTGCCATAATGGAGACCACTGGAAAGGCACTGGAGCCGAGGCCCACAGGGCCCACTGGAGGCCAGAGAGGAGACTCTGGGCGGGGGCTGAATCGCAGCCTCCCGACAGTCCCCAATGCCCAGACATTGGAGTCGAGCTGGGAGCCACGCATCTTTTGCAAGGGAGGATTGCCAGTCTGGTGGGGTGTGCAATGGTGAGCACCCCAGCTTCTGCCAGCCATCCCCCCACCCCACCCCCCAGCAGCAGCAGCACCACACACACAAAAAATTGGATACATTTTGAATAAAGCGATTCGGTTCCTTATCCGGGGACTGGGTTGCTCGGTGTGATTGGCCGGCGGAGTCACATGGTGAAAGTAACTTTACAGGGTCGCTAGCTAGTAGGAGGGCTTTATGGAGCAGAAAAACGACAAAGCGAGAAAAATTATTTTCCACTCCAGAAATTAATGATCATGAGCTCGTATTTGATGGACTCTAACTACATCGATCCGAAATTTCCTCCATGCGAAGAATATTCGCAAAATAGCTACATCCCTGAACACAGTCCGGAATATTACGGCCGGACCAGGGAATCCGGATTCCAGCATCACCACCAGGAGCTGTACCCACCACCGCCTCCGCGCCCTAGCTACCCTGAGCGTCAGTATAGCTGCACCAGTCTCCAGGGGCCCGGCAATTCGCGAGCCCACGGGCCGGCCCAGGCGGGCCACCACCACCCTGAGAAATCGCAGCCGCTCTGCGAGCCGGCGCCTCTCTCAGGCGCCTCTGCCTCCCCGTCCCCAGCCCCGCCAGCCTGCAGCCAGCCAGCCCCTGACCATCCCTCCAGCGCCGCCAGCAAGCAGCCCATAGTCTACCCTTGGATGAAAAAAATTCACGTTAGCACGGGTAGGCAACTTTGCTTTTTGCCCCCCTCCCTTCCCCGGCGCTCCCCACCCTCCCTGGCCCCCTCTGGCCCCGTCCTCCTTTCTCTCCTTCCCCCTCTCTCTCCAGGAGCGACTCTGGGTTAGCACAATTGAACTGGATTTACGAGCGAGAATGGGTAATTACATCCCCCATAAATTTTATGGCTTAGCTACTCTGGGCAGTCCGAGCCATGTGCTACGATCTGTTATGTATGTGTGAAAACTATGCTCGCTTTCTAAGGGCGCATAAATAATTCAGTGTCGTTACAATGAGGATTCCCCTCTTATTACACTACAAAGTCTCTAGCTTCCTTCAACTTCTTTATAACCCATTTAGCTTGATGACTTTATTTCCACCACTCCCTCCTGTTCCTCAAAGCTGAGGATGGGGTGAGGGTGGGGGCAGGGAGCCTGCTGCTTCTGAACCCCACTATTTGCTTCCCCTCCCCCTCCCCCAGTGAACCCCAATTATAACGGAGGGGAGCCCAAGCGCTCGAGGACAGCCTACACCCGGCAGCAGGTCCTGGAATTAGAGAAAGAGTTTCATTACAACCGCTACCTGACCCGAAGGAGAAGGATCGAGATCGCCCACTCGCTGTGCCTCTCTGAGAGGCAGATCAAAATCTGGTTCCAAAACCGTCGCATGAAATGGAAGAAGGACCACCGACTCCCCAACACCAAAGTGAGGTCAGCGCCCCCGGCCGGCGCTGCGCCCAGCACCCTCTCGGCAGCCACCCCAGGCACTTCTGAAGACCACTCCCAGAGCGCCACGCCGCCGGAGCAGCAACGGGCAGAGGACATCACCAGGTTATAAGACATAACTTACACCCCTGCCCCCACCCTGTGCTCCGTGCCCCCTCACACACAAATTGACTCTTATTTATAGAATTTAATATATATATATTTTTTGGTTCTTTTTTCTCTCTTCCTCCTGCCTCCTCCCTTGTCAGTTCCAAACAGACAAAACAGATAAACAAACAAGCCCCTTGCCCTTTTCCCTTCGCTGTTAAGGACCCCTTTAAGCATGTGGTGTTGTCTTAGCATGGTACCTGCTGGGTTTTATTTTTTGTTGTTTTGTTTTGCTTTGCTTTGCTTTTAAGGCCATTGGGGGGGTATTTATTTTTTAAGAAAAAAAGCTGCAAAAATATATATTGCAAGGTGTGATGGTCTGGTTTGGGTGAATTTCAGGGGAAATGAGGAAAAGAAAAAGGAAAGGGAGATTTGTAAGTGAATTCTCATCCTCTCTCCTCCTCCTTTCTCCCCCTCTTTCCTTAGGCCTTTTGCATTGAAAATGCACCAGGGGAGGTTAGTGAGGGGGGAAGTCATTTTAAGGAGAACAAAGCTATGAAGTTCTTTTGTATTCTTGTGGGGGGGTGGGAGGAGGGGGGAGGACAGCAAACAAAGCTAAATGCATCTGGAGAGCCTCTGGGAGCTGTTGAGTTTGAGGAGCCAAAAGAAAATAAAAATGAACTTTCAGTTCAGAGAGGCAGTCTATATAGGTAGATGCTTCCCTACCCCTCATCGTGGTTGTTGTGTTTTTGGACTGAATTTACTTGATTATTGTAAAACTTGCAATAAAGAATTTTAGTGTTGATGTGAAATGCCCCGTGATCAATAATAAACCAGTGGCTGTGAATTAGTTTTACGTCAATGTCTGATGGTTTCTTTTTAATCCCTCTCCTCCTGGCCTGGGTGACACCTCACCTCTATAGTTGCCTAAGTTTACACTGAACAAACACACAAAGGTTAACACTTGACTTCAGGTGTTCAGTGCCTATTGAAAGGGGGACTGGGGTAAGGGTTGTGGTAGACTGTGGAGGATGCAAATGTCCCATCTCTGACTTCTCAGGGAAATCAGACCTTACAGTGAAGCTGAGTGTGGGGTGGGGGTCCTCACTTTTCCTTAGTCAGACTCAGCCCCTTCTTTTACATATCCCACCCTCTCCATCCTTTAGGCTTGCCAAATCTGCAGACCAGAAAGCAAGTTTAGGGAAAGGGAAGGAAAAGTTTTCCTCTTTCAGGACTTCTTGGGATAAAACCTCGAGGAAGATGTCCTTTCTTCAGTTAAGCTCTTTTAAAGGAATAAAGGGCTTAGAGCTAGTGATTCTGAAGCTGCAAGGTGACCTGCCAGGATGGTGTGTTTGTTTGCTTAGCCTTGGGGAAAAAGGTAGAGTGGAGGCCAGAGGCCTGTAAGGTCTCTTGCGTGGATAGGCCCTCAAAGACTGATGTCTGCTGTAGCTGGCAAAAGAAGAACTTTTATGTTTTTCTGGAACTTTTAATCATGATCTACCAGGTGTTAAGGAGGAAATGTTAGAGATTCAAGGACTGTGTTCTTCATATCACTTCCTAGGTCCTGGCAAAGCTTGGGCACACACTGAGCAAGCCTCTGTGGTTCTAAGATACATAGAGTTTTCTTGAGGATGGGGAGGTGTATCACCAGGAAAAACAAAAACAAAAGCAAGACCAAAACTAAAGACTAACTCAACCCAAAGGATCCCAGCTGGTTCTATCAGGTCCTAAGCTAAGTCTGCTCTTTTTATTTATTTATTTTTTTGGTTAGGGCAAGGTAAGGAGAGAAGTTCATCTAAACTTCTGGATGGAGGGCACTCAGGAGAGGGAGAAGGAGAGGGAGAGGCAATCTGAATTACCTTCCTCTCCTTTTAAATCCCAGAGTAAGAGGCAAACAGAGGAGACACCAAATTGTGAAAATCTATTTGATATGTTTTAATTTTCTTTTCTCTTGAACTACTTGATGACTAATCCTTGGAGCAGAGTCTGTGTGTGTGTCTCTGGAGTTTGGCAATGTGTTGTGCAGGGGGTGGGGTGGGGGTCCATTTAGTCCCTGAGGTCTACTTTCTCCTCCCTCAATAGTACCCTGGAGACAGCAAAACATGCTGTTTACAGTGTGAGGAAGCAGAGGCAACAATTATCTGGAGTTATTTTATGTAATCAAGCGAATTAAGGACCTGATCTGACCTCATTCCCCAATCATCTTGAGACTACTGCCTTTGGGCTTGAGGTGGTGGTGATAGGGTGTTGCTAAGTGTGTTTGAAAAGAGAGAAGGAAGGTCTGAGGGATAAGTCAGGGTGTCTTTTTGAACCTGGAAAGATGAGATGGCAAGGAGTGGGAGTATCCTCAGACCCACTGTTCTTGCCTAGTTTTGAGCTTTGCAGAGTCATAGGAGAGAGCTGTTGCTGCTTGTTATTTCTGAAGTTTCTCCTGGCTCCTTCTGAAGGGACACTCCAGAACTTAGGGAAGACAGCTTGTAAGGGCTGGGATGTTTATTTCCCTTTCTTTACAGGCTTCTGTTTTTTGTTCTTTTTGTGACATGCATAGTCATTTAGGGTCTCTGCCCTTCTTGTCTGGAAAGAGGGGAAGGTCCCCAAATTCATACATTCTTGACAAATGTAGCAAAATTAATTTTTTTTTACACTAGGGTTTTTGAAGAGTTGGGCCTCTGACCCGCAGGAATCTCTTCTTTCTCCAAAGCTTTCCTGTGCCTGAGTCCTGACCACCCAGAAAGCCTTCAGTTTAGCTGGGCAGGGGTGAAACGTGGGGCTAGCCTGGGCCTGGGCCCCAAGCTCTAGCAGTCCTGATTTCAATGCTCCTGATGCCTCCCTGGCCTCACTGGGAAGTGGAGGGCAAGGCTTTTATTTAAGTTGAGTAAAGCGGTGGGGAAAGGCTGGGGAGTTGGGGGGAGGACTCAGCCCAGGTTCACGGGAAGGACACAGCATTTTCTCTCCCATTGCCTTTATATTCGGCAGAGCCTCTGACCTCTCCCCCACCCCCATCTTCCACCCTCCGAAGCCTAGTCCTTGCTCAGGCCCTGGCCTCCAGATAGGATGCCCCAGCTTTTGTAGGACTGAGGATTTCTTGCCCAGACTCATGAGAGAGGAACGTGTGTGAATGCCTGCTAGTCCAGCATTGTCTCATCTTCAATGGCCAAGTAAAACGAAGACCTGTGAACTAGGGAACAACAACCTTCCAAGGGCCTTCTTTCCAAGCACCGGGAGATCCCCACAAGCCCTAAATCCCTTCGCCGCCTTGTAAGTAGCTAGCACTCAGCCTTCTCGGGGTAAAGAGCACAAGTCTAAAGTCTATCTTTCACTAAATTTTTTATTTCAACTCCAGTTGTTTGAGAGGGTGGAAAGTCAAATGTAAGATGGAAAGGGTCTGTTTGGAGGAAGTGGAAGTCCACACATGGAGGGTTGTGAGAAAACAGTCCAAAAAATAAGAGTGAGTGGAGGAAGTAAGGCTAGGTAGAAAAAAAGCCTGGGCCACTTTGTTTCTCTGAGGATCTCTTTCAGTTTGTTTCCTACAGTTCTGAATGTTTCAGTTTTCTTCTGTGGACTTGCATATTGAAATCCAATGTGTGTGTGTGTGTGTGTGTGTGTGTGTGTGTGTGTGTGTGTGTGAGAGAGAGAGAGAGAGAGAGAGAGAGAGAGAGAGAGAGAGAGAGAGGTTTGCTAAAGTGTGGGCCAGGGTACCCTCTGTCTTCCTCAGATTCAGGACTAACCCAGAAAGGGCTCTTAAGAGGGCACCATGACAAGGAGGAGCAGTATGCTGGGCACTTCAATCCTTTTCTCGGCTTTTTGCCAGGTCCTGGGGTAGCATGGTGCTGTATTTACAAAGCCACATCTCCAGGCTTTCCTCGGCTTTTATCTGGCACCCCATCTTTGGACAGCTAATTCAAATTAAAATGCCTCCTTTCCTAGAGGCCTCTTCAGAGGCTCGGTAAAAGAGATGGAAGATCCTCTAACTCTAGCGGCCACCAAAGCAGATGGAATATTTATTGCCTCTCTGGATGTCATTACCTAAGAATACAATTTTATGAACCTCCTAATCTGTTAGCTTGATTTATCTGGATGGGCAGAAGCCCAAAATAAACATTTGCAGAATTTAGGTGGGAAAAAAATATCTTTGCCTGTGACCAAGCTCCTCAGAAAACTGACTACCCCTCTCAGAGTGCTTGTTCTGCACCTGGCATCTCTAACCCTATTTGAATCTTTTTTTTTCCCTCTGTGGTGTGTGGCAATTTGGGGGTATGCCTCTTGAGAATTAAAAATGGTGAGATGTACTATTTGAACTAGAGTTGAAGCCTTGCATACCTTACAACTTGCCCCTCAGGGAGTGCCATTTCCTTTGGAGACTGGAAAGCTGGCAGAAACTAAGTCCAAAAAGAAAAGGAGATTTTGGCCATAGGCTTCCCAAGGCAGCGGGGTGATGGGGGGACACGGGAGGGACGGGGTGGGGGGGACTATTCTCTATTTCTCAGGCCAACCTTACCCCTCACGCCATCCCGCCCTGCTTTCTTTGGTATTAGTTCTGCATTTTTTTTTTAACCACTCAGGATCTAGAGGAGCACACATCCATGCAAACTGGGAAAGGCCGCAGCGGCTTTCCTTCCCACCAGGCCCAGAGAAAGATTCTGAAGGAAAGCAGGGAGGGGAAAGCGGATCAGGGAGGGAGAGAGAGTTACAGAGTCCAATAAAAGGGACAGTTCATTTTAAATGTCCCTCAACGACTGCTGGAGCCCCCAATTTGTAGTCTCTGGGGACCTTCTCCTCCTGCCCCAGGGGTAAGGGCGATGGGGAGGCAGTGTCATCATGGCTCACTTCCTTGTTTCGGACTCCCTCTTTTCCCAGTCCAAGTTTAGAAACTGGGAGAAAAAAGTATATTTGAATTCGGTGGTGATGGTGATGGGGGTGCAGACACACTGAGACAGAGTGTGTGGGCACTGCCAAGCAACCTTAGCTTCTTGCTCCCAACCTCTGGCTGCCTGGGAAGCCCCGCGCAAAAGAATCTGGCAAAAAAGCGACTGTTTCACTCGAGGTTGGCCGGAGAGGACAGCTCTTTTCTGGGGACTGCCAGAGGGCGGGGTCTCAGGACCAAGAAATGGAGAAATAGGGCCTAGCGGGGCAAGGGCTGCTTTGGGTTCCAGTCCGCATTCGCTCTCCGAGCGGAGTCGCCTTCACCTAGGTCACGACCCCCCCCCCCAGCTCTGGCTATGGACAATAGGGCTAGGGGTGAAAAGCGCCCCGGGTGCGGTGCGCTGAGCGGGTTCACTACGCGGTGAACTCCTGAAGCCTGGGGTCTCGCCCAATCTCCTTTCTTTCCCCTATCACACCTCTTTCCCAACCTACCAGCTACCTCATCGAAAATTAAGCAGACTCTGCGTTACTCCTTGACCAACATGCCACTTAACCAAATAAGGAGATTTCAATTTTTTTCTTTAGAAATGAGTTTTCTCCGAGTTAACCCGCAGGAAATACGACTCTTTGGAGATTTCTGAGGGTATGGAGAGGACAGAAGAGCTCATTTGAGCTCCGCAAAGGGCAACCAGAAAGATCACAGGCCATCATACCAACCATCATCAGAACTGCAGGCCAGAAAGTCCTACTTGCAAGAGGTAGCTGCCTAGGTGCTATGGCCTTTGTCTCTATGCCAGGTTAGGATTTGGCCTTTTATTTAAAAAAGAAGCGTTCTTAAACGTTGGGCTGTTGATAAGGGACTGGAAGGTGAGTCACTTAGAAGTCCCTCAAACAGGTTTGTTCTTGTTGGGGTGGTGCCTCCCCACTATGGTTGGTAATAGCCAAGTTCTTAGCGTGACTCTGCTTTTTGGGCAACAGTGTATCTCTAAGTTTGTACATGTTGAGTCTTTCATGAAGCAGATTTTAGGAAGTTAAGATTACAGATTGGGGTTTGGGTTCTAGCTAGAGGAATGAACTCAGCTCACTCCTTTGGGAGAGGAAGGAAGGGGGAGGTTTGGGTGTACTTTCCCCAGCTTAGGTCTTGTTACTGTCTGCTGCACCTGGCTCAGGTGTAGTGGGGTTGTCATCATCTCACCTGTGAACCTCCTTAGGGGCTGGGGGCTGGGGCTCAGTCTCAGAGAGTTTCAAACCATTTTGGAATGTGACTGCCTCCAGCTCTTGTCTTTTTCTTGACTGTCATGTCTACAGCCTTCTCCACTTGCAGTCTGCTTTCCCTGTATTTTTACCCCTCTTTTCCTGCAGTAACCCTTTGAGATAATCGCCAATCCCAGCTTCCCTCCTAGGAACCGTGCCCCCAACTGTAAAAGCAGAGGAAGAAGAGCCAAAAGGTGACAGTTTTGGAGGGACAGCTAAGGTTCAAAGATTCCTGGATAGTTCTCTAAGCCTGGCCTCCTCAGACCGGATCTGACCACTCCAGAGCAGTCCCTGGGCCAGCAGCAAAGGGAACAAGGTTTATAGCAGGGCAGATGTTGGCTCAGCAATCTCACCAGATTCCCCTTTATCTCTCCTAAAGCAGAGCCTCCAATCTCCACTATACCTTTGTTCTTCTCCCTTTTCTCCCTCCCCCTCCTCTTCTTCTGTTTGATCCTCTCCACCCTCCTCCCCAAATTGTTTCTTCAGATCTGGAAGCATCTGTTCCTGTCTGCCCCTCCCCCATACCCTTCTCTTCCGCCCTCCACCTCAAGCAGTTACAAAAGGCTCTGATACATCACCATCCAGATATCTGAGGCCAGAACTTGTGCCCCCTTCATTCTCCCAGTTAGAGAGAGGGTTCTGAGGGTGTACAGTTTAAGTCTTGGTTGTCAGGATCCAGTCCTTCTCATACTGGGACAATTATCCATTAAATCAAATTTAAAAGCTAGGAATCCTGAATGGAAAGGCTTGGCCCTGGATTATTAGACAACTGTGCTGTTTTCTGCTGGGTTTTTGTGAGCTCGCCCATGGACACTCCTCATTCTAACCTTATATCGGACATGGGACATGGCCTTTCTAACCTCTCTACCTGGCCTTGCATTTCTTTCTGCCTTTCTTCAAATCACAATTCTTTCTTCTAATTACTTCCTCTTCATCCTTTCTCTTTGCTGCAAAGTAGTTTTCTTAACAATTAGAAGGTCTCCAGTCTCATTCAGAATCCTCCAATCTAAGGTGAAGAGGCGAAGCCATTCTCTGTCATCTGCACATTGCTGGGCCTCTCTTCTCTGTCTTCTAGGGGGGAAAAACGTATTTTAAAATGACTCCTTTACAGCCTTCTACCTGCATGCATCTTCTGAGGAGATCTTTCTGATTTCAGAAGTTTGGAGGAGGTCATAATAGCCCTAGATAGGTGGACAATAGCCAGCCTCTCCTCTCTTGGTCAATTTACTTGTGTATAGGACATATAACTTAGATGCACGCTCTTGAGCACTGCTGGATAGATCTGCTTCTAGCAAAATCAACTTTATAGCCCCAGGGTACCTAAATAGAATAATCCCAAGATCCTTAATCATAATGCCTAATGGAAAAGAGTAACTTTTCTCCTTACCCTCCTTTCAGCTCCGTCCTAAGGTCCAGCTCTGCTGGGGACTTGTCTCCTTTATCCTAGAAGAGCAGCAGTTGGTCAAGAGCCTCAGATTTGTGCTCCCAGTGGTTTAATCCCTCAGTTTCCATGGTGACAAAGGCAGCTGAACTATCTACCAAGACACACACACACACACACACACACACACACACACACACGATAGACCTTGATGGCAAAAGTGCCTTGGCTGTTCTGGAGGGATGACAGTGGAGAGAATCTTGTCTGATTAATTATCCCATGGTTCTTTCTCCCAGCATACATATTTATGTGCAGGCACAGCTTTAAACATGTAATACATGCATGCAAAACCCAAAATATGCCTATGTCTGTGTTCATATATTCATGGGTAGGTAACTTTGCTGAAGTCAGCGTATGTCTGTGTGTATATATGTGCAGAAGCTATGAATGACACAGAATAGCATCTAAACCAGGCATCTAGGAAATAAATTCTTTCACTTACCACTAATGTGAAAGTAAGAGGTACAACAGGCTTGGGATACTGGTATGCTGTGGACCATATGGCCTAAGGTCAGCTTTTGTATTTAACTTGACTCCTTACACCTGGGGTGGCTAAGAGGAAGGAGACAGGAGTCAAAGCACTATCTAGAAGATCAGACTCCTTACCTATCTCATTTACTTCAATGTTAAAATTAAATAAAAACCCACAAATGCTTATATAGTCCTCTAATCTACACATTACACCTCTCGGTCAGACCTTAAAAACAATCACCACTACAACAACACAGCAAGAACCATATACCTATGTGCTAGGACTGTTAGCTGTCTTCGTAGGGTATTATACAGATCAACAGATTAATGTTTGAGAAACATTTGGATTTATACTTAGCATATTGTAAGTGTTTCGGAGTGTTATCTGTGATTCCTGTTAACAAGAACTTGCTACTGCTAGGCAGTGGATTAGATTCACTATCTCATTTAAGCCTTAACATGGTAAGAAAGTTGCTACATTTCCATTTGACAAAAGAGATGCTGAAGCTGGGCTTGGTGGTATATACCTTTCGTCTCAGTACTTGGGTGGCAGAGGCAGTCAGATCTCTGTGTCAAGGCCAATCTGGTTTACATAGTGATTTCCAGGAGAGCCAAGGCTATGTAGAAAGAATGTATCAGGGAGAAAGGGGGGGAGGGGTAGCAAGCAAGCTCCAGGAGGTCAAGAATGTGCTTCACTGGAAAGGCCCAGAGTCTACTTGAATTTGCCTGACCTCTGACTGGATGCTCAGAACTGTTCCACTTAATTGCTTATGATGAATAAAGAGTGTGGTCACTAAAATGAGAGTTTGGTAAGAAGCCACTGTGTGGCAATGGTAGGAACCAGAGGAGATTGGGCTTTGCTGCCTTGATGGGTTCTCATCCTCATTGGCCTGGTAGTTCTCAGTATTTGGGATACTGACACAATAATATAAATGATTAGACATTCAGGCTGGGGATATAGCTCAGTTCTGATAGTGTTTACCTAGCATGTATGAGACCTCTGGTTCAATTCCTAGCACCACATAAAACAGACATGGCAGTGCATAACTGGAGACCTAGCATTTAAGAGGTGGAGGCAGAAGGATTAGCAGTTCAAGGTCAATGCCTCCTTCATAGTGAATTTGAGGTCAGTTTGGGCTACAAGAGACCATTTCTAATAAAGTGTGTGTGTGTGTGTGTGTGTGTGTGTGTGTGTGTGTGTGTGTGATTTGTGTGTGTGATTTTAAGGCAGTGGTGGAACATGCCTTTAATCATAGCACTTGGAGGCAGAGGCAGGCAGATCTCCAAGGTCTAGGCTAGCCTGATTTACAGTGTGAGTTCCAGGACAGCCTGGGTTACACAAAGAAACCCTGCCTCAAAAACAAAAAACAATTTCAAGGAGGATATTATTAGGGTAGATTGTATCTTTCTAAAATAATATTTATATCCAACAAATCTTTAATGGAAAAATGACCATTTTCTAAAGTAGGAACACTGTGCTACAATATGTTGTTAATGTAATCTTGTTGTCCTTCCACATTTTTGCACATTCCTTTTGGTGAAGCCTCTGAGGTGCACAGCCCAGTACAGATAGAAAACTGTAAATGCTACAGAGCTCTAGACAGAGGCCCCAGAACCCCTAGCTTCTTGTGCAACCAGCAGAACCCACGCTATAGTAATTATTTGGATGTTGTTTTTAACTCTTGAAAGGTGCTTCTAACCTTCAAACTCAACACAGTTTTACTATACCACATGATAATCAATTTGAGCTATTTTAGGCAAGTTTCTAAATTTTTCTCTCTCATAGATTTACTTAGGTAGACACACAGATACAGAGAAATGTAGATGGTAGATAGATACACTATACAAATCACAATGCACTTTTTATTATTTTAACAGAGCTTTTACAGAGTAAAATATAGAATAATGGGTAAACCAGCTTCCATACATCTGGGCTTGTTGAAGATACGTGGCTCAACTATTAATATGAATCTTGTTTTTCAAAAGGAAAATCTGAGCTAAGGCAGTGCAATGTGACTTGTTGATAACCACGTGGTCAGCAGACACTGGAGTAGATTAGAACTCCAGTTCTCTGGCCCTGGATCCGTGCTCACCTCATCTCAGCCCTTTCTCTAGAGACATGGTTGTTCAGAGTGTCTCAGGAAGGTAGATGAACACTGTGTGCAAGCCATTTGTGGAAGTATATGATGTTGATATTATTTGAATATATCTATGAAAAGAGAGAAATATGTCTCTTGCCCCTGCATGCTAAGTTACAGCTCTGCTGAAAGGTTCAGGCCACCAGTCTGCTAATGTTTTTCCATCCTCGCCAAGGTCCCAGAGTGATATGTCTGATCTCAGGAATACCTCTTTCTCCCAAGCTCACTATTGGTATATTCTCAACATTACATAGAAAGCTCAGCTTTTCACGTCACACGGAACAAGCTCACTTGGAGATAGAAATCTGATATATATTGTTTTTCCTGTCTATCACATGTGAGATACATTTGTTGCTGGTGTACCACTCAGGCAATCATATCTGTGTGAATGGAACCCTCAGTTGTCCAAATACCTTCTTAGGCTCAGAAATGTATGAGCAATTGAAGTCTTGGTCCTTTTCATTAATCTGATAAGCATTTATATCATGTATTTTGTGGTTTCATGGAGCTCAGAAGCCCGTGTTTATGTAGGAGAAGAGCCCACAGTAGAAGTCAGTCCTGAATTCAGCCAAGCCTTTTGTTCCCAGTTGCCTTGAGCAAATCTCTTGCCAGGTAAGAGTCTCAACTTCTTCATCAACCTAATAGACAGATGCTATAGTTTCCATAGCAGCTCAAGATAGTAGGAGACCCCTGAATGAATATGATTCATTTCTCTTATAGAAGAGTTCAAACAAAATTGTAGGGAGAATGATGTTATCAGGCACTTATACTCAGCTCATTTCAACAGTGGACTATCCACAACCAACCTAGCTCTGTCTCTTCCTCTAACCCACATTGCTACAAATACTTAGAAGCAAATCACAGACGTATCATTTCTTTTGAAAGTATTTCTACTGGCCATTCTAAAAGATTTTTTTTTTTTGTAACAGGGCTACAATACAATTGTGATACCGATAAAAAATTTTAGGAAAATCATTTGGATTTAAAGAGTAAAAAGGGTCTAAGAAATGCAGAGCAGTTAGCTCCCCTGTGTCTCATGTTTAGAGTTGATAAATGTCAATAATAGAAAATGAAAACAGTGGGGAAAAGATGACATTTCCATGTTTATCTCCGTATTTAAGTCCCAGGCAACTGCCAGCTCCTCCCCTGTCCTCAATGGGTCTATTAAAAATGAGCTGAGAGGAGACCCTGGAGGTTCAGATATGGGGGCTGCCAAAAGGGGCTCTTGGAAGATACTGCGGATCTCAAACTCGAAGAAAATAAGACTTGAGCCAAGAGGAATCTGAGCAAAGGGCTTGCCTAGCCATTCTTCAGCATCAGATTTCTTCCCTGGCTTGCCAAAGGCTTGAGAGATGTCTTAAGTCACCTTGGTGTTAATGGTCCCTACATGTAATAGCATCTTCACATCAATATCCAAAAGGAGAGTGCACGGAGGCACTGGAGAGCTCGCCTAACTCAGGCCGTTTACAAACAAATGCAAAGACTGAGAGATTGATGCAAATATACAACTACTCACCAGCAAACTCAGTGAGATACAAACCCAAGCACCCATAGCATGTGTGAGGATACAAGCACACCAGTCCCAGAACCAAATGTAAAGGCCAAAGGCATGCAAATGCATTTGAGCTAAGCTCTATTCTCTGTTGTATCAACAAGTGGGCCAAATTTTGACCAAATCTCTCTCTCTCTCTCTCTCTCTCTCTCTCTCTCTCTCTCTCTCTCTCTCTCTGTGTGTGTGTGTGTGTGTGTGAATTCATTTAATATTCACAACAACGTAAAGGCTTCTCCTCTTTTTAATACTCAGTAATGCAATATTTCCCTGATGATAAGATAATATCATTTCTTTATGTTTCTGAGGCTTTCGAGTTTGTTCTTCTGTTATTCACATTTCTCATGGTCTTCCCTCTGTCCTTGACAGCACATGTTCTTTATCTGGAGGACTCACATCGTCTAAGGGAATGTGGTATGCTGAAATGACAGATCCAAAAGGCATCTGATAGATGTGCTTTCTTTGGCCCAATTTTTCTGAGTGAACGTACCAGTCAATTAAAGAATTAGGGTGATGGGACGGCTGGATTGGGTGGTTGACTAGGCCTTGCACAGCCACAGAGTGACTCTGAGTCAGAAAGATTAGACAATATCTTGTCAGTTTGAAAAGCAAGAACCTCAATTGAATAGAGATAAACCAGTAAGACCAGTTGGCACTGTGTTAAGCATCAACCAACTAGATAAAAGTTTTCTTTTCAGCCAGTTTTTATTCTTTCTGTGTATATGTGTAGGTGTGTGTGTATGTGGAAGTCAGAGGAAAATTTGTAGAAGTCGGTTCTGTCTTTCCACCATGTAGATTCCAGAGATCAACCTTAGGTGGTCAGGCTTGGCAGCAAGCACCTCTTTGCTGACTGAGCCCTCTCACCACCCCTTCAAAGTCATTTTTGAGAGATGCAGCAACAGCATCTGCTAGCTGCAAGACATAAATGTGTTTGGACCCTGGACTTCCACTGGCAGCAGGAAAAGGGGAGGTTGTACAAGTAATTTGCATTTGGAGAGATATGGCAATGACACAGACTGTGTCTCTGGTCACATGTGTATGTGGTCATGTAGCATCACTGAGGCTAACATCACAGAACACAAGCTGTAGAAGAACCTCAGAGACTGTGTAGAATACGAACTTGGAGAGTTTTAAGTGACTCTTCCAAGATCATAGAACAAGCACATGGCCTAGACATATTTAGAGACTGTGTTGGTTTGCTAGGGTTACTGTAACAGACTATCACAGGGTGAGGGACTTGAACAACAGAAATGTAGTTTCTCAAGTCCTGGAGGCTTGGTCAAGTCTGAGTTCGAGGAGTTAGCTTTGTTGGTTTCTCCTAAGGCCCCTTTGCTTGGATTGGAGGTGACCGGTGTGTCTTTCAGTCATCAATTGGTCTATGAATGTGAACTAGCCTTTTCTAATAAGGACACAGCCCATTCTGGATGGAAGGGTCTCCCTTCAGGATCTCATTTGAAATCAATGATCTCATTACAAATGACAGTCACATTTGAAAGCACTGGAAATTAGGAATTCAACATATGCATTTTGAAGGGGTAGAGTTGAGCCCATAACTGAACCATGGCTTTGGATTTGCAGTCACATTGCCAGTATGCCCTCATCAGAATGAATAATCAGTGAATTTGACTTCTGAACTAGTCGATTCTTACTTGTTTTCTAGTCCTGGGAAAGTTGTTGTCTCTTTGTTTATTAATTTTTTAAAACAGAGCCAAGTGTGGGTGGTGTGTGCCTTTAATCCCAGCACTTGGAAGGCAGAGGCAGGTGTATCTCTATGAATGAAAGGCCAGCCTGGTCTATGTAGCAAGCTCAAGGGCAGCCAGAGTTATTGAAGAAACCTTGTCTCAAAACTCCAAAATTTTTTTAGATATTTATTTATTTTATGTATGTGAGTATACTGTATGCTGTCTTTAGACACATCAGAAGAAGACATAAGATCTCATTACAGATGGTCGTGAACCACCATGTGGTTGCTGGGAATTGAACTCAGGACCTCTGGAAGAGCAGTCAGTGCTCTTAACCACTGAGCAATCTTTCCAGCCCCCTTCCCACCTCCTGCCCAGATATTTTTAAATTTATTTTTATTTTTGGTGCTAGGGATTGGACCCAGGGCCTTGTGAATGCTAGCAAATGCTCTATACTAACCTGTATCCCCATTTCTTTTTATTATTTGAAATGGGAGTGAAGACTGTCTCGCTAAGTTACCCAGGTTGCTTTGAACATACTCTGTGATTGACGCAGACCTTGACTTTCAGTCCTTCTTCTTCAGTCTCCCAAATAGTTGAGATTTCAGTTTCATTTAGAGTTAACAAGAGACTGAAAAGCATTTCTTGGTCTCAAGGCCCAGAAGAAGGCAGAGCAAATCCAAAGGAAGGTCCTGTGACTATACAGGAATTCTTTTAGAACTATTTAGCTTTTTTTTTTTAGTGTGTGTGTGAGGAGTTTGCCTACATGTATATATGTGCACTATGTGCATGCCTGGTACCCACAAATTTCCGAAGAGATTGTTGGTTTCCTTGGTATTGGAGTTAAGGATGGCTATGAATCTCCATGTGAGTACTGGGAACTGAACCTGGACTCCTCTACAGTTTCAGCAAGATCTTTAACCACTGAACCACCTTTCCAGCCCATAGGCAGGTATTTTAAACCAGACTCATCTGACTGATATAAACTCAGTGAGAACCTACCTGAGGTGCTCAGAGAACCCAGCTATCTGGCAACTGTCAAATCTGACAAGTTCTCTCTAGAATGTAACCAGAATTCCCCATGCTGAACCAACTCTATCACCTGCCTCCAGGCCCTAACTGGACAAGTTAGCTTCTGGTTTTGTCCAGAGCCAGGCAAGAGGCTCGACAGCTTTTTGTGTCTTGTTCTTTGTTTTTCTCAGTTTGGGAGTGGGGAAGTCCAAGGCAAAAAGAGCTGTCCTCACTCCTCTTCCCAGGAATGGTAGGAGAGTGACTGTGTAAGACACAGTGAGAAAGTGGCCTTCAAATGCCACAGAAATCATGGGTGGGCTCTGGTGAGATTATGGAGCATCCTGTATGATGATGTAGCGTGTGCCCTAAAATGGACACAACCGGGAATGAGAACTCATTGTCTTCGGATGTGCCACAGAAATCAAGTTTTTGTTTGGGGGGTTTGATGGGAAGGATTCCAGAAGCTGTACAGCTGAAAGAACAAAGAGAACTTCCTTCAGGGAAGAGCTTTAGAGAATATTTACTGGAATCAGCACCTGAATCGTGTCTCGATCTGAGCCTCAGTTTCTCTTCCTTTGCAGTAGATTTGACTAGGCATCATCACAAAGATCCTCCCAGCTCTGAGATTTAAGCAAAGACTGGAGGATGCTGGGGGGGGGGCAGGGAGAAGGAATACCCTTTGTAGCAAATCAAATGATGGACTATGTGTCTCTGTGAACCAAACCAGGCACAGAAAACCCTCCATCTTCATTCCAGAGTTGGTGGGGGTAGGGGAACTAGGGTGTCTCCTCATTTGATAACTCAACCTTTTCCACAAGGCCCCTACAGACACACCATGGGGAGCTGTGTCCCTGCTCATTGGGGAGTGAAGTCAGGGAAATGGGGTGGACAGCTGTGTGTGTGGGGGGGTCAGCGTGTCTCTGTGATGCCAGCGGCCAGGTGAAAACAGGAAAAGCAGCTCGCTCTCTGCTTAGCTTCAAATAGGAGAATAAAGGGATCCCATTATTTTGTTGCTTTCATCTGAAGTTCGTGGATAATGAGATGCAGGATCAGCCTTATGAGTGATGCAGTTTAAGCCTCTGGGAAAGCTCTGTTTCCCCCTCCCCAATTATCCTGCCACTGAAATGCCTTAAGTTCCACCATTAGAGCACACGATGTTAAGTACAGCTCTCTGCAGATCACATCTTTAAAATACAACGGCACCACTGGGATAGTTTATCAAACAAGGATAGAGTCAGAAAAGTAGTGCTGGGGGAGTTCTAGGATGGGAGCGTGCTGGAGATCAATATCCAGCTCCTCTGTTTCACCAGCTGACCCTTGTAGGGAAGCTGAACTCAGAGGAGGAAGTGAGAACTCAGGGACTCCCCTAGAAAACAGATGCCTGCAATTATGAGTGTATCCTATGTCTGAGGAAGGGGTGGGTGGGTTCAAAGTGGTTATTTACAGTAGTGCTCAGGCTGAGAAATTACAGGGGTTGTGGTAAAACTGAGTTCAGGGAAGCAAAGAGTCCCACAGTATGCATATGCCTGGGGGCAGTCACCGGAGAGGCCAGCATAGAAATACCTCTTAAAGCCTTGGAGAGTGGGGCACACACTGAGGTAGAGGCCAGGGAATCTCTGAACTTGAGGCCAGCCTAGTCTACAGAGAGAGAGTTCTAGGATGGCCAGGGCTACATAGAGAAACCCTGACTGAACAAAACAAAACAGCCTTCTGGAACACCTTGGACATATTCACAGAAATGTAGAACTATTTTTTTTTTTTTTGGACAAAGAAGAATCTACTGCATTCCCATAATCATTGGCATTTTGTGTAATCCATGAAGCATGGTTTAGAGGTGTTGAAACATAGGAGACAGGGAAACTACAACCAGGATTCAAGTCCCGCTATGTGACCTTTAGCAGGTGACTTGACTTCCTGAAGGTTATATTTCTTCATCAAATATAGCGCAAGGCATCTTGCATATAGCACTCTTTGTAAATGGAAACTATTATAGTCATAAGTGTTGAGGGACCTGCAGGACACTATCTGTAATTTGCAACTCAATTATAGAACAAATGACCACTGTGGTCAAATAAAGAAGCGCTGATCAAGAAGTACATAGTCTTCTTACCTGGATGAGTCTAGACATTTTAATTTATCCCTTTGAGATCTGGTAATGAAGGAAACAGAAAGTTCTGTACCTTTCCATGTAACCTGGGAATCTCAGAGTCTGGGTCAACATAGGCTTAACCCACAGACAAGATGGGTGGCTATAATGAAAGGAAAATCATAAGCTACCCTTGCTTGAATTTGTATAATGGAGAATATATATATGAAAGCATATTTTCAGTTTAAAAATTTTGTATCATGGCTTCTGCCACATGGGTATGTAACTCTGTCGTCATAGCCACTTCCCTCTTCCTGAACAATAGCTTCTGAGGATTTTCAACCAAAAAAAAGAAAGAAAGAAAGAAAGAAAGAAAGAAAGAAAGAAAGAAAGAAAGAAAGAAAGAAAGAAAGGAAGAAAGAAAGAAAGTTGCCTAGGAAAATGTGTATCAACGCACTGATGAAGGTTTCCTAATCTGGATGCTAACCAGTGGAGAAGAAGAGGCTGGGACTTGCAAACAAGTTAAGTTTGAGTGGACCAGAGCACAAGCTTCTAGTGTCCAGGAAGCATACAGTGGAATGCATGAACAGCAGAAAGATATAAGGAAATAAAAAGGGGGGAAACACCAAATGGTAATAGGACCCACCAAGAATTCCAGGCATGCTACTCCCTTGTGGTTTAGGGGGATGTGGACGTGATTCTAACTTGATATTGACTCTACCTAGCTCTTGTGCTTTCCAGCCTGGCCTTGCTTCTTTCTAGGGTATGCCTTTGTTCCTGGGTATGTTGGTAGGATCTGATCCTAGTTATCATGGAGTCTCAACAGCACCAGGAACTCAGTGACCTAGCTAGGCAGCTCTGCTTCCCATAAGACTCTTATGTCTCCACTTGGAGTCAAGGAGGTGAGTAACAAGACAGTGTGCTTTGTAGATCACTGGGACCCCATGGGCCCCTTAGCTGGTCCAGAAGTCCAGTCGGAAGGCATCACCCAAAGGCATGTGTCTGCTCTGGTCTTCATTATACTCTCTGAAATTATACAAATTTATATTTTGCAATGCAAATAAATTAATGTTTTACTATGGGGAAGGTTGCTGAGACAGGGTCCTACTTTGCAGCCTCTGCTGGCCTTAAAGTTTGACAATCCTCCTGCCTCAGCCTTCTGAGTGCTGGGATAACAAATATGAGCTTCCATACCCTGAAGAAATTAATATTCTAAATGTATAACCAGGAGACAGAGCTCAGCAATTAGAGTCCTTGTCTAGCATATATGAGAAACTGGGTTTGATTCTCAGCATTGTGAGGAGAGAGCGCTTTTGTGATTATCTGCTCAGGAAAAATATTAACGTTGTATTCACAGCAAAGTAATATATATATACACACACACACAGACACATGTGCAAGGCGGCTGTTCCCTTCTCAGGACTGGTTACAGTCTCTACCTGCCCCCGTACCTTCACATCATAGCAGGACAAGCTTTGTAAAGAGTCTTTCTAAAGAGAAGAGCCAAGAGAATAAGGAATTGTGTCCTCTCCTAGACACTGTTGCAGTAACAGGAAAAAAAAATGAATACAATAACCACAGAAAAGTGGACGTCTCTGGACCTCAACTACTCCTCTTCCCAGCCATTCCTCCTGAATTGTGGGAGTGACCCCAGGAGGGGACATGGGAATCGAGGAGGATGTATTAGGCAGATATAAAACACAAGAGGGAGTTCTGTAAATGTTCTGAGAGGGTAACTTTGTGGATGAGAAGAGAAGGAGCTGAAGGGTGGTAATTAGCTTATTACTGGTTCCCCTGGGTGTTGTGAGAATTCCTTAGGAAACACTTGTGAGAAAGCAGAGAGAAAACAGTAAATACACATCTAATGATATGCTAAATAAATTATTATTGTTATTATTATGACTATTATTATAGTAATTGCAACTTGCCCCTGGCATAGGAGTTTCCACTAGAGATGGGGATTGGTTTCTCTATGGCTAGGCCTCTACTGCTGCCAATATGCCCCCAGGCACTCCTCCACCTCAGGAATCAGTTGAGTAATTGGACCATATAGACCAGTCTTCGGTTAACAGCTATTCTCCTTGTTTCTACAGGGGCTGCACAGAAACTAGCAAGGCCTCTGCTATAAGGAAGGGAGGAAAAGGGCCTTTTTAAGAATGACAGGCTATATGTAGGGAAGGACTTGTTGACCCCCCCCCGCCTCCCCCAAGCAGAGGTGGGCACTGGGGTGGGGGGTGGGGGAATGTTACAGAAAGAAAGGAAATTTTACTAACTGAAGAGAGTCTTCAACCTAGAGATCAGAGCTTCTAGGACTTCATAGTATCGCAGCCATCGCCAAAGATATTGTGTGCGTGTGCATTTTACTAGTGAGAGAGTGAATTTTTTTTTTTTTTGGTCAGTTTCCCAAAGAGTTCTGGAACCCTGATACAGCTAACAGTCACTTCAGCACAGGTGAAGGGACCCAGGACTCTCTGGATTCAATAATAGGCCCACTGTCATTCAGGCTGAGGCAATCCTTATTCACAATCCTTATCAGACCCCAGGGTTCTAATGTTTACAGTGAGTGTCTCACCCATACCATCCTGGGAGCCAAGACTAATACACAAATGTGGCTCTTCTCATTTCCCCCACCCTGTATACATTTATGAAAAGATAGCCTTCCCCCTAGGGGCTCTAGTAATCCAGGGCTAAGGGTCGGTGGGGTGGGGGAGAGCTGGAGACTCAGGCTCAGAGCTTTGAGAATGGGATCCAGGATCTATTCCAGGCCCCCAACCCTTCATTTAAACACAGGGTAGGTGACTTTAAGGAGCTTTAAGAAGAAAAGGCAAGTCCCAAGAGCCCTTCTCTCCTCTGAGCTTTGGTGAGAGAGGGGAAGGCCATCCCTTTACTAGTTTACTAAATCTACCTATTTCTTTCTACTCACTGATAGTGGCTCTCAAAAGACATTATTTTGCAGAACCAAAAAAGAAAAAAAGAAATGACAACCCTAAAAAAGTTAAATATATCAAACAATATAATTAGGAGATATTTCAGCATCAAGAAGTGAGCTTTTTAATCTTAAAAAAAACTATCCTTTAACTATTAATATTTTAAACAATATGCCCTGATATGCTCTATATCCTTGGAACAGGACTGAGACATAAAGCAAGGCCTTTCTTTTAGCCAGCCTGTCTTGTACTGATTTATTTTCCTATATTTGTGTATTTCTTAATGGATCAGTGGTGGCTCCCCATTGAGCCCCTCAGGACAGGCAGTTCCATCCCAGCCTGTGCCTTGCTTGCTCAGATTTATATTTTATGCATCTGGGCATCAGGGGAGCCAGGAGACTGGGGTTTAGGGAAAGAGAGCAGTGGGGAGACAGATCCTGCATTGGTAACCCAGTTTCCTGGCTCTGGATGCCTTATCCCTGATCCTGGACTTGGGCCTCTTTCTCAGAAACTACCCATCACTCCCAATCACCATCTCCAAGAGCCAGTCTAACTAGGCTGCTTCCTGCCCTGGTGCTGGTTGCCTGCTAAGCCAGCATGGCCACAGTGGGGGTGGGAAGCAATGGTGAGCTGTTGGGTGGATCGGATGGTACTCTGTGTAACTCAAGGAGCATGTATCGAACAAGAGCTCTGCCAGCAACAGACAGTAGGACCAGTTCCTAGTCCTGTGGGCAAAGTTGTACTGAGGTTGCAGTCTGAGTGAGGTTGGCCAGGGTGCCTAACCCCAGCCCAGGGAGCTCCACTCCCTTCCTAGAATCCTAGAGATTTGGAGGTGAGCCTGGCTATCCTGTTTTAGTTCAGGAAGACTCCTTTCACACCTCTGGGGAAGATATCTGTAACTGTGGTTTAGAGAAAATGAATCAGGGTGTGTTTGTCTTTCCCCTCCTGTGATAGCTGGTATCAGGAGAAGAGTTGTGGAGTCCTTACTTAGTGGTACCTGGAAGGGAGCTGGCAGGAGAGCAGCGTCCATGTGACCATGTGGCTTAGATCAATGCCCCTTACATTTGTTACATTGGTTGCCCTCAAACCATTTTCCCCAAAAGGACTAACAGAGGGCTGTAAGTGAGCTGGACCCCAATGCAAAAAAAATGAATGGCCAAGCAGAATTAGTCTGTTGAGGTCAGGGTGGGGAGCAGGAGGTGTTGAGAGCCTTCTCCAGACCTATCCGAGTAAGTCCTCCACTGCAAAGTACACCCATAGAGCCAAGGGGCTCCCAGTTCCAACCACACATCCTGAACCCTGTAGACCCAGGTGAAGCTGAATGGATTGTCCTTCACTAGGGATTTCTAGACCTCTGGCTTTGTTTCCAGAAATCGGGTGGGGGTGAGGTGGGTGGGTTTTGATGGGGACTCCTTTCTGACTCAGTGCCTCCCCATACTTCTCAAGGCCACTCTTTGAAACTCAAAAAATAGAGCTCAAAAGAAAGGCTCTGAAGCAGAGAGGCAAGACAGCGGCCAGCCTTTAAGTGTACCAGCAGCAGAGCCAAAGGGGCTTCCTGCTCCTTCGGTTAAGGGAGCCACTGGGTGGGGAGGCAGGATGTTCACTGCCATCCTCTCATAAACCCTAGGCCACATCTGTCTCTGACAGTCCTTCGACATTCAGCCTTCACCTTCTGGTGGGTGTTTGGGGTTTGCCCCTCTCCTCTCAGACTGTTTTAACCAAACTCCTATCACCTCCATTTCCTCCCATCCTGAGCACTTCTAGGCTGTTGACCCTTCTTATAATTCCAGCCTCCCTCAGGAAAGAATTCGGCTAGCTAGTTTCCTAGCTCTCTAGTCAGCCCTCAGCAGTTATCACAGCAAACAAGTCTCTCTAGCCTCTACACATAAATATGCCTGTTCAGAGATAGACTGGCCTAAGTCCCAATGCACACACATCATGAGATAATTACATCTTATATACATACACATATCTCTACAGAGTTATATTCAAAAAATGTCTATAACTCTACAGTCTAGACAGAGATAGCAGCATGTACATATAGGACTATAATTACTTATGTCTATTTTTATAACTATGTGGTTATAAATAGATATGCCTATATATAGTGATAATAATATAGAAATATCCCCACAGTCATATATGGCTTTAAGTGGATGTTCTAACTACTGTGTATCACAATCAATAAGAATATATCTCCTGTTACATAATTCTAACAATATACATTTATCTATATAGCTGCTCGGAGATATAAATCTGTCAGGATATCAAATGTCCATAAAGCTGGATGGCTATAAGACAGTCATATATTTTCCTGTATATAAATCTGCTTCTGTAACTGTATATGCACAAATACAATGGAAATAATTATATTCTCCTCAGGCATAAATCTGTAAATACAACTACAGCACATTTAGGTATGGTTAGAGATAGAGCAATATTTTGTAGACATCCGTCTGTCAATACAGCCACCGGTGCCTCCAAACAGAGAGAGTTATAGAGGGAGTTATAAATAAACTCTCCAGATGTGAATGGATCCGTAGAACTAGATGTAAGCACGATGCCAAGCTGCTCTTTCTTCTTTGTAAGACATTGCTGAAGAGAGCCACACCACACAGAGAAGGGGCTAAAGTACTGGGGAATAGTATTCCCCACATGGAGAGTCCGAAGTCAATGGACTTTGGGGAGCCAAACAGGAGTGGGTAGGAGACAGTGGAGGCTCCCAACGCAGGACGGAAGCCCCTGGATCAGTCTCCTGGGCAGGTTGAGAGGCCTAAGAGAAGAAATGATAAAACAAAAAGCTGGCTTGAGTCCTTTAGCCACCTTTTGGGCCCCAAACCCTTTCTCTAGGGAATGCCCAACCGGCCTGAGAACTTACTGAGCCTAAATGTCGCCCAAGTTGAGGTTTGAGCTATCCAGGCTCCATTCTTGCCTAGCCTCACTTCGGCATCAGCCGACTGCGATTCAGATCTGGGCCTTTCTCTGAGCTCCGCGCATAGCTCTGGCTTTAACCTGTTTTGTTTTATTTTGCTCCATTGCCGTTTTGTCGGGTTGATTATCTCAGGGTCCTCCACCCTGTGTTGCTTGCTCAAATTTGTGGAAGCCAGAAAGGATTCTTTAGTCTTTGCGTGTGACTCAGTGGATCGAGCATCTCTCGGCTCCTTTCAGACCAAATGGTTCACCGTTGTTGAAAAAGAATCCAAACCTCAGGGCAGGTTTGCGACTCCAGTCTTTGAGAAGTTCTCCTGCTCACTGATTACTGCCTTTTTTTTATCTTTTCTTCTCTCTTGAAAAGTTGGCTAGTGTGTGTTGTTATATTTTCCTTGTTGATCTTTTTTCCTCCCCACAGTTGTTTTTCGTTAGACCCGAAACTGTGAGGCGGCTTCCTTTCCCGCGGATTTCGTAAACCCTACAGACCTCTGATTCCCACTTCTCTCTAATTAATTAATTACTAAAATGATCAGAAAGCTGTACCTGGAGAGAATGAGGTAGACATAGCAGGAATCCGGACCCGATCTTCGCTTCCTTTATGGAAATCGCTTGGCTCCAACTTCGGAAAAGAAAAATTCAAGGCACCCTAGCTCTCCCTACTTTTTAAAAAGGCTCTAGGAAGTGAACATCCCAGGGAGCAGCCTGCAGGAGCTCTAGCCTCACGCCGCGGCTCTTCCCAGTCCCCGGCGGCCATAAATATTTTTTCTGTTTCCCTCTCGGCTGCTCTTCCCCGGCACCTCTGCATCCCAGCGGCCCAACCGACTTCGGCTAACGCCTCATCCATCTTTGCCCCTCTCATTGACCCTGCACGTTTGGCCTCCTCTTTAAAAAGCAGGGGCTCCCAGAGAGTCCCCAAAGCCACTAACCACCCACATATGTATGAGGGTCCCCTTTCTGCTTGCACAAAGCAAGCTAGAGAGCAAAAGGCAGAAATGAGTGGCCTCCAGATCTTCCTCCCGTTCTCTGGCAAGATGACCCTGTCTAGAGAGACGGGGTCGAAGCCCCAGGCCCTACAGAGCATTTCAAGAAACTAACTTCCTACCTTCCTTGTCTTTCCCTTTAGAGTCTGTGATGACGATTCCTTCCTTCCCCTGCTCCCTCCTCAAAGTATCCCCTTTGGTATCTTATTGCGCTCCTGCTAAAGAGGGGCTGTTAATTACTGTTTTTATTATGTTATTTATTGTTATTATGATTGTTAGAGGTTTGTTCACTGGGGTTAGGAGACTGCAGCCTCACCCAAAGAGAGTGGGCACACACACACACACACCACACAAGCGCGGGCACACATATCTAAGTGCACACACGTATGTACCCACTAAATCCTGTTACCTTAAAGCCCCTGAATAACAATTCAAAGGAGTCGGGCCTTCTCCTAGAGCAACGCAAACAACACGCTGCCCACGCACACAGCATTCAGGCAGAACACCACCCCCAGACCCATGCCCAGTCCCACACGCACCGAGCTTGCAAAGCAAAGGAAAATACCTAAGAATCCCTTCTCTCCCACAATCTGGAGGGGCGAGTCAGGCCTCGGTCTCTTTCCCCTAGTCTCTCTCGCTTTCTTTTTTTTTCTCCTTGTTTACAGCTTCAGAGAGCTCAAGGCCCATAAATCTTGAGGGGCCTACAGAGCGCAGAGCACATTTGTATGCATCGTTAGGACTCGCTAATACCTAAGCCCATTAACGAGCGTGTATGCGCGTGGTTTCCGGTGTGTATTAACTTATAGTTAAATTCTGGAGGAAAGGGCATTGTGAATTAACATATACCAAATCCATCACGAGCTTTTGTCATATCAGATCAGTCAGCGGGGGCTTTGGGGGAGCAAGGTGCCTGGGTCAGGGTGTGCCCACCTCCAAACTTTGTGCAGCTAACCTAGCGATCCTGCCCAGGCCGGGCGGTGGTTCTGGTCCCCAGGCCAACCGCCTGCACACCTGCGGCTGAGTGGCAGGGCCTTGGCGGGCACAGAGAGGTAGGCGAGGGAGGCCGCTCAGCCCGTGATCGCCCTGCCGTCCGGTTTCCGATTTCTGGAAGAAATTCGAGAACCTAGTGGAGTCGCTGAACTTTAATTAAACCGAAGAGAGGACAGTGGGAGGAGAAGGGGGGCAAAAACAATCCGCGGAGGAGGAGGCTGGGATGCCGAGGAAAGGGAGTCCCGGCCCAGCGGAGCCTGGAGGTTTCTCTAGGGGTCTGAACACAAGAGTCTTTGCGCGCTTTTCCTTCCCCCTCCTCAACTACTCCGCCCAGTTGGGCGGCTAATCGCTGTCCTCTTTAAAAAAAAAAATGGATAACGAATAAGAAGGAAAACGTAAAGCAACAAGAAAATCTAATTGCATGCCGTGATTCAGCCAGGTGTTCCTAGTTCAAATGACTCAGGCTGTCTTGGAACCCCAAGGATCTGGATAATTGGACCTGCGTAGACAGAGATGGAGGATGCCAGTTCTAGAGGGAGGACCGGGGAGTTGAAGGTCCGTCTCTTGGGGTCCTGTAGAAAACGCCAAAGACAAAAAAAAAAAAAAAAAAAAAAAAAAACTGAATTATTGTGTCGATGTGGATCGGTTTGCCTATTTAAATTTTGCAGAGTGGGTGGGGAAAGGGCGTATGCGGCCTTGCAGGTCTACCCTGCTGTCAGTGCACCGTGGCCAAGGGGTTCAGGCTGGGCCGGACAGACTGGACCGGGCCGAGCCGGGCTTGGGGAGGGGAGCAAGGCGGCCCCTCCCCAGGCGCTGTGAACTTTAGCTGGGCCGCCGCCTGTCAGCCCCAGAAAGCGTTAAAGGTGCAGCAGCCCGCGCCAGCCTCCGCAGCCGCCTTTGTACGCGTGATTTATGACTTCAATCTTGGTTCACCGAGAGTTCACACGGCTTTCGCTGCTGTTGAAGGTTAAAAGATGGTCTTCGCTTGACAAGTGGGACTATTGAAAATTCCTTCTTCTTCGTTTTTTTTCTTTTTTTTTCTTTTTTTTCTTTTTTTTTTAGAAGCGAAAAGCTGAAGCTCAGGAGAGAAAAATGGGGGCGGGGGGGGGAATGACAAAGGTTGCAGGTGGAGTAAACTGTAAAGTGATAGGTCAGGAAGGTTTGTCCCCCTACATTTCATTTTTTTTTTGTATCCAGTATTTATATGTATGTTTATGAAGGGGTTGTAGGGGATCTGTTTAAAGATTTTATATTTAGAGGCCAAAGGTACAGACACGGGGGAGGGGGCAATTTCGTGTTTCCTCAGTAACTAATTTATTGGTTTGGGTTACCATCCCTAAGCTATTCTCCTCTAGAGACCAAAGCTGGTCAGCTAATAGGGAAGCCGGCAAGGCTGCCTGCTGTCCAGTGATGGTAGATGCCCAAGTGAGACACCTGGGAAACTAGGCATCGAGCCCACTCTACTCACAGATGTAGGCAAAGACCTTTCTGGATCCCTTGTTCCAACTGACTCCATCCTAGTGCAGGCTCAGCTGAGACATATATTTAATACAAATGCAGGAGAAAGGATGTTTCACTAGGAAGGCAGAAAAGAGGCAAGAACATTGGGAGTTCAAGACCAATTGAGGCTACAAAAGACCCTGACTCAAAAGATGAAGATAATTTTAAATTCCCTGATGTGGGAATTTGGGGGTTATGCTGCACTCTTAATGTTTTCTGTGACTGATGAGGTTTGGGACTGGACCTCACTCCCCTATGTTTCTTACAACTCCTTATGTAGCCAAGGATGATTTTTGAGTTTCAAATCCTCTTGCTGGCTGGCTTTACAGGTGTGAGCCACCACACCTGGTTTTATGTGGTTCCAGGGATTGAACCCAGGCCTTCATGAATGCTAGGCAAGCACTATCTCTCCAATCTTGGACATCCTTTCTAACCCCATATTCCTCTTGGTCTAGGAACCAATCCCTCTAACCCAGTTTTTCCTTCTGGCACTTTAGAGAAAGTAGCAGCACCTTGGTAGCTACAGTATCTCCTGATGGAGAGAAGACCCTTTAGGTCTGCTGCTGCTGCTGCTCCTTGGAAGAGAAAGAACTCCCTCCTTCTCTGAGAGAGAAGGCCCTGGCTGTAAGGATCTGATGGCTCCTTGATGTTCTTTAAAATTGTTTTAAACATATCTGTCAATAAATCTATTTAGTATGTATGTGTGCATGTGTTTGTGTGTGTGTGTGTGTGTGTGTGTGTGTGTATACGCATGTGTGTATATGTGCATGTGGAGGCAAAAGATCATGGAGAATGTGTAGGTCTCTCCTCCGACCAGGTGGGACTTAGATCATTAGGCTTGGAGGCAGGTGCTATCCTACTGCCCCCACTTTGAGGTTCTTTAAGATATTTCAAAAGCCTGATGGCACATCCAAATCCCAGCACTTGGGAAATAGAGACAGAAGGATCAGGAGTTCAAGACCAGTCTGGCAGCTACATGAGACCTGTCATTCTTATTTTTATTTATATATTAATTCTGTCAGTGTGGGAATTTGGGAAGATAGCAGTAGAAACTAGGGTTTCGTGTTAGAACTCCTCACTACTTGGGGTAGAACCTAGGACCTCGTGCAACCCTAACTCTGTAGATGTCTTCACAGGAGAGCAGAAACAGCCCCTCAAATCCAGATTCCAGCCAAAGCCTCCATATCACAAAGAACCTACCTTTTGTTGGAGAGGTCTTCCACTACAAGAAGAGGGTTTATCACTAGCAATCCTTAGAATAAGGGAGAAGGGGGTGGCTAGAGAGATGGCTCAGTGATTAAGAGCACTTGGCTGCCCTTCCAAAGGACCCAGGTTCAATTCCCAGCACCCACATGACAGTTCACATCTGTCTGTAATTCTAGTTTCAGGGGATATGACACCCTCACATAGTCATGTAGACACACACTTAGGGAAAACACCAATGAACGTTTTAATAATAATAATAAAATAATAGAAGGACAAGGAGGGGAAGAGAGGGAGATGAGCCAGAAGGATAGACACAACTCTCTGGGACATCAGCCTTTCTTCTGAGAGATCTTATATATAACAGCAAAGCAAAGAACATGGAACAGAGAACCAGATGCCAGAAATTCAGAACTTAGGCTCTGAAGTCTCTAGGAAGGATAGCCCTTTGGCCTCAGGAAGAACAGAAATGCAGAGTGGAATTGCATTTAGAAACTTAGGGGGTGGGCAGCCCTTAGGAGGAAGGACCAAGAAAACTTATGACTCTCTTCCAGGTTCTGGTAGAGAAGCTTAGAAGTGAACTTAATGGTCTTTGGCAATAATGGCTGCTCTGAGGTCCCCCTTCTTACCATCTCTGACTGTTCAACCCGGGAAATAATTTCAGCAGCCTGTGCCTCTCTGAAAATCTGAAATAATTATGAATTATTAATTCATAATTAAGAGTGTTGGTTGTGATCATGGCTCTCCAATGGATCTCTTTATTTCCTTGTCCTTTGTGGGGGCAGAGGGCATCCTCCATTAGCCCTTGCCCTCTGTAACAAGCAAACTGAGGCCTCCCTCCTCTTGAAGGCAGCTCTTGAACTTGGCCATTTGTAGAATGGCTGCCTCATTACAAATCCAAGTTATATCTCATTTCACTTAGTATTTGTGCTCAATGCATTCCACTAACCTCAGATCCCACCATGTTTCTGAACAAAGTTAGTGACTGGGGTGAGAGTCCAACAGGAAAACCGGCTTGGCGAATCTCTGAGGAACTAGGAATGAAACACAGGTGGCAGGACACCAGGTACCAGGACATCTGGGACAAGAGTGGGTATTCTGCCTCCCCTGCTTGAGGAAACGCTGTTCTCTTTCCCCTTCTAGGGTCCCTGAATATACGTGTAGCCTTTTTTTCTACCTCCCTTTCTCTAGATTCACCCCTAATCTTGAGTTCCAATGACTGGGGATAGGAAATGTCTAGAGAGAGATGAAATCTCCATGATAATTTTCATCTAAGTTCCTACCTTTAGCTCACTTTCATTAGCATGAAAGAGTTTATTCATGCCTTTCTCTCTTCTCCCTTCCTTTGGAAATGTAGATAAAGAGAGGCAGCTCCTAATAGATACACCTAGAGAAAGAGAGAAGTGAGAAATAAGCAATGCACACCTTTAATCCCAGCATGCAGGAAGCAGAGAGGCAGGCAGATGGATCTCTGTGAGTTCGAGGACAGCTTAGTCTACACAGTGAGTTCCAGGACAGCCGGGGCTATGTAGAGAGACCCTGCCTCAAAAAAAAAAATGAATAAATGAAAAATAAATGACTGGAGTGGCTCACATGCTCCTCCATTCTATACCCTGAGATTAGGACCAGAGGAGACCTTTCTTCCGGGTTCCCCCAACTCTTTGTTCTCTTTCACAGAATCAAGGAGAATTTCCTACATGCCTGAGACTAGGCTGGCTCTAACACAAGATGCTTTCCAAAGGTCACTTAGGAACCCAATCCCATCAGAGAAGTCAGTACTAGCCACTTCGTTCCATTCATGGTGTGATCCCTGGAGTCACCCCATTCTCCACCTCCAAACACACCTGCTCTTTCCCTGAGCTACCCCATCTTCCCTTGGTCATGCCATTCTCCCAAAGAGACACGTTGGAAGATGGTCCAAGTGGTTTCTTGCTAGTTTATTTATACTGTTTGATTCTAAATAGACTTGAGGAAAAAGGGAAGGAGCAACTGTGCCCTGCGTCCTCCCCCATGGCCCCTCCTCTGGACATTGGCTTTCCCGATGAAACAGTGCACTGTTGTTCCTGGACAAGCATTCCCCATCATCTCTGTCCAAAGAGGTTGAGTTTCACCCTCCGTTCACCCCCATTAATCACCTCAGCGGCTAAACATCACCCAACCCCCTCTAGCTCTTTCTCTTCTTCTTGCCCTTAGTATTCATGGCGGGAAGGGCATTCCTCATTGCTGCCTGCCTCACAAAGACCCCTCCTCTGACTGTGGTCCCTCCCCCTCTCCATCCACCAAGTCCATGATGGGCAAAGCTACTCACTGCTTAGAGTGTTCTGGCTACCGGTTCCATTTCTGGACCACATCTCCGAGGCGTTTCCACAGCCATTGCTGCTGCTCCATGCATATGCCTGCTTATCCCATCCTTCTTCAGGGACTTCATCCTGGCCCATGTCCCTCTTAGATCTGTCTTTCCCACTCACTGCTGTTTCTTCCTGTTACCCTATCTGCTTATACTCCCACCCCAGTCCAAACCTTTCTACACCCCATTCACTTTTCTTTTCCACTCCTAAGACATCCCCTAGGCCTTTCAGATAGTGGCATTGAAGCCCTTTTTTTCCCAGCTTTGAGAAACAGAAATGCAGGATAATAATACAATGGCTAAAACATAGGTTTTGGATTCAAATCCCAGAGCTGTCACTTGCTAGTTGTACAACTGTAGGCAAATAGGTTAGCTTTTCTGAACCATCCCTAAAATGGGTATATACACTGGCCTCGGAGAGCTGTTGAACAGATTAAATTAAATTGTATTTGCATAGATCCAAGCATGCAGCAGGGGCTTGACAAATGGTGGTTATTAATATCAGAAGCTTCTCAGAAAAAGAGAAAATGTTGCTTTTCGGATTCCAATAAGAATAAAGGAATTGCCTCCTGAAGCACCCAAGAGCATGGGATAAAAATGACACGGTCTTGCAGATACGTAGGACTCCTTTGCAAGAGAGCCATATTATTATTGTAGCCATACAGGGTCTCAACTTTGGCTTGCACATTGAAACACCTAGGGGAGGGGGAGTGAAAAAAAACAAAACAAACAAAAAAACCCTAGTGCCTGGACCCCACCTCCTGAAATTCTAATTTGGTTGGCCTAAAGTAGGATCGTTGCATTTGGGGAAAAACTTTAAAAACCACCCCCCAGGAGATGCTAATGTTTGGCCTGAAGATGAGGTATGGACAAGGAAGGGATACAGGAAGATGAAGGCCCCTACTCTATATTCTGGCTATTGTGTTTCAGTGGTGGCCCAGTCACTTAGAATTAGCTTTTCCTGAGATTCCAGATTTTCAGACACTCTCATCTTTTTCATTTCCTGCAGTTATTAGGGTTTAGACAGGGCTCACTCCAGGAAGAGACAGAGGAATGGGCAAATTAACCTCTTAGTATTCCTTGCTCATCAGAAAAGCACATGGTCCCCAGTTACCAGTGGCAGAGGCTGAGGCAGCTTCCTTCTGGCGTAGGGAAATGTGCTGTTGTATAGTAAATGATGTTTCTACCTGGATGCTACAATAATAGGCCCAGCAATTAGGGTACACATTCCCAGGATCTTTTCTTATATTTCCAAAAAGATAAATCACTCCTTGGAACAGAATCTGCATATTGTAATTAACTAATAAATATTTCATGCCTGGCTCAAACTTTCTCCTTTTCTATTTAATGGCCACAAACTTGAGCACTGAGAAACAAGGGGGTGTGTAGGGATAGAACTTCCTAAGGATCCCCTGCATCAGCCTTAGGGGAGGTGACTGTCTGCTTTGCAGCTTTATTTATTTTCCTCTTGTCCTGTTAGGAAAACATTGCTCACCTGGAGAAAATCAGGTCACAGGTGGTGGATGATGTGATTTGGGATTGTTGGCCTCTGTCCTGACCTTACCAGGAGAGGCCAGTGCCTGGTGACCCTGGGGGCACTGGGAGCAGCAGCTTTGGAATTCAAGAGCCCCATGTTTGGAGACAAGTTTCGTTCTGCTATTCATTAACGCAATGGCTTTAGGCCTTCATTCACCTGAAACTTAGTTTCTTCATCTGTTAAACAGGCATAGCAGTTTTTAGTTTGTAGCACTCTCATTATCAATGATAATAGTTCATAATTAGTGTTACTGCATTGGATCCTTCCTGCACCACCCATCCCCCATCCCATGCTTACCTAACAGTCTATTGAATGCTGTAAGGACCGTGAATATCTTATCTCACCTTATCAACAGCCCTATTAAGGGAGTGTCTTCTTTCTGGTTAGTATCAGTGTTTGGGAAGTGAAGGAACTGGACACCTAGAAGCTATGTGTCTTGCCCAGGGTCACATGATGAAGTAGTTAAGAACACACATCTGCAATCTTAACTGTAGTTTCAAACATAGATTCTGTCAGTTAATAAACAGCTCTGGAATGCAGTGTAACTTAAACAACTAAGAAGCCTCAGCTTAAGACTCAGTCTAAGCCTCAGTTTTTTCGTCTCTAAGTTGGGAATGTGAGGGGCAACAACTTGGAAGGCACTTGTGAGAATTAAATGAGGAGTGGCCATAGAGGGCTCAGCTCAGTTCTGGCACACAGAAAGTGCCCAATAAATATTTGCTGAGGTCATTATCATCAGCACTACCTCAGGGCCATGCTGAGGTCACCATCACCCCTCTCTCCCCAGGGCCATGGTGTCTCTTGTTCTTTGGCATTTGGGACTTTAGTGTGTGTGAATTTTCCAGAAGCCACAGAGTTGCTCTTTCATTACCTCCACCGCACACACTTCAATACCCATGACTCGGAAAAAGGACACTAAGCAGATTAGGACTCCATTTGGGGAATTAAATCAAAACTCAAGACTAACTCAATTTGGTTCTGAGGAGAGGGAAAGGTTAAAAGGGAGTGAGCAGGCGTCTGGTGTGCTCTCCAAAGTGTAATTGGTCTGGATCCCCCAGTCTCTCCACCCCTCCAGGGTGGTGCCCAAGGGAGGCTCCCCTGAGGTGGAGGAATGATAGAATTTCAAACCTAAGCAATTTGGCAGATGCTGGTGAATGGGCCCAGAATACCTCCCCAAAGGGGATCCTCCTTCACAGCTCCTCCTTGCCTAGCCTCGAATGCTGGGGACCTCAACACTGGGTTCAGACTGAGGGCCTAGTAGGTGGGCCTCAATAAAATAGGGAGTCCTACTGGGGAGAACACCTGCGTCCTGGATCACTGTTTTCTATTTAGCCTAAAAGTATGATGAGCATTCACACATAGAAGCAACTTCTGTGTAAATAGCCACTCATCCTCATACATTTAGCTCAGATTATTCTGAGCACTGTAAACTAAAAATAAAAGTCAATTCTTCAGGAAGAGTGACGATTTTACTCAGCGATTTCTCCCGTGTTCTCAATATTCTCCACTCAAGCTGTAAATGACCACTATTTCTCATTGCGCAAAAGGGGAAACTGAGGTTCAGGAAGATTAAGCAGTTTGTTCAAAATTACCGATTAAGTGTGGATACAAGGAAGATTACAAAATAGAGACCAGAATCTTGGAGCTAGAGGGCAAGGAAGAGCTGGATTGACCTAACCTGGAAGCACTAGGCACTCCTAAACCCAGTGATCTGAGAGTGCCTGGGAGCTAGGAGGAGGGGCGAGGGAGGGGCTCCTGGGCTGGCCAAACAGCGGGGCCTCGGGCGAGAGCGTCGCCAGCAAGTCCTCATTCTGCGATTACTGTCAGGGGACCATCCATCAGCACAGCCCAGGACGCTCAGGCCAGACTGCCCGCCGCCCGCCAGGGTCTTTCCAGATCGCATTAGCCCTGCCCAGGGCACAGTGCCGCAATGGTTATGAGCGGATTGTACTGGGCAAGGGAGGGCACTGCAAGCTGCAGGACCATAGAAAGGAGTCCTTAAGAGCTCCCAGTTCCCAGCCTCCACAGTCTAGGTGCCAGGGTACTGAAGAGGCGCAAGAGAGAAAGGAAACAGGAGGCCCCAGGAAGAAAACCAACAGGAGCAGAGGGGAAGAACCAACCCCTGTCGGGCAGAGAGACTGAGAGACAGCGTAGAGGCTGAAGGGCAGTAACAGTAGGGGAAAAAGGAAGGTAGAGAGACTCTCAGGGGGGCTGGAAAATAGCCTCACCCGCATGGAGAAGCACTCTTGTAACTCTGGCACTTAGGAAGCTGAGGCAGGAAAATAAGGAGTTGAAAGTCACCCTGAACCACGTTGTCAAAGGCAGCAAACGCTTTACAGATAATTCCTCCCCAGCCACTGCCACTCCTCATTTTAGAGATGAAGATTTTAGGGAATCAGGCCCAGGAAATCGCGTTCCACACCTACAGACCCACTCCAGCTGCTGGCTGGGTTAGCACTTGGCCCTGACCCAGGGGATGACTGACAGAGGATCAGTTCCTCCCCCACCCCTAGAAGCTTCTGGTTCTGAGAGTTGAAATACAGCTGGAGGTTGAAGAAGCACATTTAGGTCCTACAGTGTGGAGCCGTTTTTTTGTGTAGTTTTGAATCAGCTCCTGTAACTACACACCCTCAAGCCACCATGTGATCCCATTGCTCAGAATCATAGCTTGTTTCCATGATCCCTTCTATCCAACCTGTTAACTGAGGTTTGCCCAGCCATATAAATGGCATGCTATATTTTATCCCTAGCCTGAATAAGTATAATATCTGCTTGTAAATATTTGTCCACATCCATCCATTCATCAAAGTATTTGTCTGATGTCTGATGAGTAGTAGGTTCCAAAGCCTCGAGTTTCCACCATCACTCAGGGAAGGCTTTTATGAGACTCTCCACACAGTTCTGCATGAGACATTATGCCAGGCAGGGAGCTCCAGATACTTGGTCCCTGTCCATGTAGATAATCTGATATCTCTCTGGCTTCCTCCTCAGTCATTGCTAGCTCTACAATATGATAGAGTCCCCAAACTCTTTACAATTCATAATCTTATCATTGCTCCTTCCTCCTGGAAGACAGTGTCTGGGCAGCTCCCTATGATCTCCACAACCACTCACTGACAGTCAGAAGTCCTTGCCTCTGTCTAAACTGGATTCTTCCTCCTCGGTGGCCCAACATTACCACCTTAATTTAGGGTCTTGCCAGGAAACATAGCCACTTAGTGCCTGTCCACCCAGGTTTGCTATCTTTGTCTTAGGTAGTTAGGCAGGTAGGGATTCCTGTCAGCAGGAAATCTGAAGCTCTATCTTCTCTGAAACAAGTGTTTGCTACTCAAGTCAAGATGGTTGTCTTATAGGAGGCTCCTTTCTTCTAGGGTACAATATGAGTTTCTAACTGTAGCATCTTAGTTTCTGTATCAATCCCCAGGGAGATCTGGGGTGGAGGGCTTAGGAAATCAGCAGACCCAGGACATGAGCAACTTTGTTTCCTATGGCCTGTTGGAACCCAGCTCCCAGGAAGAGGTACTGAGAGGGTTTGGTGTGTGGATAGACTCACCATCCCAGACTGAAGACTCAGTTAATAGTATCAGTGTGATTCCTTCTTGTAAGTCATTTGTGACACTATTGACACTGTATCCAGAGCAGGTGCCAGCAAGAGGCCTTGGCAATGACTGTGTGTCTTTGGATTAACTTCATATATATTATCTGTTGCACTGTCCAGTGCCATGCTCAGTGTCTGACACAAAATAGATGCTTGTACGAATGGATGAATAAAGAACCCCAGAGGAACGATCAGAATCCTCAATGAGAGGCTGGAAACAGAGACACACAAAGGTTAACTGATTTACTCAAGGTCACATGTCTTGTCTGGAGCCAGGCCAAGTTTCTGTGGAGAAGCAGTTTGATGCTAGAGGGTGTTAGAAAGGAAGGAAGCAAGGACAATAGGAAGAAACTATCAGACATTACCTGGGTGGTACAGAAGAGAGATGCTCAAGAGATAACTTGCTAAGAAAAGTGAGGTTTAAGATGGCACACCTTTTAAGAACCATTTATGGAAGGTTAGCCCAGAGTAGATACACAGTTCTGCAAATATCATGGACAAGTCAATGAGCAGAACAGGCCACTGAAGGTTAGAGAGCTGACTCTGAGGGTCAGATATCCAGTCCCTAGATCTTTGACAACTTTAAATTCTGTGTGAAATCGACCACCCTTATCTCCTCTAGGGATCTGGGAAAAAAGGGACTGGTGTAAGTACAAGCTCACACTTTTGCTGTTGTTCTTATTGCTTCTATCTGATTTTAATGATTTTTTTGAATGGTAAATATACAAACATGTTTCAAAATTCAAAAGGCATCAAAGGTTATAATATTTGGGCTGGAGAGATGGCTCAGCAGTTAAGAGCACTGGCTGTTCTTCCATAGGACCTGGGTTCAATTCCCAGTACCCACATAGCAACTCACAACTGTCCGAAACTCCAGTTCCAGGGGATCTGGCATCCTTACACAGACATACATGCAGATAAAACACTAACACACATAAATTAAAAATAAACCATTTCCATTGAACTGATCATGGGGTTCTCAATAGAGGAGTTAGAGTGAAGACTGAAGGAGCTGAAAGGATTTACGGCACCATGAGGAGAGCAACAATACCAACCAACCACAGCTCCCAGGGTCTAAACCACCAGCCTGGGAGCACTTAGGGGGGGATCCAGGGCTTCAGCTGAATATGTAAAAGTGGAGGGCCCTGCTGGGCATAGGTGGAAGAAGAGAACCTTGACCTCATGAAGGCTGGATGCCCCAGGGGGTGGGAATTTTGAGGGTGGGGAGGTGGGAGTGGGGGGGGTAGATAGAGGTTACATCCACAGAGAAGAAGGAGGAGGGGCGAGGGGATTGGGGGTTCCGAGGGGGTGGTGGGGGATGGGGTAAGGGGACAACATAGGAAATGTAAATAAATCATCCAATAAAAAAAAATCAAAAAAAAAAAAAACCATTAAAAAAATGGTCAGTAAGCATGCTTGCCAGCCTCAGGGTTCAAGGCCACCCAGGTCCTCTCTCCATTATAACCACAGTGACCACTGTCTTGGATAACTCTCAATATATATATATCTTCTCTTGGGTTGAATCTTGAAGTCACTGCAAAGCTGCACTGAGCTCTGGTGTTTGGTAGAGGTGGCAGTGGCAGATGCAGGTGAGTGGCTGGGACATTGTTGAACTAAAATCTTCAAATTGCCTCTCCACCTTAAGAAGAGCAGGAGAGAGAACAGGGTTCCTGACTTGAGGGCCTAGAATCCTTGCTGGGGTGCATGCTTGAGAGCCAGGCATACTTCCCCATACTGGGCTACCCCAATCTTCTGCCCCAGAGCAGCCCAGACCCTGTGTTAACTAGATGAGATTTATACTTAGCCAAGTTCTTTCTGACAGAGCCAGACCCCAGAGTACCCTTCACTACCTGTCACATTGTTGGCAGGGTACATTCAACTTCAGTCCTCAGATGTAATCCTTGGCCTTTTATTATGCCCTGGGGAGAAGAACATGAGATGATCACCTTAGGAGACTCAACCTTCTCCTCCTCCTCTTCCTCCTCCTCTTCCTCTTCCTCCTCCTCTCCCTTCTCCCCCTCTTCCTCCTCCTCTTCCTCCTCCTCCTCTTCCTCTCCCTTTTCCTCCTCCTCTTCCTTCTCCTCCTCCTTCTTCCCCCCTCTCTCTCTCTCTCTCTCTCTCTCTCTCTCTCTCTCTGCATGATCATCCAGCAGGCCTCTCAATCCCGCCTATGTTCTTTGTTATATTTTCCTGACTTGGAAGAGTGGTGTCAGCCCTGTTTGCTCTCTACTTCCCAAAGCCCACCTGAAGAATGCTGATTTGCACTTTCAAACTCATTCTCTGCCAGCACATCCCTGCAGATTTATGTTTTGGTTTAGTTTTTTGAGATGATTTCATGGAGCTAAGGCTGACCTCAAACTCACATAGCAGAGGATAACCTGGATCCTCCTCCTTCCACCTCCAGAGTTTGTACCACCATGACCAGTTTGTCCAGTCCTGGGGATTGAATCTAAAGACCTCATGAATGGTAGCCAAATACTCTATCAACCTAGCTACATGCTCTGCCTCTTTTGGTATTATCATCCCACAGTTACTTTAGTTATCAAGAAATTTCAACCTGAAATAGATCCCCACCAAGCTTGAGAATCCAGACTGTCCCTTGAGGTGTCTCCCCATTTTGGTGAAGCTCCAGCTTCACTGTTGGTACACATTTCATTGATGGTCAGATCCTCACATGTGGCCTGAGAGGAAAGAGATAGGCCCAAGTTAAGCCTGGACCCAGGAAGGTTCTCTCTGCCTTCCATTTCAACTTCTCACCCAGGTAATCTCATTCCTTATGTTTTCTTATTAAACAGTTATCAAGTACTAGTCCAGGTCCTTAGAATGTATTAGTGATAGAGAGACTCCTGTGTGATGTTTACATGCTGGCTGGGAGAGACAGAAACGGGAAGACACTTATTAACTTACATAGGGTTGGCAAGATAGCTCTGTGAATAAAGATGCCAGGCTTGATGCCAAGCCTGATGACCTGAGCTTAATCCTTAATACCCACTTAGTGAGAAGAAAGAACAGATTCCTGGAAGTTGTCTTCTGACCTCCACAAATGTACCATGGCATATGCACTCATGCATATGCACTCATGCGTGTTCGTGAGCGTGCACATACATGCACACACACACACGTACATACACACACACAAATAAACAAATGTATTGCCTGGCATGGTGGGGCACACTGTCAATTCCAGCATGTGGAAGACAGAAGCAGGAGGATCTCTGTGAGTTTGAGGCCAGCATGATCTACATAGTGAGATCCAGGACAGCCAGGACTACATACTGAGACTTAAAACAAAACAAAACAAAAAAGATATGAATTTTTAAAATGTTGATTACATGTTACAGAAAAGAAATGACCATGGGAAAGAGGCATCAGGATAGGGGAACTCTGCTGACTTCAGCAGTACTTTATCTGGTCTTATTGAGAACGGAGTACTTGCACAAAGACTCAGAGAAGAAAGACCCGTGAACCTCACAAATAGTGTGACCAGAGAATTCTTGGTAGACATAAAAGCCAGTGCAAAGGTCCAGAGGCCAGAGCACCCTGGCAAATTTGTGGAGCACACATATGAACGTCGAATGTGGATAGAAGGAGGTGAGTAAGGAAAGGGTGGGAATGGCCTCTCTGAGGCACTGAAGGCGATTTGGGGTTACAGAAACTGAGGGGCATCATTATTTACCTCTAGTAAAAGCCAGAAATGAGAACCATTAGACTTCAGTTTTAAAATGTTTCTTTTTTAAATTAAAAATATATTTTCCTCCATGGGAGTCTCACTGAGACTAAATCACCAACCAAAGAGCATGCAGGGACTGGACCTAGGCTCCCACACATTTATAGCAGATGTACAGTTTGGTCTTCATATGGATCCCATAACAGTTGGAACGGAGGCTGTCTCTGACCCTCTTGCCTGCCACTGGATCCCCTTCCCCTAGGTGGACTGCCTGATCAGGCCTCAGTGGGAGAGGATGTACTTAGGCCTACTGTGACTAGATGTCCCAGGGTGGGGTGGTACCCAAGTGGAAGTTCCCCTTCTCTGAGGAGGAGAGGGGGTGATGGGGGAGGGATGTAAAGTGAATAAATAAATACGTTTAAAAAAAAGAAAGAAAAAGAAAGAAAGAGAGAAAGAAAGAAAGAAAGAAAGAAAGAAAGAAAGAAAGAGAGAAAGAGAGAAAGAGAATAGATTTTCTTGCCAGGAAATGGTGATGTCTGTCTTTATTCCCTGCACTCTGGAGGCAGAGGCAGGCAGGTCTCTGAGTTGGAGGCTAGCCTAATCTACAGAGTGAGCTCCAGGACAGATAGGGCTACACAGAAACCCTTGAAAAAGAAATCTTGAAAAAAATTTTTTTAATACAATTTTCATCATACAATATATTCTGATCGTAATTTCCCCCTACCCTTAACTTCCTACTCCACTCAGATCCACACCTTTTCTGTCTTTCTTTAGAAAACAAACAGGTATCTAAAGAATATTAAAGGTCTGCAAGGGGTATTGGAAGATACAGGGAGACAGGATGGAAAGGTGACCATGGGAAGCCACGTGAGGAATGTTGGCTTGGACCAGAGTGGCAGCCCTGGCTGGAGGGACGCTGGGGTTAGTGGGCACTTCTCTCTTGTCCTCTAAGGTGTATGTGGAAGGCTAAGGGCTCTGAGAAGGTGTGCTCAATTACCAGTCTCGGAGCCACCCCAACACCTAGGGCATAGTTCCAGCCAGGGCCACATAGGCCCTGAGATACTGCCTAGAAGCAGGAGCAGTTTGACAGAGGAGCAGAAGCAGCCTTGAAGCCAGCCTAGCCACAGGCTCCCAAGCCAGAGGAGGCTGCCTCTCTAAAGAGGATATGATGGACAGTTATTGAAGGCGCTCAGCTGGGGGCTCCACTCCAGTCTTAATCTGAGCCGCCCTGGAGGAAATCATAACCAGCTCTTAAAAACATGTTAAGAGCAAAGCTGGTGTGGGTGTGTTTGAGTGGAGTTTTAGACAGCTACTTAACACTGGGGGCCTCTGGGCCTTTGATTCCTTATTCTGTCGCCTTGCCCTCTCTCTCTATCTGGCTCATGTTTATCAGCCAAGTCATTTAAAACACGCTTGTTCCCTATAAACATTTCACTTGAAATGGCATCCACCACTCCAGAAGTGCATCTATCACAGCTTGTGGGTATACTTGAGGAGCAGGGAGTGACGGTTCCCTAGCTCTCTCTCCAGCCCCCCAACCATTCTTCCTCCCCTGGACCACATTCTCAGGTTTCTCACTGGAAGACCAGATTCCCCTTGGTATAACTGGGTACTTAGTGCTGTGATTATTTACAGTGCTAGGATGGCCCCAGACTCCTGGGAGCTGAAGCCTATAGAACATTTCTCTATCAAAGCTCAATAAACACACCTGGCTCCGAGCTCCCTTAGCACCTGGTGACTCCACTGGCTTAGTTTCCTGTGGGCTTATGGGGGAAACACAGAGTAGGAAGGGGGAAAGGAACAGGACTGTTACCAACACAGGGCTGTCTGCAAAGTTTCAAGTGTTTATAAGCCAGGCCCCAAATAAGTTGGCTTCTCACTGTTCCTGTTTCCTGGCCAGATACCCTCCTTGCCTGAGGCAAACACTCTCCTTGGTAAAGTGTGGCTTGCCAAGCATATCCAGAAGAGCCAGGCAAGCTGAGGAAGCTACCTGGCCAGAATTGTAATGCACAAGCAGGCTTCAGAGGCTTCACCTGGCTTCTCTATGTCCAGACCAGAGGCAGGAGGATAGGGGAATATAGATGAATTCACTTCCAGGGGACCAAAAACTCTTCCTTAGCCCTTCTTTCGAGTTCTGGCCAAGTCCTCACTGCTGCTCTGAAGTTCCTGTTGGCATTTGGAGCTGGGGTGGGAATCATTCTATGGCTCTTTGCCCCAGTTACATTTCTTCAGTCAGTGATGCATCATGGGAAGGGCTTCCCAAAGGCCTGCCCTAGACACAAGGGTGATACCTCCCTCCTCTGTTTCACACTTGTGATACTGACATCAGGAGGCTTCTGAGTGAGGTCCCCAGAGTCCAGGTGAGACCCCAGGAAGGTGGTGGAGGGGGCAGCACTGAGCACAGGAGAGGAGCAGCAGGGGTGGAAGTCTCTGTCTTTGGGGGTCAGATAAGGTCCCTTCACAAGCCAAATGAAGAAAAAGAACTTCTAAGGGGAGCTTATGACTCCATAAAATAAAAGGCCATAATTGGGAGCGATATCTAATTTATCTATTGAATGCCTCCTACGTTCTCTTTTATCACTTAGATGGACAGAGTATAATTGGTGTGCTGAACGCCATCAATCTCGGGGCCTGGGCTTCCTGCGCTGGCTACACCTATTACTGTCAGATTATGACACTGTAATACCAAGATCAATGACATTTTAAATGTGCTCCAGTTATGGGCAATTGCTGACAATAAAAACAGTGACAAATTGATGAAACTTGGGCAGCGATGATCTGGTGTCAAAAATAAACCATAAATAACTACTTTCCAAACTGGGAGAGGTGTCTGGGACACCCACTTAGGGGGAAAGGCCTGGGGAGAGGAGGGTCTATTCCACCCCAGCGCCTGGGTTTTCCCAATGAAGCCTTTATTCTTGGGATCCATCTTTGGGGAGGTCTGAGGCTCCCTTTAGAAAGAATCCCCAGCAAAGAGACTTTGAGAAGCATCATTCCAGGTGGACATGGATGATTTGCTGAGTGGTCTCTCCACATCCTACACTAAGGAATGAGGCAGACTGGCTGAGCCTTGGAGACAACACTAAAGCTGAGGGGGCCCAACACTCTCTTGGGCAGCACAGGCTCTATCCTCCAAACTGGCTCAGAAGAACCTGGATCCAGATACTCAGCCATGATCTGGGCTTTCTCCACCAACCCCCTCCCCACTTGAAGGCAATCCCTGTGCCTTTGGCTAGCCGAGCTATTTTGGGTAACTCACAGTGAACTTCTTTGTTTTTAAGGAATTTCTTTTATTGATAGCATCACTCTTACCATGTCTTGTATTTATTTATTAACAGTTTGATAGGTGTATGGTCTTGCTAGTCCTGCTGAATGCCTGCAGAGGTGAGAGGACCACTGGAGGTTCCCTCCTTCCACCATGGATGGAATTCAGGTTACCAGGCTCATGCATCTGTCTGACTTACCTTCTGCTAAGGGCTCTGTTACATAGTAGTATCACAAAGATCACTATCACCAAGCTTTCTTGTGCAACTGCTACACGCCAAGTTCTGTTCCATGAGTCTCTCACAGGTATTATTTTTAATTCCTATAGCACCTTGTGAGATGCGGATTATTTTTCAAATTTTGGAAGTGAGGACAGAGGTGTAGGCATAGTAACTTGCATAAGAGATAGAGCAAGAAAGGAAGCTAGGATGCTGACTTGACCCTTTTTCTTTCTTTCTTTCTTTCTTTCTTTCTTTCTTTAAGATTTATTTATTTTTATTTTCTGTGTAGGAATTTTTTTTATTTGCATGTATGTCTGTATATTGTGTGCATGCCTGGTACCCAGAAAGGCCAGAAGAAGATCCCCAGGAACTGGAATTATAGGTAGCTATAATCCACCATATGAGTGCTAAAAATCCAACCTGGGTTCTGTGGAAGAACAGTGCTCTTAACAGATGAGCCATCTCTCCAGCTCCAATCCTCTTCTTATCAATTGTTATTTCAACCTATTTTATGTTTTATAGAGGACAGTAAGGAGTTCCCTTGAGAGCTTATAGGTACTTGTGGGCAGAGCTAGGCACAACCCAGCTTTTCTGAGTCTCCTTATATTCCACAAACTCTCTTTCTAGAATTTACAACAGTCTCCTTCTCTCAGGCTGTGGGGAGTGGGGGTGGGGGCTACACTTCTGTCAGCCAAGCTTCAGCTGTGGCCTCCAATAGGCAGCAGGGGGCCCTGTCTGCTTTGGAGCCTTAGTGGAGAGAGGAGGCTGCTTTGCAGCTGTTTGGCCTCAGGCTAGTTGTGGGTCTGTGTGTTTCAGGTGGCTGAAAAAACTGAAACAACTTGATACAAAGTCTCTGGATCATGATACAGAGTATCTCACTAACCTGTGGACATGCAAGTATAGCCTGGCACAATGGTAAGAAAGTTTAATAGTTAAAAAATAACAATAAAGTAAAATAGTTGAGCATCCCAACACTTGGGAAGGTAAAGTAGGAAAAATCAAGAGTTCAAGGTCACCATGGGCTACAGAATAAGACCCTATCTTACTCATCTAATAATCCCACCATTCAGGAGGCAGAGGTAGGCAAATCTCTGAGTTAGAAGTCAGCCTAGTCTACAAAGTGAGTTCTAGGACAACCAGGGCTACATAGAGAAATCCTGTCTTGGGAGTTGGCAGGGTGAGGGGGCGGAGAAGACCCTTCTCCAAAAAATAAAGCGTAGCAGACTAGAGATATGGCTCAGAGGATAAGAGTACTTGTTGCTCTTGCCGAGTGTGGTGATTGGGATAAAAATGGCCCCTGTAGGCTCATATATTTGAATATTTGGTCCTCAGTTGGTGGAACTGTTTGGGAAGGTTATGGGGTGGTGCTTTGTTGAGATGTGTCACTGGGGTTTTGATGTTTTAAAGACTTGCACAATTTCCAATGGTTCTTTCCACCTACTTGAGGATCAAAGAAATAGCACTCAGCTATTTCTTGTCACCATGTCTTTGCTCCACCATTACAGACTCTAACCCTTTGAAACCATAAACACCTAATGCTTCTATTATAAATTGCTTTGATTATAGTGTTATAGCACAGCATTATAAAAGCAAGTGGGGGAAGGTGGAGAGATGTCTCAGTGGTTAAAAGCACTGATTGCTATTCCTGAGTTCAATTCCCAGCAACCACATGGTGGCTCACATCCATCTGTAATGGGATCCTATGCCCTCTTCTGGTGTGTCTGAAAACAGCTACAGTGAACCTATATACATAAAATAAATAAAGAAATCTTAAAAAAAAAAAAAGGGAAGTAAGACATAGATGAACCAGGTTCAGTTCCCAGCATCCATATGGTGGCTCTATTATTCAAATTCCAGAGGATTGCATGCTATTTTTGGACCTCTGAAGGTACCAGGAATAGATGTGGTACACATGCAGACTTTCAGGCAAAACACTCATACACATAAAATAAAAATTAAAAAAATGAAATGTAAAACAACAAAAAATCATGCAAAAGAGAGAGTTGTTGCAGTCCACACTGTAGCATATCTTACCTAATCAAGACTCCAAGACCACACATCAGTGGCTGCACACTGCCTTATCACACAATATACAAGAAATTTCCTTCAAAATCACAGAGAATTCTATGTGTGGGTGTTCTTATGTATATGTTAATGGGAGTGTCCATCTCTGTGTGTTTGTGTGTGGAGGCCAACAATCAAGTGTCATTCCTCAGTCAACAATCACTTTTTTTTTCTTTGAGACAGGGTCTTTTTATACCTAAGCTACACTGGCTGGTCATCGAACTACAGAAACACACCTACCTTTGCCTCCCTAGCACGATACCATGCCAGACTTTTCCACACGAGTCTAGAAATTAAATTCAGACACTCATGTTTATGAAAAAAGTACTTTACCATCTGAGTCATGCTTCTAGCCTCACAGAGTACTTTTTATTTTTTTTGGGGGGGGGCTGTATTTTGAGACAGGGTTTCTCTATATAGCCCTGGCTGTCCTGGAACTTACTCTGTAGACCAAGCTGGCCTTGAACTCAGAAATCCACCTGCTTCTGCCTCCCAAGAGCTGGGATTAAAGGCATGTACCACTACTGCCCAGCTCAGAGTACTTTTGATAGCAAATAATTTAAACATTTTAATTATTAAAATGTGTAAAAATAAGACAAATGTATTTGTATCTGCATTTAATTCCAGCACTAGGGATACAGAAGCAGATGTATCTCTGCCAGTTGTAGGCTAACCAGGAATTCCAATGTCAGCCAGGGTTACATAGTAAACTCAGTTTCAAAAAGCAAAACCAAAAACAAAAAACAAACAAAAACAAGAAAGAAAAAGAAAAAAAGCATAAAACATATTATGTAACAAGTGCAAAGTTTGAATAAATGTAAGACAAAACCACAAGGCCTCAAAAGAATTTGGACCACCAAGCATAGTGAATGGTGCACACCTGTGCTAGGGAGGCAGAAGGCAGATAGTTGCAAGTTTGAGACCAGCCTGGTCTACCTGCAGATTCCTGGCCAGCCAGGGTCTATATAGTGAGACCCTAACACAAGAGAAAATCAGTCTGGTTCTATTTTCTTATTAATGGGAAATATAAATTAAGTGTAACACAAATAGAGTATGTATCATCCTATTTTCTTTAACATGTCCCAGGGAGGAAGGAAGGAAGGAAGAGGGGGAGTGGGGAGAGAAAGGGAGAGAAAACAGGTCATTACTGACTGACCCTGGGTCCAATTTACCTTCCATCCCCTAATACTAAAAGGACATTGACAGAAAAGCTTGAAACCTCCTTGTTGGGTGGATGGAGCTTGGGCAAGAACCAGGGTTTCTGACTTCTTCACCCTTAGTTTTTTTCTTTGTTTTTGTCTTTTGTTGTTGTTTTTTGTTTTGTTTTGTTTTGATTTTGACCTTGTGACAGGAGTTTATTTAGTACAAAGAAAGAGCTTTACACAGTAGGCTGGGCAATAAGAGTACAACCCTCAACACAAGACCACAGGCTGTACGTTTATTTTTAAAATATTATAACATTTGTTTATTTTGTGTGGCTGGAGGTGAGTGGGTGTATGCATGCCACCACACTTGTGTGGAGGTTAGAGGACAATTTGCAAGAGTCAGTTCTTTCTCTCCACCAAGTGGATTGTGGAAGGTGGATTTCAGGTCATCAGGGTCTAGTGGCAAGCACCTTTACTCAGCAAGCCATCTTGCTCACCCCTTCTCTCTTCAAGAGAGTAGTACTAAACAAATACTATTTCTCCTTCTATATTGCTCTCCTTCGAGTTAGCATTAAGACCATGATGTGTAGGTGATTTCTTATTTATTTTATTTTTAAATTTTGGGGGACTTATCCAGACAGGGTTTCTCTATGGAGTCCTGGAACTTGCCCTGTAGACCTGACTGGTCTCAAACTCAGAAGAGATCTGCCTCCTGTCTCTGCCTCCTGAGTGCTAGGATTAAAGACATGTACCAACATGTTCAGCTGTATGGCAGCTTCTTTAAAAAAAAATTTTTTTTTTGAGACAAGGTCTCACTATGGCTGGCTTTGAATTCACAGAATTCTGCCTGTCTCTGCCTTCTGGGTGCTGGAATTAAAGGTGTGTACTAACATGGCAGGCACGTATGCAACTTTAACTTCAGACTCTATTGCTAACTTCTGTTTAATAATTACTAGCTAAATCCAAGTCACCAACTAACAGAGTAGTCACACTTCATAGATAACCACAAATAGGCTTGGAATTTTCTTGGATTCTTCAGGAAAATCCCCAAAGCTATCTATAACTTGGATGCTTTTAAGTTTTATGATTGGGGGGAGCTTTTCAAGATGCATCCTTTTTTTCTGATGGTCCTCTTAAGTGGCCCTTTACCTAAGGGACCTCTGTGGCTCTGCCTTCAGGCTGCTCACAGCTTAAGGCATCCATGCTTTTAATTTTCCACATGCAGCCCTGGACCTGTGAGAAAGACTGAAGGTAACAAAGCCCTGGGGTTTTGTTACCTGACTCAACAGGCATCTCTTTCCTGATTGCACCCAATGAAGAATAAATAAACCCTGGCTAGCTAAGCAAGTCATGTGACTGCATTCCATGTTGCCCCTTCACTCCTTTAAGGTAGGGGCCTATATGGCCTGATGTTCAGAACTCTACTCAGTATAGGGGATGCGGGGAAGTAGTATTTTGTAGGCTACAGTGCTGTGTTAAAATGATAAGTCTGCAAAAGTCAGCATGAGATGGGCTGGTTACAAGTCTGCTGTAGTGAGTCTTTTGGTGACTGTAGGGGTTGAACCCAAAGAAGAGGACATCTTTCAGGATTTGAAGGCAGGAGAAAGAGTTCAAGATTATTCCAGGGATGAAGTAAGTGCACAGTACTTAGCCATAGCCAGAACCCAAATGGTTATAAATCCATTCTATGGAATGCTCAAGAAGTCAGGAAAAAGGACAAAGGCAGGGAGTACTGAGGCTTAGGAAACCAGTGTTGTGGGCAATGGAAAGGAATGAAAAGAAGCCTGGTGTTGGCAAATGCACTAGCAGCAGAGGGTGGGCAGAGGCTTGACCTGGACAGAGTAGGTAGAGATTTGAGTAGCTTGGAAGAGTTTTGTTTTGTTTATTAGTTTTTGCAGAAGGCAGACTTCTGAACCAGGGTCAGAGCCTTGGGTCTCAGCAGAAGCAGAGCAGCTGTATTTCACTCTCTTCCCTAAATGGGAGACTAGATTGGTCAAGAAATCTCCAGGAAGCAATTGTGATCACTGCCTGATTGTCTTGTTGATGAATACAGAATGGACGACAAATTGAGAGTGTGGGTGTCTGACAAGGTCTTTATGATTCTAGAATCACTTATGACCTCTTCCTCCTCCCGCTCTGGTCTGCCCTGGCTAATGGGTTACAGGAGGTCTACTGCACAAAGGGCAGCAGGTGCTTACTTGTGGGTGAAAAGGCTGGGCCCCACAGTTGGCCTCCTGGGAAAGATGAGCTTGGGTTTGGTTTCTGGACCAACTGTGATTTTTTGCACCCAGCAAGACTAAATCTTCCCTTCATGCCCTCTCTGGGTCCTGACCACCAGGAGCCCAGGATGCCCACCCATCAGTGGCTCTGCACAGCCCAGCCTTATCAGCTATGGAATCATCTTCTGGGCAACCCCATTCCTCTGCTAGTGCTCTTCTCTTGAGGACTGGGGCTGTCACTCAATGAGTCCCATTGGGCTAGAAACTTAGGGTTCATCCTGGATCTCTCAGTCTGATAAACTTCTCTGTCAACAAACACAGACCATCTTCAACAAGATCTTGGGCCCTGTTCGTGGTGCTGAAAACAGCTTGCACACCACAATCTCACGCCCCCCACGGGCTTCTGTAGTTGGCACCTGGGTTGCCAACTCTCCTGAGTGTCGATTACTCCATCCCTAGAAGCCATAAGGCCTGGTTTTGTAGGCGCTCACACTCTGCCAGAAGCTTTAAATAAAGACTTTTTTTTAAGTGCGGAAAAAAAATTTTCTATGAGTTGTAGCAGTTGGACAGCATTTAGAATGCTCTGAAGCAATCTGTGATTCTTGGATACACTTACGTATTATAAATATGAAATCATGAATGGGAGACTAGCCGAAGTTCATGATGGTGATGCCTCTGGGCGTGAGACATACATGCTGGCAAGGAGGACAAAGGGGATGTTTATCTTAAATGATTTATTTTGTTTTGAAAACTCAAGAGAAGTGATGGAGAAACATCAGCAGCAGCTTGTCAAACCTGAAGACAGGATATCAAACACCAGAACGCTAAATTAGTTTGTTTTCTGTATTGTAGGAGGAAATCAAATTTTGATACATAGGCCCTATGGAGTCTGTCACTTTCTATACCCCTCACTTGGCCTGTTAGACTTTTCAAAAGCTTGTGCTCACCTCCTCTTGCAATCTCTGCTCTTCTGGAATGACCTCAGTGTCCAGGTGCTCTAGCTCCAAGCTTTGCCTATAATATCGTGGCTTCTGTTGTCCTGCCCTGCCTACATTCCACCTTTCCTGCCCCAAATCGGACATAGGATGGGTAGAGGTTGAATCACTGATGTAGCCTCCTAGGTTCACTGGGGGCAATGATATGTTTCTCTTTGCTTGGCTTTCCTTCAGCTGCCTGCAGCTAGATAGACAGACTGCCTGGGGGGGGGGTTCTTTGGTGGTGGTGGTTGCTGTTTTTTTTCCTTCAGTCTGGTTTGTCTCAAAACTGTTATCAGCAAGGGGAAGGAGGGAAGATTAAGACCCTCCACAGAGCCCTCCCTTTACAGGTCTTTTCAGATAGTCCAGCCCTGAGGCAAGGTATGAGCAAGACAAAGAACTGATAAGCTCATCCAGACTGGTTGGGCACGATGGAGCTTCCCTGGTGGAGTGGGAAGAACAGCTTTAGTGTAGTCTTGAACAGCCTGTGACTAGAAGCAGGAAGTCTGCCTGGGTTTGGCTGGTCACAAACTGCTAGCTGGGCACTAAGCAGGCACTCAAACACTAGGCCAGAGTAGCCTTTTCCCTGCCACATGGTAGATAGTGTCCATATCCTTTGGGAAAAAACTAAGAGGTGCCTTCTCTGTACCATTGTGAAGCCCTTCTAGTCTAGGCTAGGTGCCCCATATGTCCTGCCAATGGCAAGTGTCCCTTTACCTTCACAGACATAATAACCCCAGATCCCAGCCACCCATTTGTGTCTTCTTCTATGATGCTCAATAGGAACAGGGCAGAAGTCCTATCTTCTCCATCATAGTTGTAACTCTAGTTATTGAGTCAAGGCAGGGAGTCCTCAGTACCCTTGCTTTCTAAGAGAAGACTGAACGAATATGTGTGGACTGTCTTCTCACAGACCACGAGCTCCTTGCTAATGTCCTCTATGCTTTTATCACTTGGTTCTTTGTTCTCACAATGGTGCCTGGGCTCCATGTCTCTCCTCACAGTCTGGGTAAGAGGGGAGGGTCTTTGCTTTTTCCCCCTCCCCCAATGATATCAGAAGATTGGGAGAATGAACCTTCAGTAGCCGTATTCTCAAAGCTTCTAAAGGTACAAAGGGAGGGAACCTAGTCTCATAGTACTCTGATGTCCTTCCTGTAGCCCACTGCCAAAAACAGGAGGACTCCTCTGGAGAAGGGTGTCCCAGGCTTCCTGCCCACTCATTTTTGTCTTCAGCCTCATTGAAGGTCCCACTGTCTACCCTGAGAGTTCCATTACCACACATATCCTGTCTATTGCCAGGGAAAATATGTTGTACTCAAAAGTACTTGTTTCTCAACTGAAGCAAAATATACAATCTATTCTACCTTAGAAACCATGTTTCTCCAAACCCAGATTCTTCTCCTCCAGGACCTGGTACACTAAGCTAAATATATTTTGATCTTCAATCTTTCTCCCATTCTTCTATACATTTCTGTAGGACTAAACAGTCCATCTTTGTTCTCTGTGTTGTTGAGGTGTGTGCTGTAGCTCACTAAACTTGAAGTCTAAGCAGGTTTTATAGATAATTATCACAAACTGACACCAAGAAAACTACACATTAAAATTTGTTTCCCTCTCCTCTCCCTTCTTTGATCTAACATAGAATTCATCATTTTGGGAGTTGATAGGGTGCTTGCCTGTCATGCACAAAGCCATGGGGTTTACATCTAGCACTGCACAAACTGCAGTGGTAGCCCCTGTGATCTGGGCATTTAGGATGTACAAGTAGGAAGATCAGAAGTTTAAGGTTAGTTTCAGCTACTGAGTGAATTTGAGGCTAAGCGAGTTCCTTTCTCAAAAACAAAACAAACAAACACAAAAGAAACAACCTCCCCCCAAAATAACAAACAAACAAACAAAAAACCCACAACTGAATCTGTCAAGTGGGTAATTGCTAGCTCTGCAGTACTATAAGAGAATTCAACCTCTCCAAAAACTTTTCAATAGAAATCAAATAGCTGGAAATTCTCGGGAATAAAGACCATGCCTTTTATTTGTATAGTTTCTCCAACTGTATAAAGTTTGCTTGTTTTAAAACCATGGCCCACTGAGATCTCTGTGTTTTTTCAAACCTGCGTGGGGACATGGGTGAGAAAAGAACTATTTATTGTGGCCTTTGAGTGGAGGGGTTCCTCCAGACCCCAAGATCTAGGCTAGGGGTGTTGGGAATCCAAAGGACCTGGTCACAGAAGTGTGCTGAGCTGGCAATTGGGGGCAAAGTTGGCCAGGCGGAGAGAGGAAAGAGGGAGTCTGGATGAAGGCCAGAGGTGGCTCCCCAGGGAGTCCTCGGAACGGGCAGCCTGACGTCGCCCCATCCGTCCCGCCTGACGGATGGGTCTGCCGCTCAGGAGCAAGCTGTTGGGCCAGGCCGCTGCCAAGGCCAAACAGAGGCGCTTCTGTGTGCGCTGCTTCGCACGCCGAGAGTGGGGCGGGCGGGGAAGCTGAGAGGGTGATGGGGAAAGCAGACGTCCGGGAAGTGCAGCCACGGGAGGTTGGGGGACAGGTCGCAGGAAGCTCCCCTAACCCCGGCCTCGGAATATCAATCGCGGGGGTTGGCGGGGACGCTCGTGGGATGGCTGGGGGCTACTGGCGGGAGGCAGACAGGCAGAAGATGGAGGCCTGGAAGAAGAGCGCGATGGCCCTCTGAGTAGCGACAGCGGTCCGACCTTCCCACCTTGAGCGTCCACTACGCGATCCTCCTCGGCCTTGGGACCCAGTCACCTTGGCTTTCCTGTCCACGAGCCGCCTCTTTGACCCAGCTCAAGACTCAGGTCCAAGAAGCTGCGCGATCGGTCCCTGGCCCGGCTCCGACCCCGCCCGGCAGCTGCCTCCCCCTCAGCGTTAATTAAAACTTGCGAGATGGAGAGGCTGGCGCGGGCGGCTCCGCTTTATTTGCAGCATCTTTCATGCTGCTGACGATCGTAAAGGGCTTTAATATTGAAATATGGGCCATTTTCCCAGCTCCAGCCCTCGCCGCACGCTCCCCGCACCCCCACACCCAGCCACCCCGCGCTTGATGAAAGAGCCCCTGCAAATCCATTAAGAAGAGATAATTGAAAACTCCGGGGTAATATTTAAGGCCTCGCGCCTGGCGGGGGGCGGAGGGCCCCCTGCGCCCGCAGTGCCCGGCAGTGCTCGCCCTCGCCCTTGCCAGGCCTCGAATTCTTGTTCCAAGCAGCTCTCTGTGGAAGGCGTCTGGGGACTCCCCATGACCAGTGACAAAGATAGCCCCGAAATAGGGGCGGCCAGTTGTGTCTACATCGTGAATCGATAGGATGCACCACCTGACTCTCGCCTTGCTTAGAGCCCAAGTCCCAGATTCCTCTCTTGGCCACAGTGGTCCTCTGCTCTGAATGGCTAGGGAGCTAGTGACCCCCCCACTTCAGATCAGGCGATATTGGCCAAAGTGAGGGGTAGTTGGGTGGCTGAGGAATTTCTCTGTATCTGCCAGAAAGATTCTTGTCACTTCTGTGGTAGACACTATAACAGGCACTGAGTGGTGAGCCCCCGAGGTTATGCTATTGCTCCCTCATGTCTGCTTTTGTACATTTTTAACCTTTCACAGCAGGTTTGTAGAAAGCAGCCCTGCATATCTTCCTCTATATAGCTCCCTTTCCAACAATGCAGGCCACCTGTGATCCTATGCAATACTGTCCCTGAGCACGCGGTGTTGGCATTGTTTATACAGAGTGCCCTTCTACAGGGCTGTGGCATCTTGGGAACAGGGATCAAGTCTAATTTTCCTCCTTCACCCCAGCTCCTGGCCCATTGCCAGGCACAGAACATGTGCTCAGGAAACGCCAATGATCTGGCTGCTGTCCACATCCCCAGAGAACTCCAGGGTTTCAACACTGGGCTGTAGTATTTGGGGGAGGGTGAGCCAGAGCAAGAGGAGGAGTATCTGGAGGCCAGTCTAGCCATGACTGGCTTCAAGCTGTTTTGAAGATGGAAGAGGCATGAAGATCCTGTTCAAGACTGGAGTTTAGGAATCCATTCATTTGTCTCTTCTATCTGAGTCCTTTGTGGGTATTTCTCCACTATATTTGACTTGTCTTCCAATTGGTCATACTCTATGAGCTCTCTCTCTCTCTCTCTCTCTCTCTCTCTCTCTCTCTCTCTCTCTCTCCCTCCCTCCCCCCTCCCTCCCTCCCTCTCCTCTCCTTTTGTCCCTCCCTCCCTCCCTCCCTCCCAGTGTATACATGCATATATAAATATGTATACCACATGTGTATTATTGTGTGGAAAGGAAGAGAGAGAGAAGTGTTTTGGTTTGTTGGTTGGTTGGTTTTTTTTTTTTTTGAGACACAACCCTGCAGAACACGTGGTCAAGCCTTCCCACTAGTGCCCAGATGCCCAAGCAAAGTCTTTCCTAATCACTTTTGTGCTCCTGGATTCCTAACACCTGACCAGAGGTGGTCCTCACTGATGGTACCACCGAGGACTAGAATGTTCTGTCTGAGCTGCTAGGCACAGTGGCAGTGAGTCACTCCCACATCTCTAACCCAGTGGTACTTCAGGTATCCATCACCAATATACAGGAGACTGAGATGATATCACAAGGCCCATCAACAGGTCAAGAAAATGAGACTCCCAAGCTAGAGGCCTGTTAACTGGATCTGATTCCCCTTTCCTTTGCACATTGCTCCACTGTTGCACAAACCACTTTCCCCTGGTCAAATGCACAGCAATGAGGTCTGTTTCCCTGACACTCAAGCCGTATCCAGTGACCATTTGCTTTTAGAGATCTTTCTCCTCCTAAGTTCCTCCTCCCATCCAATGTGGTGATGCTCTTTGCCCAAATACAGGGTAAAGATTGTCCTGATATCCTGGGCCTGGCTTCCTGAATAGCCTGTGCCTATTGATGGCCACTGAACCTCAACTATAAATCCCCAAGGCTCATCTCATAACCATTAGCAAGCAAGTGAACTCATCAGGACTCCTTTATGAAACTGGGTCAGATGAATGGATTTGCCTGAGATCAGGAACAAGGCTCTCCTGCCTTCCCTGCTGCAGAGGTGTCCCCACTACCCAGGGGAGGCTAGATTCTTTTCTCTTACAACTGCAGGCAGAGGTGGGGTAAGGAAGAGTGTCCAGTAATCCACACCCATGGAATAAAAGGATCATGGATATAGACAGCCTTAGACAGCTCACAGGTTTAGAGTTGGAGACTCGCCCGTGTGCACACATGCACACTCCTCACATGTGCCCAGTCACACAGTCATGGCTACCCATACACACTGTGAGGTTTATTCTAGTCAACTTGATAGGCTTTAGAATCACCATGAAAACAAACTTATGAGAATCTCTGTGATAGGTTCTCCAGATTAGTGGTCAAAATTGGAAGACCCAACCTAAGTTGGGCAACACCATTCTTGGATTGAATAAAATGGAGAAAGCCAGCTGAGTACCAATGTCCATCACTCTTTGCTTCCTGGCTACAGATGCAATGGGACCAGATACTTCAACTTCTTCAACTATGCTTCCCTGCCATGGTGGACTGTACCTTAAATCTATTGGGGCCAAAATAAACTTTTTTTCCTTAAATGGCTTTTGTCAGATATTTTATTACAGCAATGAGAAATATATCTAATACACTTACCCATGCACAACATAGAGACACATACAAATGCATGTGTACCCCTTAGACTCCATCTCTGATTTAAATCCAAAACTTTACCCCTGGAAATCCCAAGTATCCAGCGTCTTTGTCCCAACCTTAAGGTGTGTGATCTAGGTCAAAGCTCTTTACCCTGAGTGTGCAGGCAGCCACCTGGGGTCCGTCGTAGAGACAGACTCTTTCAGTAGCTCTACAGTGGTGTTTGGAATTGTTTTAAAACAGTACCCAAGAAAGGCCAGAGATTGTAGGTAATGACCTCAGCACTGAAGAGGATGAATTTTCAGAACTTGGAAGAGATGTAGTGTGAGGTTTGGGAAAGAGGCACCCAGACTCTGCCAGCCAAAGAACTTGACTGCACAGCGGATGGCTGAGCTATTTCAGGAATGCTGTACTCCAGCCTTCCTGGGGCTCCTTCTTACTCTGAAAGTTTGACCCAAGCTGGGCATGGTGAGACACATCTGCAATCCCCTCACTCCAGCAGCTGAAGTAGGAGGATTGTGAGAGCCCATCTCTGGACCAAAACAGCACTTGCTCTGAGGTTTCTCTGGCACCCAGCTTAGTGGTTCTTCACCCCTCCATTCTGTGATTAGCCGTCTGACTAATGGGTGCCACAGCTGTCTGTGCCTTGCTTTTTCATGCTCATTCCTTTTGATGGGAAAGTTCATGGGTCTGAGTAGCCAGTTGGCCCCATTGGTGCTAGGAACATGTGATGGGGTGGGAGAAAGATTCTAGAGAGAGAGGTCCTGGGGATGGCAGCCAGTGCAATCAGGGCTCACCAACTCTGATATGCAAGGGCAGGTTCACCCCCTGATCCACACAGAAGGAGTTTCTGGGATTAATCCTATCCCCTGCTTAAGGAATTCCTCCTGAGCCTCAAGTATATCTTGGCATTGTGCTGGGCACCAAGTTCATAGTCAGTTCCGGTCTGAGGAAGCTTTTAGTTACTCAGGAGGCATTGATGCAAGGTTAGTTTGATGTGTGCTAAGATGGGTCACCCACCGGTAAAGCTTTCCAGAGAATGATAAGCACCATATCATAGAGGGCAGGGTCCTTTCTCATCAGCCCTCTGAATGCCCAACTTGCCTCCTGGACATCCCTGAATTCCCCTCCTCTAGCCCTTTAAGAGGAGTGCCAATTCTCAGAGCAGAGGAGGTTCTGGGCACACAGCCCGAGCTTGCTAAGGTGTGTGTGTGTGTAGCTATAAATCAATGCTGGCATGCCTTTGGCAGGGGGCTGTCCTCTGAGCTGCCCAGATGGCGGGCAGGCCTGGGGCTCTAGGGGCAGCCAGGCACTCAGAAGGAGGAGGGAGGAAAGCACGATGGTAGAAACACAGCTGGCTCTTGCATCTCCAATCACAGATGCACACCTCTATCTACAAATCTTGGGGAAGGCAACATGCCACAGTTCTTTCCCTCCAGTTATAGGAACCTAGGCTGGCATGGCCTTTTGATATCATTGCCCCTGCCCCTTGCCCTTGCCAGGAATTCAAGCCTCATAGACATTCCTAGGTCCAGAGGTTATCAAAGGGCACTTGGAGGTCCATCAGTTTGTGTATCCAACCTTGATGTTCTTCCTACTCTGTAAAGAACCTTAGCTCCACATTTGGAGGTTCTTACAGGTGTGGTGATGCATACCCTCTATGTTCACTGTCAGCCTCCCAAGAAAGCAGGGTACAACTGAGGAGAAAAAGTGAAGCACTGCCCTTTAGGGGTTGTCTTCTTTAGCCACCCTCACAGGTGTTGTAACAGAGGGAACATCTGTCACCCTAACCCAGGGGGTAGTGACAATCCCAGCCCATACTGGGCTCAGTGGGCTTGTGCAAACCAGAAAGGCAGCCTTGCTCTGCTCACGTGGGCATAGCATGAAGGAAGTCTGCAGACACCCACAAAGAAGCCAGCAGCTGGGTGCCCTTGCACCTGCTCCCAAAAGCCAGCCAAGCAGCCAGACATGCCAGGGAGCAGTGAGAAGCTCCCAAGCCAGGGGGCAGGAGAGTCCCCACATGTCCTTGTCCTCAAGTGTTCCCATGAGACACTGGAACTCATAGGTCTCAGAGACCCAGCCTCACATACTTTTTGTGTGGAAGAGGAAACAGTGGAAAGCCCAGCCTGTCTGGCATGGAGCACAGAGATGGTGTGAGGGGAGCAGGGAGCTTCTGGGGCTTTTCATTCTGGAATCCTGTTTTGGCCTGTTCTGAAGAGTGGCTCCTGAAGTTTGAACTCCTGCCTCATCTCAGTTGGTTCTCTTGGCTAGCTCTTCACTCTCCTGGGATGGCTGATTTGACTGCCAGAGCCATTTGCTGGCTCTAATTTGTGTTTAAATGTAAGTTTCCACAGGCAGGGGCTTGGTATGCTATTCCAGTATGCCTGCCTGCAGCTTGGAAAAGCTGAGGGCCTGTGGGAACCTTCTGTACACATGTTAGATCCAGGCTGACTCCTTGGGCTTAGTTCCATCAAGTATGTCTATCCTTGTGGTGATATCCAAAATGGCATACCTACAGGATACCCACTCATGGAGGCTCCCTCATTTTCTGGATCTGGGGTGGCTTCCCTGGTCAGAATCCTGGGACTATCTCTCAAGAGGTAGGGGTTGGTTGGCTTGGTTGGTTGGTTGGTTGGTTGGTTGGTTGGATGGTTGGTTGGCTGGTTGGTTGGTTGGTTGGTTGGATGGTTGGTTGGTTGGCTGGTTGGTTTGTTGGTTGGATGGATGGTTGGTTGGATGGTTGGTTGGTTGGTTGGATGGTTGGTTGGTTTAATTTTTCAAGACAGGGTTTCTCTGTAATCCTAGCTGTCCTGGAACTCACTCTATAGACCAGGCTGGCCTCGAACTCACAGGAATCCATCTGGCTTTATCTCCCAAGTGCTGGGGTTAAAGGTGTGCACTACCAGCACCCAGCTAAAATACTGTCTTTAACATTTACTTATTTTGTATGTGTGTATGTATGAAAGTGTGCAAGTGCCACAGTATGCATGTAGTCAGAGAATGAAGTCCAGAGTTGGTTTCCTCCTACAGCTGTGTGGGTTCCTAGAGCAGAACTTGGAACAGAATTCAGGTCATTAGGCTTGGCAGCAAGTTCCTTTTTTATCCACTAAGTCATTTTATCTTCCTGGGGTTGCAATTTTTTAAAAAAAAAATTATGTTTTACTTTATGCATATGTGATATATATACATATGTATATATGTGTGTATGTGTTTGTGTGTATATGTAAACATGTGTGTATGTATGTGTGTTTGTATATGTGTATATGTATGTATATATGCATACCACATGCATACATAGGGCCCCTAGATGTCAAGAGGGTGTTGAATCCCCTGGAACTGGGATGGTTGTAAATCTATGTTGATAGAGACCAAACCCCAGCCCCATACATTAGCAAAAAGTGTTCTTAAATGCTGACTACCTCTCCAGCATCACTGAAAGTTTATTTCTTAATTTTTATTTATGTGTACATGTGTGTCTGTGTGTATGTATGTGCATATGTGTGCAGTTGCGCTCAAAGGGCAGAAAAGGGTGCCAGATCATGAAATTGGAGTCACAGACTTTCAGGAGCCATGAAGTGTAGATGCTAGGAACTGGACACCCCAGTTCTCTGGGAGGTCAGCAAGTGCTCTTCACTGCTAAGCCACCTCTCCCAATACCAAAGGCTGCATTTTTAGCACTTGTTCCCAAGCACCTCCAGGACTACATGATAGGTCTGTAGTATAGGTGCTATCATCAGTGTGGAGCTTGAGGCACAGAGAAGTGAACAGTATGCCCAAGACCACACAGCTAGGCAGAGGTGGAGCTGCAATGACCTGACTCCAGATCCCTGGTGCTCCACCAAGGGATGGCACTTGAGCCAAGATTTGTCTCTTTCCCTTCCCAGTCCCCAGTCACAAGTGGGGCTTGTCTACCTAAGCATCTGAGGCACTGACCCTTCTGTATGACAGTGTCTTCCACCTTCAAAATGAGGATAAGGGAGTCAGAGGGAATATTAGATGCTCATCAGAGTAGTCATCAGAGCACAGGTTCTGGGCAGCTGCTGGTTCCCCCTGTGGTCTAACCACAAGCCTTCCTGATGTATTTCTTCTTTCTGTTTTTAAGGGAACTAGCAGCAATGACTCTTCATTACTTAATGGAAACCATTAGGAGAAAGTTGGACACATGCACTCATCCAAATCCCTGTTCTTTTTCTCAGGGATCTTGGAGAAGGGTAGTAAGACTGGGCTGGACCTAGACAGTCCTATCTCCTCCTCATCTGTGCCCAGGCAAGCTCCTTGGGTTCTAACATGAAACAAAGACATATTAGGCTTTTCTTAAACACTAGACATGGGCTGGGGATATGACCCAGCTGGTAGAGTGCTTGCCTGGTATGCTCAAAGCCTTGGGTTCAATCTCCAGCACCGCATAACCCCAGGGACAGGTAGTACCTACATGTTTAAGCAATAAGGAGCTGGAGGCTTGAGGACCAGGGGTTCAAGGTCAAGCCCTCTAGAACCTACATTCCCAGCAATTTCCGCTTTAGATGTCCCCAAAGTTACTCAGTGGCTAGCCACACAGCCAGCTTTCTCCACAGTGGGTCATGCTGTTCTGCAGCAATATGCGCTCAGACGTGCAGTGACTCATCCACTCTTTTTGACAGTCAGGAGAGACAGCAAGCTGCTTCCCTGCTCAGCAGCTTCCCCGTGTGCTCTTTCTCCTGAGAAATCTTGATCTGCACAAGCAGCTGAGCTACTCCTGGCTGGAGCCTCTGCCAAGAGCTGAGAAGAGGATGGCGGTGCCAAGGAAGCAGCTGAAGGATCATCACCCTGGGAGCCGCAGCTCGGCTTGATTTTTTCCAATGGACCATAACTAAGGAAGGCAGGGGGAGGAGGGCCTGCCAGACAAACTACAGCTCCCAAATGCTATGGCTGTGCCAGGAACACCTGGGGAAGCAATTCCTCACAGACTCAAGGCCAGGTCCTGGGCGCTGACTGTCTACTTGCTGGCTCTATGACCTTGGGTAATATCCTGGATATCTGTGCCTCGATTCACCCCATCTTAAAATTGCAAATACTAATGATAGCTACTCTGTGTGGGTCTAGAACAGAGACAAGTTAATAGTTACAAAACATTTGGCAAGCATGGTGATCGATGCACACCTGTAATTCTAGCACTTGAGAGGTGCGAGTAGGACGATGAGGAATTCAAGGCAAGCCTCAGTTACACAGTGAGTCTGGGGCTAGCCTATGCTACATGAGACTCCACCTCAAAAGGAAAACTTTGAAGGTCCTGTGGTCCCTGGCAAGCCCTGCATAAATGTCATCATGCAAAATTAAGCAGGATATATATAGGCTGTAGTCGTATAAGCCTCTTTGCATAATCAGCCGAACCTTGGCTCTCTTTTATCTCTTCTGTGAGGAATGAAGTCATGCAAACAAAAATAACACCGTGTTCAAGCTTGCTGTGTGTCATCCAGATCACGTAGGAAGCCCAGTTGAGTAGGTGCCAAGGAACGCTACAGTGGTCACTTGTCGACATGGGGTTATCTGTCCTGCTATGTCCTTCTCCTGGTTCCACATCAGCAGCTCTCTGGCTCACTTGAGTCTTCGCTGATAAAGTCCAGCCCTCTTCTAATCCCTCTCATAAAAATCAGCAGCTCAACAAGTGCTAGAACAAAGTCCTGGAAAGACAAACTGATCCTTCCATCCTTTCCGTGAGACAGGAGTAACCACTACACAGTGAAGGAGGAGTGCAACCCACCTGCTTTGGGCGGGAGGAGAGACGCTGATGGGCAACATGGGGCTGTGACCTGTTATTACTTAACTTTAAAATGAGCGTAATTAGGGCTGTTGAGATGGCTCAGCTGGTAAAGGCACTTACTGCCAAGTGTGACAACCTGAGTGTGATCTCTAGAGCCCATACAGTGAGTTGAAGGGGAGAAATTACTCCTGCAAGATGTCCTCAGACCTCTGCACCTCTGAGCATGTGCACACACACAAACGCACACAGTCAATAAATAAATGTAGAGAGAAATTAAAATGAGTTTTATTATACTTGCTCGGGAGGTGAAAAGCAGGTTGGCGATACGGCTCAGTTGGTAGAATAGCATGCAAGAAGCTCTGGGTTCTATTCCCAGCACCATGTAAAGCAAGTGTCTCCGCACACACCTGTGATCCCAGCACTTGGGATTAGAAACAAGAGGATCAAAAGTTCAAAGTTATTCTCAGTTATGTTGAAAATTCCAGGTTAGCCTAGACTATGTGAAACTCTGTCTTAAAAAAGGAGATGAAAACCAATCAGATACATAAATGCCAGTCCGATAAATAGCAGCTATGATATAGGTAGCATTTTGTGCTTTCTACACCTACCTTTGTGAGAGAAAATGCTGATTTCCAGACTAGGAAAAGGGTGGCAACAGAAAGAGATTTATAACTGACTTTCTCTGCAGTTTATTTCCAGAGTACGGAATCATCCCTCATCCACTCATTCAACAAATGCAACCTGGCATTATTTGGACTTCTTGTATGCATCCTGCTGGTCCCACTGGTATGGCAGGGTTGATGCAGGTATGGCAGTGTCTGGTGTCAGCAGAAAGAGTAGACTAGGAGAGGTAATGTGGGGACATGAGAAGGAGACCTTGAGTCTAAAGCAGCTACACCCTCAAGAACTTGACTTTCCCTTGGTCCAGGGGTTTCTATTTACTGGTAACACAGAGAGAATTACATGAGGCCATCCTTGGGGAAGTATTCCTGTTTATCCACTCAGACTCTGAAGCTGCAGGAGAGGGGCCTGAGGACAGCAAGGGGCGAGAGAGAGAGAGAGAGAGAGAGAGAGAGAGAGAGAGAGAGACAGAGACAGAGACAGAGACAGAGACAGAGAGACAGAGAGAGCTGCTGGATAAAAGAGTCGATGGCCAGTCACAGCAACTTAACCAGGGGGAGAAGCACCAGAACCAGAACCAGGTGCAAAGGCCTGGCTTCCATGGACACTGGAGGCTCCCACACATAAGTCAGGCCTGTTTCTGGCCACAGACTTCACTCTAGATAATTCAAACTGTCTAGAAATATAGAAAATCATAATGTCTGGACATGGGGACAACCCAAATGCCCATGTACTGATGAACACATAGCTGGAATGTGGTCTGTCAACCACTGAAGTTACTCATCCATGAGAAGGAACAGGATGGATGTATGCTTTGACACAGCAACACATAAGAACCAAGGAAAAGGGGGCTGGTGAGATGGCTCAGTGGTTAAGAGCACTGACTGCTCTTCTAGAGGTCATGAGTTCAAATCCCAGCAACCACATGTTGGCTCACAACCATCTGCAATGAGATCTGATGCCCTCATATGGGTGTCTGGAGACAGCTATAGTGTACTCACATATAATAAATAAATGAATAATCTAAAAAAAAAAAGAACTAAGGAAAAGGAGCCAATCACAGAAGACCACCTACTTCATGAAGCCATTCCTATGGCAGTCCTGAATAGGAAAGACATTGAGGTAGAGGGCTCAGTCAGAAGGGATATCAAGGATAAGGAAGTGGTCACCTGTGGGCAGGAGGCTGCTCTCTGGGGGCTCAGAATACTCTTAAACCAATTGTGCTGACAGTTGCACATGTTCATGAAAATTCTAAAGCCATGAACTGTCCTTTCCAAGTTAGGGTTGTGCTCCGTGTGAGTTACACCTTAGGAAAGTTGGTTTGAAAAAGAGTGTCAGGGGAAGGGGGCCTCTCAGATGAAGCAGAAAGGCTGAGGTCAGAAACAAAGGCCAGGCAGTGCGATCCTGGCTGCCCCCCAACTCTCAGCCTGCATCTCCCACAGCTAGTGCTGCAGTAGTCCCCAAGCCACGACTGGGGAAGACAAATTGACCCCTCAAGATCTGGGGCTGGGTCCCTTCTTCCCTGACAGCTCCCTTTCTGTGTTTTTTCTGGCACAAGAAACACACTGTCTTCTTGTATAAATAGGGGGATTTATGACAATTTCCCTTTCTCCTTCCTGGTGGGCTAAGAGGTGGGGCCTAGGGGAAGAAGGGGCTCCAGTTCCAGATAGAAATGTGCAGAGACTAGAGAGGGGCTGAGGGGTCCCTTTTCCTGCTTTGGCTCTGGCCCCCAGCATGCCTTCCCTAGCATCTGGTGACAAGGAGATGGGAGTCCAAATTCAGTCTGACCTCCCAAGCTCTAGCAAAGGAAACACATACACACACACACACCCCTCATTCTGATGACCCAGGCTACCCAGAGACACAGAGAGAATCGTAGCTGTTGGAGGTTTTGACCAGTTGCAATGTCTGGCTCTTCTGTTGTTCTGAGATAGGTGATCAACTTGTACAGCTGAAGTTGTTCTTGAACTCCTGCTCCTGCTGCCTCCACCTCCTTAGTGCTTGCATTACAGGTCTATGCCACCACGCCCAGGCCTTTTTTTTTTTCACTAAAGCCTCACATAGCACCCCAACATTTAAAGTGAATATCCCCCATGATTCTTGAGAGAAGCACTGGGACTCCCAGACCTCTCTGATTAATTGTCAGGAGACAACCTGGTGTGGGTTGCTCTCCAAGGTCCCCTCTAGTTCTGACCTGAAGAGTGGATTTAGCCCAAGGTGAGAAGTGCATCCAGAGTCTGACATGAGGGAGCACTTCTTTAATCGTAGCACTTAAGAGTCAGGATGATTATAAATTCAAGGTTAACCTAGACTACTTATCAATATCCCTCAAAGATTACCAGGCGTGAGGGCTCACAACTCTAAGTTTAGCATTTGGAAGGCCAAAGCAGCAAGAATTGATATAAATGCAAGGCCAGCTTGGGCTACACAGTGATTTGTAGGTCAGCCTGTCTTACAGAGTGAAGATTCTATCTCATTTAAAAAAAAAAAAAAGAAGCAAAACCAAAATAAAAGGTGTAAGTCAGCTCAGCTACTTTCTTTAAACCTTATTGGTAAGTTGGAAATTGCAACTTTCTTTAAACCTTATTAGTAAGTTGGAAATTGTAACACTTTCTCAGAGGGTTGTCAGGGTTGTACAGACTTAGACACCTTAGCCTAACCTCTGGCTCAACTAATGCCATCATTATCACCATCCCACCTCAGGTGTGACCCTTAACATGAGTTTAAGTCAGCAGGTGTGCTGTGGGAAACTGCATTAGGAAGGTTGACTGAGAAAGGTTACAATAAAAAGGTCTCAAACAGCAGCAGAGGAAACTGTGTATCTGTCATGGAATGACAGTACAAAGGAGCAGGCAGAGTGCAGTCAGCTCTCAACCACCTGTTGCTTGAGGACTTGGGTTCCTCCCAACAATGTTGTTTTGCTCTTCAAGCTTCCAGCCAGACCTTATCTCAGTATCATCCAGGACATGAGAAATGGGGCACAAAGAACTTACCATGCCCTCGGGCTTGGGCAGCCTCACTGGGCTCTTGCTTCCACTGGCCGCACCTGACCAGGATGCTGGGAAGTGGTGTTGGAATAGAAGGCTCTCTGCAGTCATACAAAGAGAGAAAAAGACTTCTGTGACAACTGACACTCTTTACTGAGGACTCAAATCCTCATTGATGTCCCTGGGGAACAGCCATAAAAACCATCATCTGGAAGTGCTGCAGCCCAGTCAGGCCTCTATAATTCACCCACAAGCAGCCGTCCCAGAAGAGTAACTTAGCAGCTCTGTCCATAGAGAGAATTCCTTCATCCTTCTTCATGTAGATATGAGAACAGTTCCTGTCTCCACTGCTGAACTGCAACTCCATCTCATGGTCTTGCCCACTGCTAACCCCTTTCCTTCAGTTGCTAAGTGTGACTATAAGTGTGGGGCCACTGGACAGCCTGAAACTGGAATGGGAGGAGGAACAGTGAGGGTGCATATTATCCCAAGCATGAGTTCTGTGCCACTCAACTAGGCTGAGACTCAAAGTGGACTCACAGGAGCAGGAATCTTCAGAAGCACTGCAACCCACTTGTCAAAATTATTGTGAGCACTGATTGAAGTCTCTTATCTAACTTGCACACAACAAGTGTGCTCAGTGAGTGGTGATTACTTTGACTTGGTGCCAGAACGGCAGTTATACTTTATCTCCCTACTCTTAGCCAGCCTTGGCATGATTCTTCCTTCTTCCTCTTTCTCACCAATGTATAACTTCTTCCCTATATTTTTCTATCCCCATTACCTTTCTCATCCACTGGAATCCTGGCCTATAACTGTCTCCTCTGGGAAGTCTTCTCAGATGGAATATCAGAATACAATTATACAATTTCTCTCTCTCTCTCTCTCTCTCTCTCTCTCTCTCTCTCTCTCCATCTGCTGTAGAGATCTGGCCCCATCCTGCCCCTGACTTAACATGTGTGCTGCCTTTCCCTTAAGATGATTTCTTTTACCACCTCCTTCAGAAGGCATTAAGATGTGTTTCTGTAGACCAGATCTGGTGGCTTCTACCTGTAAACCCAGTACTTGAGAAGCAGGATCAGAAGAACCAGAAGTTCAAGGTCATCCATGCTACATAGCAAGTTTCAGGCCAGCTAGGGCTGCAGGAGATCCTGACTCAAAACAACCCCCCCCCCAAAAATCTTCAAAATACTATAGTTTAAGCATGTAACCATCTTGTATTTTTTTCTATAATAAAGAAAAAAAGATTAGAGCCCAACTTTCAACATGGATAATTTGTTCCTTGTACTTTGTCAGGTCCCTTTCTCCTTGGATCTTGTTTTGGCTCCTGCTGAATGAGGTCTAGAACATAAGATGGTGCTTAAGTAAGTGTTAGACTCTACCATCTGCCGTCTCCCCAACCCACTCTCTGGAGACTACATTGTCACTATAGGGAGATGTGGGATCAAGAAAGCAAATTCTCCATCAGTAGCACCCAAAAGAAAAGGGAAGGGGCTTCTTCTTTCAAGAGGAAGGACACTGGAAGGACACCATCAACCCAAGCACCAGAACAGAGACAGGGGAGAACTGACCCCCTACAGCTTCCAGGGTCACTGGCCGCCTTCCTACACCCCTAGATTTCTAAGGATAGTAAATAGGTGCTGTGCTCACAGTCCTGGCAACTCCAGAGCACTAAGCTGTAAGAAGCCTTCCCAACCTGCTCATTCTCACTTTGCTCACCCAAAGGGCAACATTGTCCAGAGCAGTTTTCATGTAGCTTTATGAGACTTGAGTTGTTCCAGGCACTTTGCACTGAAATTCCTTTCTATCTTCCACACCTGAGCCCAGAAGCTATTGACTCTACTACCAATAAGAAAACAGAGGTGCACTGCTTAAATAACTGCTTGGAAAGCATATAACTAATTCAATGCAGGTCTGAGACTCCAATTCAGCAATTACTGGATCAGAAAGTGAGCCAACATGTAGTGTTATCTATGTACCCAGCACAATGCATAACACATCATGTGTGTTCATGGAATCTCAGACAACCCTAAGACAGATCCTCCATTATATAATCCTTGCTTCACAGATCAAGAAACTGAAATGACAGAAAAGTCCAAGATCCCTTGCTAGCAGCTGCAGGACCCCAGCCGCTTGCTCTAAGCCCTGGGCAGTGGATTTTTAGTTGCATGGGCCTTTCTTTCTAAATCTATCTCACCCATTGCCTACAACCCTTGTGTTTTCAAATTTCTGTGCAGCCCACTTACTTTCCTTCCCAGTCTCCTGGCTGCCTCTCTTCTATCCCCTAAATCTTTTTGTGTCTCTCCTTTGACCCCCAATCACCTACCCTTATCCACAGCTCCTGTTATAGAGGATGATAAAGAATAAGTCCCTCAGATTTCCCCCCATCAGGCTTCCACCTTGCCTGGTCTCACAACACCAGGAAAGGCCCAGCAGTGGCCAAGCTAGAGAGCCAGACATAAAATCCTGCCTGCTCCCCCGCCCTGCTTCCCATCATTCATCTGGGAATCCAGGGCGAGGAAGGGAGCTAAAGTGCAGAGCGTTCATTTAATATTAACAAATTGAAATGAATTCTTTTAATGCCAATTAGCTTGGAGCAGCCCCTTATTAATAGTAATTTAGATTCATACTTGGAGGAGCGGGTGGGGGCTGGGCCACATGTGCTGAGAATGTCAATGTGACAATGGGGCTGGGACCACAGGGAGGAGCAGCTCCTCTTCTGCCCAGCACAGAGGCACAACGGACAGATATAGTCATCCTGGGACATCTTCCCATCTTTCCAGAGTGTGTGAGTTACTCTTGCAATTTTACTTTTGTAGCTTCAATAATTCTGAATAGATTAGAACTCTAGATTACACATTCTAACAGTTTACTTTCTTAGTAACATGTTTAAAAAGGAAGAATTAGACAGGAGTGATGGCGTGTACTTTTAATCCCAGCACTTGGTAGGCACAGGCAGGTAGATCTCAGAGTTGGAGGCCAGCCTGGTCTACATAGTTGACTTTCAGACCTGACAGGGTTACATAGTAAGATGCTGTCTAAAAAACAAACAAACACAAAAGGGATACCCCCACCACTGCAGACAACAGCTTGATCAAAAGTAAAGTGAAAGTAAACATTGTGTTTCTCTTCTGGGAACTCTCCTGCAGGAGATAAAAGGCCCAATAGGCAGAAATAAAACTTGCTTGCATTTTTCTAAAACTGAAGGAAAAAAAAAGCAGGAATTAAAAATTCAACTCAGCGTGCCAAAGAGTTGCCCAGAACAGACAAATGAAAAGAAATTCAACCTTAAATGAAAAGTTGGAGGACATTCTGACTTTCCTATCTCAGCTGACTTTAAAAGCAAAAGGTGTCCCTAGTTGTGACAGTGTAGGAATAGGACAGTTAATTCTTCCTCCCAGGCACCCCTCTGAGGCTGGGGGCGGGCTGATTTAAAGCTGAGAAAGGTGTGACTTCTGAGCTGGAGGGGTCTGAAGTAGAAAGGGGCTGAGGAAAAGAAAGAAATCTGCAAGACAGTAAAGCTCAGGAAATAATAAAAAATGGCTTAGCATACAAAGGAGTGAATACAAGGTCAGGATTCTTAAGTGAATACGTAAAAATCAAGGTTAAAAAAAGTGAAGAAAATATATAAAATATTCCACGTTGTTCTTCCCATAGGTCCATTGGAACTGACCAAAGAGCTTGTTCACATCCCATAATGACTATTTCTCAAACAATAGTCATTTCCAAAACAAAAAGAGGGACCAATACAAAACTAAATCCCAGTTCACCTGGAGAGAAAAAATTGGAAATTCTAAACCGCATAAAAACTCACAGGGGAAGAGAAAAATGAACAAATTTAAAATATGGAAAGTGGTTGTTTGTAAATGCTGACCTGAAGAATGGGGTAGAGAGGAGAGGTGAACTTGACATCGCTAAAGAACTAGTGTACAAAGATATAATTCATCCCCAGGGAAAAGTAAACTCTCCCAGAGTAGAGTTTCCCAAGAGAAGGGATGAAAGACTTCTGAAAGAATAAAACATCACCAATCCTCTGCCCACCCCCCCGCCCCGCAGAAAGTAGTCGATCCTAATTCCCCTCCAAATAGGATTACGCTAAAGAAAACAAGACGATTCTTTTTCTTTCAACTAAGAGAAAAACAAAATTAGATTTCAAGTGTCTGATGGAGCAAGAAGGGAGGCTAGTCTGCAGGTGCTTGGAAAAAGTGGATGTTGAGGGGCAGGGACCAGCTTACCTGGCTGTGTTGTCGGTCAGGAGTGGACGAAAAACACTGCTCGAGATTGCTTGTAAGGGAAAAGGATGGCCAGGGGGTCCGAGTTTCCCTAGACAAACAGGCTGGGCAGAAAAACTGGGGGTGCTCTCTCCCCCTCTGCCAGGCTCCCTCCCACCGGTACCTAGGCCTAGAGAGCTACTGAAAGTTACAAATTGCTTCCATTATTAGCTCATCCCGGGCGGCCTGGTCATTGGCCAGCCCGCGAGCACGTGGTGTCTCGTACCAATAGATCGAATTTCTAGTTGCAATTCTCTGTCTGTCCCTCGGCTCTGGGGAGGGGGGGTGTCAGACCGCGGGGGCGGGGTGGGGCTAAGGGGACCCTCATCCTCCCTTTCCGACAAGTGGGGGACCTGAGCGCGCCCAGAAGGGGTCCAGGGAATGTTGCGGTCTGGGGCACACCCGCCGGGGGCAGAAATTGGAGGACACGACAGACGTCGCACGAATCCAGGGCTCTGTCCTTCCTTTCAGCTGCCCGGTGTTCTCCACCCCTGTGTTAGCACCCTGTGGGCCCCGGGGCCGTCCCGAGGCCAGAAACCAGGGCGCTCTCGGATGCTCGGTAGATCGCCGCTTCGCCCCTACTTTAGGGACAGTCTCACGCGTCCCGCTTCCCCCGGCCGCTTTAAATCAGGAGTCCGCGCCCTCCTGGGCTCCTCACCCCCACCCCCAGAGTCAAATGTGAGCCTCTCCTGGAAATCCTTTGCGAAGGAGACAAACTTTTGAGTGGACGAAAATCTATTGGAGCCTGTCCGGAGCAGGTGAGCGGAGCCTGGAGCGCGAAGCTTCAGTCTGGAAATTTGCGGCTCCGGTTCTCTCTCTCTCTCTCTCTCCCCTTTTCCATCCTGCTTTCTTTACAGGCGAACTCTGACCTGCCCGTCTTCGGCCCTCCGAGAGATCTGGGCTGGGGGTGGACAACCATAAGTTTTGGGCTTAGGGCATCTTCTCCCTTCTGAGTTTGGGTGCTAGGATGGCAGCTGGCAGGAGTGGGAAGAGTAGGGATGCTTCTGAGACTGGGGAAGAAAAGTGAAAATCGGGGCAAAGAGACCCAGAGTCTGAAGAGGATTCTTTTCCCTAAATGCAACTTGTAGGAACTTCAAAAAGTTTTTCCCCCCCAAGGGCTTGGGGGAGGAAGCAGAGTTGGGATTTGAGATTTTAGGTAAGGGAGGTATTGCTGGCTCCGAGGAACCTAGCAGCCCCAAACCTGCTCAATCCCAGTAGGCCCTAGGGACCCTCGGAGATCGCCAGGAACAGGTCCACAGAAAGGGAGAGGACCCCCAGAGAGTTTCTGGCTGTGCTGGGATGCAGGTGGGAAAAGGCCCAGCCTTTCCTGGGATCCTTCTACTGAATTTAATTTAGGAGAGGTGCAAGAAGGAACACTCCCAGTGCCTCTACTGTTGTTTCTAATCTAGCTTGACTCAGAGACCCATCCTTCTAAAATGGTCTCAAAGGAGTATGCAAGTCTCCCCCCACCCCCCTCATAACCCACAACCTTCCTACTTTCTCCAGTGCCCCAAGGAGGCTAGGGAAAGAGGCTGCCCTGGGGGCTGATTGTCCCTCCTCAAGAGATACCCTACAAGAAGAGATGGGAGGTTTTCTAAGGGTTATACTTAAGAGTATAAATCGTTAGTTCAAAGAGCTACGCTGGAGCCGGACTAGAGGAGAGTGCAGGGTTAGGGTTAGCACAGGAGTGGATCGAAGGTGGTTTGGGGGGTATTGGGCCAGGCAGGCCACCGAAGGTGCAGTGAATGGCCACGTAACTGGTGCCGAGGGTGTACCTACGCTTGAGTTTTTTAGGTCAGGGCTCTCTGGGAACCCGAGGCTGGGAGGAATCAGGCTAAAGACAAATGTGAAAACTAAAAATTGCATTTGGAGCAATTTTCGGGAAGGGCAGTGAATATCACTTGGAGCGCATGGTGTCTCTGGCTCTGCAGGCCGCTAGGCCCCTCTTAGCCTGGAGCATCTGTGGGGGAGGGGAAGCTTTGTCCAGGAACTGGGTTCTCCAAGACCATCCAGTCAGAACTGCTGCGGGGGAGGGGAGTACTGCCTAAAATAAGTTTGTCTTGGGTGGCTAAATCTGGACCTTTGAGAGGAACCCTAAAGAGGCAGGCACCAAGGCAGTGGTACTCAGAAGTGTGATGTGGCTCCTATCTGCAATTCTAGTGCTCTGGGAAAACCAAAACCAAAGCTTTTCAGAGAGAATCACAGGGTCATTGGCTTCCTCCTCCCCCTTCAATTAATCTGCTCCCTTTGCTTCTGCCTCCTCACCCCTCCACCCCAAATGTGGGCTTGTCTCTCCTTTTCACATTCACTTCATCCTTTCTCTTATGATTGATGGATCAATGGACAAAGGTTTGAGACAGCTTTCCTAAGCCTGTAGTGGGTCCCACCCACTGGGACATGTTAAGTAAGGGGACACCCAGGAATAGGGTTCCAACCTGAGAGGAATTAAGAAAGAACAGTGTGAAGGATGGGTGGGTGGATGCCGACCAGGCCTTCCTCCAGGGAAGAGCTCATTTATGCCATCTGTACACCGTAGAGAAGACTTAGAAACAAAGAAAGATAGCAAAATGTGCCAGGAAAAAAAGCAGGACAACAAAGACAAGAGACTGGGCAGGCAGGCGGGAAAGATGTGTCTGCATCCCTATAAAACCCCAAGTGCCCAGCCAGAGGAAGAGACCCTGAGAGACCAGGAAGGAGGCAAGCATACAGAAAAGAAATATTGGTAGAGGGCAGAATGGAGAGGAGAAGCAGAATCTGGCTCATTCGGGTTTGGTTTGATCTTATGTTAAAATGAGGGGTAAACAGAAAGAGAAGGTAAAAGGAGAGAGAGAGAGAGAGAGAGAGAGAGAGAGAGAGAGAGAGAGAGAGATTTTGATTCATTCCCAGCCCACCTCACCAGCTTGCAGTGCTCCATCACCCAGCCAAGAATAAGTGTAGGCCAAAGCCTGAGGATCACAGTACTCTGTCTTGACCCTGCTGCCAAAGGGGATCAGCAGACTAGGCCACCCTGCCCTGGACTCTGGATGCTTCACCTCTGTGACCCTGCTTCTTGGTTTGATCATTTGTCAAATGAGCCCTTTGCACTACAAGATTGTTCAGCTGTTTTGGCTTCCTTAAGATGTACAAGGGAAAAGGAAGAAGAGGGGGCCTGTTATACCAGGTAGGAGAGAGGATCTTTGTTTTCTTCATTGGTAAGAAGAAAAACCTTGATCTTGTTGTTTCTGGGACAAGGTCTCACTCTAAAGTCTAGGCTGGCCTGGTACTTCCTATGTAGTTCATAATGCCCTTGAACTCATAGCAGACTGCCTGCCTTACCCTTTTGAGTGATGAAATTTACAGGCATAAGCCACCATATACTGCTTAAAGAAAATTTTTCTATCCTTAGCAAAATTTTTGTTACCCTCCCTTCCATCCGTTACCCCAAAAGACTATAAGGTTAAGGGCTTCCCCCATGCTTGGACAGGTGAGATTCATTTGAGAGTAGTTTGGTATGAGGTTTGTAAACTCTGGAGGAATCAAAGGATGAATTCTGTGTAAGAAAGAGGATGGGGACAGTCTCTGGGCCAAGCAAGTCTCAGTGCCTAGGGTAATTTACAGAGCCCATACAAGGGATGAGTTGTCAAAATGACTTTAGACTCTGCTTGGAGAAGAATCAACTTGGTATATTTGAGTGTTGCCTGTTGGGCCTGTACTACATCCCCTATGCCTTGTCCATGGTGCTCCTGTGGAAACTGCCCAATTAGATTCAAGGGTTTTTTATGTTTTTATGTTGAGACTCAAATCCAATATCTCACACATGCTAGGCAGGTGCTGTCCTGCTGAGCCATTCCCTTCTCTGTGTCCTGACTCAGGTTTTCTTTGTGTGTGTATAATATATGTATATGTGTATGATTCAGGTTCATTTGTACATTTGTAGGTGAGAGAGTACTTGTGAGGTCCTGGGGTTCAATCCTCTACACTACAAAAATAAGAAAAAAAAGTACATTTCCTTTGTATCCCCCAAAGTGGGAAGGGATAAGTCATTGGGTCAGGTCTTCCAAGAGCAGTGTAGCCCTTAGGCATTGGCTGAGGAGCCCCCAATCCAACAGCTAGAGGGGCATGTGAGGCACTGTTCAGCGAAATCTTCACAAGGAGGCCTCTGTCCAGCACTTCCTATATTGGTTCCCCTCTTTTTTCCTTCAAACCTCCCCCTCCTTCTCCTCTCCTCCCTCCCACTCCCCCTTTGTTTCTTTCTGGTGTTCTTTCCCCTTTTGTCTATGCCAAGCCAGGACTCTTGCTTTTTGTATCCCAGCAGGCTCTGCTCTGAGTCCCTGAGGCTGGCTGGCATACACTCTGCCTCTGGAGTTCATAATGATAATGCAAATACAGGGATTCAAAGAAGAGGCCCTGAGTGAGAAGCAGGGCTTGGCTAACCAGGGGCAGGGTAAACTTGTTTGCTTTCTGTACCAGTTGTGACGTTGGCCCTCATATCCTTAACTCACTGTAGACAATTCTACATTTCCATTTCTACTCCATCCCTGTTTCCGGGACAGAGGTGCTGGTATCTCCATTGCTCTCTGGTGGTGCTGGTCAGGTTCACAAATTAGAACTGTAAACTTTCAAAAAAAAAAAAAAGCACATTTCCCTATCTTTGTGCATTTGGCGGGGGGTGTCTTGTTTCCCACTAGCCTAGTGAATTCTGGCCCCTGAACATTAGAATGTGGATTGCCTTCATTAGCAAACCCCACTTCAAGAAAGGTAGTTTAATCCAGGTGACTGTGGGAAGGATATGGACTATACACCCATACTCACTTCCTTACTCCCTCTGGCCCTGCAAAAAAGGAAGAGAACCCAGTGCTCTTTGAAGGAGCCAGGATCTCAGCAGGCAGAACAGCCATGAGGAGCGAAGCTGGGTGACAAACATCCATTCCTCCTTTGAGCTCCTTGCTGTTCTCAGTCTTGTATGGTTTGTCCTCACCCCTCCTCAAATATGGAGAGGGGAAAATGAATGTTTAACCCTGCTCTGCTCTCTTTCCCTGTACCCCTTTCCTGTCAACCTTAAAGCTGCCGGGAGGATGGACCTGCAGTTTCCAGCCCTGCTCATAATCAAAGAAAATTCAAATTCTCTTCTCAGCAGAAGGGCAGCTGCCTCCTTCTCCGTTCTTCCTGCACACATTGATCTGTTGTGAGGGCACCTGGGGGTCAGAAGAGAGACCAGGCTGTTTTAATTGGTCTAGAATTAGCATTTCCTATCACACCAAAGGCCAGGATCTCCACATCCAGGAACAGGAGGTCTTCACCCAGACCCATGTCTGTTCTCAGACTCCCTCAAACCAACAATGATATCCACATTTGTTGAGGTGAAGACCTAAGAGGGAAAATGAACAATTTGTCCCATCTTGCAACCAGTAGCTGCAGCTGTCCGCTCTGTTAATATTTTCTTTAGTACTCATCACCGGCAAAGCATCGACTTTACCTCAGAGTGCCACGGGGATCGGAAGATCTTTGCCACCCTGAGACCTCGGTGTGTTGTGGATAGACATACAAATAAACAGATGGGAAAAAAAGACAAATTTGGTGTCTGTCAGATGATTTTCACCACAGTCTTCACATTTGTCAGGTCTCAGGCTCAGACCTGTCTTCTCAGGTCTGTCTCTGCCTCCCCAGGTGGCAGGATGACACACAGCCCGCTGCTTTCCCCATTGAGAAAACACACCAGACTTGGCACTTTCATGCCCTGAAGTGAAGGGTATGGGAAGGATGCAAGAGGGATGGAGGTCCTGTGTATCCCCCAGCTTTGTAACGCAGACTGTTCTGTCACAGTGTGGGTACATGAGTTCGGGGTGTGTGTGTGTGTGTGTGTATGTGTGTGTGTGATGTCATCCATTTCTTCAGGCTGCCGAATATGTCTATAAGTTTATATTGGTATAGTTGCACCTCTGAAGGTGAACATAAGGTGTGTGCATTCGAGATGGTTGCAGGGATGGACAAGTGTACCCAGTCCTGTCTTAGGTGCCCCAAGCCCAAAGGCCTGCACAGGTCCAACGGCCAGTGTGTGGAGGGTGATGCGGTTGTATGGGGCCTGAACATATCTCTGCATACATGACCCTCCGTGTGCCAGTTTGTGTGCACCGCTGAATTATTACAAAATTACACTGACCCTTACAGAAAATCCATATCAGCCTCAACCCTTCCTCCCCGACCTCTCGACCTCTGGGGTGCCTGAGGAAAGAGCTGACCGGGTCGCAGCCGCCCCTAGTCAATGAGTCTCTCTCCATTAGCATAAAACATGAATCTGCTGGCAGCTTGACAGATTATAACTAGCAGCCAGAGTTTTGCCAACTGGCTGGCTTGGGCGCTGTCTATTTATCATTGAAAATGGTAAATCATAAGAATCCAGATGACTTAATTATTCAAATCTACCCAGGACCCAGAGAAGCTGCAGTCCTGTCAGTCTTAGCCCTGGGCTCAGGGAAGCTGGTGGGGCCTAAAACCCTGGCTAGGAACCAGAAGAGAGAGAAGCAGGTCCGGTCACCACCCTCTGTGTGGCCCAATGGGCAGGGGCTTCCTTTGCAGCTCCTCTCCTCCCTGCTTTCCTGCCCACCTTTCCCGAAGACACTACTGCCTCTCTGGGGCTCTTCCCTTGGGTCTCCACTGCCTGCTAGCCCTTCTCAGCCCACACATTGCTTCTCCCAACCTTTGTGTGAATCTGGCAGTCTTTAGGAGGCACAGGCCTTCATTTTAATTTCTTCTTTTCTTTTCACCTTTGCCTTCCTCTTCTCTCCCCTTCTATACGAACACATATACTCCACATCTACCCACAAACTTCCTCTTCTCTCTTGGCCCTTTGTTCTCTCTCCTTGGGATCCTTGGTTTCCTGTGCTATGTCAATCCTGTGTTCCCTCCAAATCTGCTTTTATTCAGTTCATGGCTACAAAATATCTCTATGTCACATACCCTTTCTGTCCTGGGCTTCTATACAGCTTCGGGGATGGTGGCCAGGCCAGCAGATGTGCCCTTCTCTTCATTAAAGCAGGACTGTGTCCCAAGAAAGCCAAGCCTTTAGTCCTGGCACCACAGCACCTCAAATCCCAGCAGTGGAACTGCTTTCTTTCTGATAAACAAGTGAGCCTGGTGTGTTTCTGGGGGCTCTGGCAGGAAAATATGCTATTTCTTCTAGACCCAATCCCCAAGGAAACCTGTGTTCTACAGTCCTGTAGAGGGACTCTCCGGGGGCACAACTGTGTTCACCACGGCTAATGTTGCCCTACCCTGACAGTCACTGGAGGCTTCTTTGAACAGTACCCTGGACCACTAAGGGGTAGAGACTTTACTTACTGCTTTCTGTAAGAGACTTGTTAGTCTCTGCCAGATTGTATGTTTGTGTGGCACATAACTTTGTGGGCATGCTGTGGTGAACAAACCAGCATACATGCACGTGTTACACGTGCGGGCACAGGTTGCCAGAAAAGAACTCTGCACTTCAACAGCAAGTGACAATGTCCCCACCAGCAGGACACCCGAGGGAACGAACAGTCTTTTCACTCTGTTTCATTTTAAGACCTCGTCACTCTCAATGAAATACTGAACTTGAATTTCCATAAGACTCTAAAAGAGCTGCTTCTGCTGCTAAAATGTAAGTCCTTCCTAGAGTCTAGCCTTCTCTTTCAAGATGAAGTCAGAGGTTGGGCAGGGAGGCACCCCCCCTCCCCAATTAGGAGAACACATATAGGATCCCAGTCGCGATCGTGACAACACAGTACCCCTCTCTCTTGCTCCTTCCCACACCTCCAAGTCATGTTGATATTTGACAAGGGCTGTACTGAGAGGTAAAGCTGGGTGGAGAGAATCAAGATTCAAAAGCTGGCCAAGCAGCTGCAAGGCAGGAGATCAATAGGAAAGAAAGATTGGAGACAGGTTTCCCTTCTCTCTCTCTCTCTCTCTCTCTCTCTCTCTCTCTCTCCACCCACTCCCCTTCCTGCTGGTTCAGCACCCTGCCTAAAGTTCCTGAAAGCAGGTGGGAGGCAGAGCCAAGCCCTGGCCTTTTTCTGCCCTTCTAACTCAAACAGGTTCCTAATCCCTGGGTGGAGGGTAAACAGCTTCCTGATCAGCCAGGATTTAGCACAGAAAGGCCACTAAAGGATCTGAAGGTATGTTCTCCACACCGTGTTACTCATTAGCCCAGAGAATCTGGAGGACTCCTTTGTACAGAGTGTCACTGGTCCCAGAGGTGTGGAGGTGACAGAGGGGATTTCCACCTCCCAGCTTGCTCCTTCCTGAGCTAGGGAGGGGTAGGGCAATACTCATCTCTGCTCCCCACACTTGGGAGACGAGTAGGCAGCTAGAGAGAGTGGGACCAGTTCTGAAATATCAAAGGACCCAATAAAAAAATTAATCACCTAATTAAAATCCACAAAGAAGCCCCTTGCCAGAGTTTCGAGAATCATAAGGGCTATAAAGGCTGGAGAAATAGATCTCTTCTCTCAGTGAATTCCTGGATTACATGGAGCTTAGGCCTGCAGCAAAGACTTTCTGCCTGGTGGGGCCTCCAGAAGGTCACCTCCCTCCCAGTCTCAGCCTGGCTACCCATCTTACTCACCCTACACAGGCTCTTATCAAAAAAAACAGCACCCCACTGCCCAAAGCAGGCAAGAGTTCCTATTTGCCTCAGTCTCCCTGATTTGCGTTCTTCCTGTGCTCTAGAAATTTCCACACTTGTAGTTCTTGCATTTCCATTTGTTATGAGACCCCTCTTGTTTTGTTGTCTGACAGGGCCTTACTATGAGGCTCAGGCTGGCCTCAAGCTGGTGACCCTTCTGCCTCGTCTTCTTGAAAGCTGAGATTAGAGGTTACCAACATGGCTAGCTTCTCTCCTAAACTGTGAAAAGTGCATTTTACATAACTTATGAATCAACAGATTCCCTCTTTTAAACCTTAGGGCTGATTTTTACACATCAATTGTAGATGAATAAGGGACTAACCTGGGGCTGAGGATAAGTCAACTCAAGGATACAGCTCTTGGTTACCGTGTGTAAAGTTCTCAGTTTGAGCTCCAGCACCATGAACAATGTTGTTATTGTTGTTTTGTGAAGCAGGGTCTCTCTACATAACCCTGGCTGTCCTGGAACTCGATTATAGATCACGATGGTCTTGAACTCACAGAGACCTGCGTCTGCCGCCATAGTTCTGAAATTAAAGGCCTTGAGCCATTACGTAAATTTAAAGAAAAGAATCTTAGATCTGGAGAGATGGTTCAATGGTTAAGAGCTCTCTGCCCTTACAGAGGACTGGAGTTCTGGATTCCCAGCACCCATGGGGCAGTTTGTAATCACCCATAACTCCACCCATAATCTAGCAACCTCTCCTGACCTCCTTGGGCACCAGGCTTACACATAATGTACATACATATATGCAGGTAAAGCAGTCATACATACAAAGTAAATAAATCTCAGAAAAGGAATCTGAACCCTGAAATAGAACTGTGCAATCATTTCCCAGCTAAGCAAATCCTCTTGAGAGTGAACAAAGAGTCAACCCAGAACTGGTATAGCTGGGTGTTGCCACAGTGTAGGTAAAGACCCCACCTCCTCATCAGACATTGGCATGTCTCTTCCCTTGGACCTGCTCTGTGGGCACAGCAATGGAACCCTGTTTCCTCTTTCCTTTGTCAAAGGCAAACGTGAGTGGTGGCCTATGAGAATAATTCATTACTGTCCCTGTTGTAGGGTAAGGGAGGTGGCAGAGTATATCCCCTTATGGCAGAACATAGGATATTTGTCTATGATCAGCATCTACAAGCTAACACAGTGGGACAGCTGAGGGCTGATCCTAAAAACAGTCCTGGTAGGAAGACATGCAAGTACTTTTAAATGTACCTCTGTTGATAAAAATATTTCTGTGATGCCATCTTTAAAAATTAGCTTTAGGAGGCCAGGCATGGTAGCTCATACCTTTAGTCCCAGCATTTGTGAAGCAGAGGCAGAAGCAGGCAGATCTCTAAGTTTAAACCCAGCTTGGTCTACAGATAGAGTTCCAGGGCAGCCAGGGCTATACCAAGAAACAAACAAACAAAAAAATGGCATTAGGAGCGAAAAACATGTTCAGTGGTTGGTTAAACACTGGCTGCTCTTGCTGAGAACCTGGATTCAGTTCCCAGCACACATATGGTCACTCATAACTGTCTGTAACTCTAGGTCCATGGTATCCAACAAACTCTGGGCCTCCATTGGGTCCCTGCACACATGTGGTATATATACATACATCCAGGCAAGGGAGAGCTCATGTGCATGCACACACACATGCACATACACTCACACACACACACACACACACGTATATATTTTAAATTTACTTTAGAGCCAGTTTATAAAATATTTGAATCAATCAGTATAAACTATTAATTTCAGTGATTTGATACAAAGCAAAGAACACCGATACCAATCCAAAAACTGAGTCACAGATACCAAAGACACTCTGGAAGAAGAGTCTTGAGAGACTGTGCAGCTGTAATATGACCACTCCAGGCAGTCAATCCTGCCTAGCTCAACAGCCACATCTGGAGGGTGTTACTTATCATTCCCAAAGATCCCTCCTTCATTCATCTGGTTGTTCTTTTCATCTTAAGCAATGAACTAAGCTTTCCTAAGAAGGAGAAAAAGGAAGGAAACAAATTCCTGACCTCCATCTGGACCAAGATTCCATTTCTGATTTCAGCAATTTCTTGTTCACAAGCACAAGAGTAACCTGTGTGGCCAAGCCATTCGGCTATCAAGAACCTGAATCCTGGAACGCACACAGACACTGGTTCCTATTCACCCCAGATTAGATGTGTACCAGGTAAGCATCAGGCCCCACTGGGTGCTTACCTGTGAGTTATCTTCTTGTACCTAGGGACAGTTGTTGTTTGCCATTTTGTTTCTTTAAGACAGGGTTCTTTTTGTAGCCCAGGATGACCTTGAACTTGTGATCTTACTACTCCAGCCTCCTGAGTGCAGAGATAACGGCAGGTTCCATGTGTTTAAAGAGCATTTTTCTTTCCTAGTGGAAGTGCTTTTTCATTTCAGTTCCCTGCTAATCTTAGACTGCATGTTGCTCCAGGGTTCAGCTCCATTTTTCTGGTGCCTACTTCTCACGAGGACTTAATTTCAACCATCATTTTGTCTATTTCAGTCTCATTTGAATATTGGTAGTTCTGAAGGGGCATTAAGATGGCCCACCACCCATATTTCCCTGGTGGTGGAGGGGGGGCTGTTGAATTCACACATGGAATTCTATGTTAATGGTGCCACCTAGAGTTGTGCTCTGGGAGTGCAGGCATTGGTGTCTGCAGAACTGAGCAATCCAGAGATACTTAGCAAACCTGTCAGCTTCACCTTCTGGGATAAAAACCCAAGTTTTGATAACTGAGGTGTCAACACCTCAGCCCTTAAAAAAGGAGATCTTCCTCACCACATTGACAGCAGCGAGATCTGCCCTCGGCACACAGCTCACCAATCTTCAGTCCATCCACTTCAAAGGCAGTGGAAGAAGCCCTTAGAGAAGCCCTCCAGAATACGGGGCAACACTATATTCGGTGTTGGGTGATATCGCCAAACATCAGTCAGGCTGGACCTGGAGTTAGAGGGGGATGCAGGAAAGCTGGACAGTGAAGGAATAGACACAGCGATAAAGAGGTGAGTTCAGGATGAATGCCTACAGTTGCCCGAGGGCACCCACACACCAGCCCAACAGGCCCACACATGCACCCTCACCTGCAGGCAAAGTTGCTCTACCTCTTTGATGTCTGCCAAACTCTGCATATCCCCTCCCTTCTCTACCCTGCCCTTTTCCTACTGTCCTCTGACTACGCAATGACCACCCCCAAGTACAGATTCTCACTCCAGAACCATTCAAACCCCTAGGTCCTTATCTCACTGGGACAGAACTCCAAGTCACCCAAATATGACCTCTGACTTGACAGGTCACAGAAGCTCAGCTGCAGAGCTCCACAGGACTCTGTCATTTCTCTCTCTCTCTCTCTCTCTCTCTCTCTCTCTTTCTCTCAGTGTGTTTGTGTGCCTCTGTGCATGTGTGTTTGTGTATGTGTGTATGCACACATGCATATATGTGTGTTTGTGTGTGTGCATGTGCACATGCGTGTGTGTGCATCCCATGGCACATGTGTGGAGGGCAGAGGACAACTTGGCAAGAGTTAGTTTTCTTCATGTCATATATAGGGTCCCAGAAATTGAACTCAGGTTGTCAGGCTTGGAGACAAGTACCTTTACCCATTGAACCATTACATAGGCCCAAAACTACTCTTCCAAAGAACAGAACACTCCAAAGGACAGATCCAGGAAATTGTCAAAAGATGGAGCACTCTGGAAAAGCTCAGCCAGCCCACCTGTCAGTGCCTCCCTCGTGTAGAGCCAGACAGAGGAGGGGCAGTGTGGACCCAACAATCATTTGACCTCCTGTGACCAAGACAGAGGAGAGGAGAGAGAGAGTGGGGGGAGGGGAAAGATTATTTAAAGTCACAATAATAAACTGGATAGTGAGGATGAGCCTTATAAAAATGAGTTTTAGTGGCAAGCTAAAGGTCTGTCCACTCCCCACAGACCCTAAGAAGAGGTCAGCTGGACACTGCCTGTGTGATCTGGAAGGCAGAACATCCCTCCAAGGCCTCAGGAGTCATTGCCTGGCTTTCCCTGTGTCTCCAGAATGTATGGCAGAGACACTGCCTAGGACTGCAGGGGAGCATTGCCCAGTGCTAGGGGCTAAAAAGAGATGTTAGCATTGGTTGCCTATTTGGTGAGAGAAATCACCAATGTTCTCAATGTGAGACTATCCCCAAACTAGAAACATGAGGCACGGCATGGTAGTGTGTGTGTGTGTGTGTGTGTGTGTGTGTGTGTGTGTGTGGTTGAAGGGGGAGCTACATACCTACACCTCTGAGAGGGAGGGAAACGCACTGGAGCTGACTTCCTGAAGGGACTATGTCAACAGCACCCTATGATCTGTCCAACTGAAGGCTACCTTCCACTCCAAGAATAAGTCCCTGGCTTCTTAAACCAGAGTCACAGTCCAGCAAAGACTAGTTCACCCAAGCTCAGGTCAAATGATTTCATCTGAATTGAGTTCCCCAGCCTGACCTGGGGAACTAAATCTGCTCCACAGTATACCACTTAGCCTGCAAGATGTCTGGAGTGGGGGAGCACCTAGAAGAGCTGACTGACTCCCAGGATCTCTTTGCTCTGTAGCCCTTTTATTTCCCGCCTTTGTGGAAGATGTACACATCACCAGCTCCCACCCGAGTGGGAATCCCTCCCTACACTCCCTGCAGCAGCAGCTGCTCCATCCTCCCCCACACTGGAAGAATGTGACCCTCCCCTTCTGCTCTCCTTCAGGCGCAGACAGGGAGGGAGACAGCATATGGCCCCATTTTCCTTGGCCCGGGGAGGCTATTTGGGAAATGAGAAACCCCCTTGCCCTCCCTCCCCTCTGGGGAGAGGCTGCCCTCCCCCTCTGCACATTCCCCACAAGTTCTCAGACACACAGCCTCCCCTACGTGCAGCTATGTGGTGAACTCACCAAGTTCCTCTCTCCACCCACCCCCCAGAGGCGCCAGAGCCGGGAAGGGAACCTTTGATGTAGGCACGTTTTAAAAGGCCCACCTGTCCTGTGGCTCCCCAGCCCCATGCCTGAACTGCTGGAGCCCCTCACCACACAGCTTTAAATCCCAGGCTTCCTGAGCCCTAGCTCAGCCACGATTGGATCACACAGTAACTTTCTCCTACTGCGGTGATCAAACCCAAGCAAGCTCATTAGGGACATCTGTCTCTGGTGAATCAGGTCAGATCTCAAATTTGAGGGGTTCTGTGACACTTAAAAACTTCAAGCAGGAAGACCTGCAATTTTTCTTGGACCAGGGCCTGTGGGCAGGGTGGCTAGGAAAAACCTCGTTTGATGTTGAGCTTTCATGGCAGCGGGTTTGATCCAGATGTTTCCCAGTTGTGGGGTTTTCTTCCTGGAGGGAGGGCACTTGGCTGTAAAGGCTTTTCCATCATGTGCACATTTGGAGGGTGCTGAAGGGGGGGGGGTGTGCATTTCTGTCTCCCTCCAAGCTGCTTGCTCATCACGCCTCTTCCCCTAACAGGCACCCCTAGTTTGCTTTGTGGCTGTCCAGAAATTGTCCTGCACCTCTACTTTCCTGACACCATAAGATGGAGCTGGAGGTGTTCCCCCAAAATGGTTCTTAGATCAGAGGTTTAGGGGAGAAAGGCAAGGAGCCAGATTTCTGTCCAAAACATGAATGACCGCATAAGGAACTGCCCAGAATCAGACTGAAAGTGAAGGAATCAGGGCTCTTGAACAAGCAAATGCTTGTCCCTCTTTGGGGTCAGTTTTGCAGAGATAGAAGTGCACGTCTCCAGACCTGTCAGCATTTCTGTTACCTCGGAGTTTGAAAAGAGTTCCTTCCTATTCCCCTACCCATCAAGAACTTCCTTGGATTCCTGGAAATCTTTCCTTAAAGAGACTAGTCCTTACTATTGTCCAATCTAAGGTAGCTTCTGGGGAAAAGTGTATAGGTGTGGGTCCCTCTCAGGCCTCTGGCATCCTTGCTGACTGGGGTTGTCAGGCTGACTGGTAGACTGGAGGATTCCTACTTGCACTGTGCACATAACAGCCTAAACTGGATATGTGAATGATGAACTCCGATACACAGATGATAAATCCCAGAGGCTTCTGAGCAGAGGCACCAGCCCATGAGCTCACCCAAAGACCTGCCATCAACGTGAGTTTGGGTAAGTAGACTATCAAGGGAAAATCTGGGAAAAAAGAGAACTAGCCTGGGTATGGCACAAAAAGAGGAAGCCACACAGAAATAAGGGCACTAGGAGCACCTTGAGCAGCAGGCCAATGGGTGGGTAAAGTGCTAGACCAGGTATGACAAATGTTGAAAGAAAGTGGGCACTGGGATGAAACAGGGAGGTGACCACAGCTCCATGCCCTTTTCCTACAGGAGAATTGCTGTTGAATACACACCTGCTCTGTGCATCATGAAGATGGGGCACATTTTGGAATCACATGGGTCCTGAAGCACAGTTCTCAGGTGACCCCTCACCACCCTCTTATCCAGCCTGGTACAGATGGATTGGGTGGTATAGTGAAGGGCGGAAGGAATAGGGTCCCTCTACCTGAATGTTTTCATATTCCCCCATGTCCTCTTCAGTAGGCAATAATTCTCACTGTGCCTGGTCTTATATACCCCATATGTCTTGAGCTCAGAGAGCTAAGAAACACCCCATCATTCTTAAGCCATGCCTCACCCACCCCCGCTCTCTCCATACTTCACTTCTTTCTGAACAGGGGCCTGTAAGGGACCTTCACAGCTGGACAGCAGCTGGAGGCCCCACCTATTCTGTGCACTCAAAATGACTTCTACAGGGGACCTACGGCTAGAGGAGGAGAGGACAACTCTAGCAGTGGGTACTCCACCTGACCTGCTTAGGTCTAGGGCATAGCAAATGCCCAGCCAGAGATCCTAATCAAGAAGTGTTTGGTGATTCATGCCTATAATCCTAGCACTTCCAAAACTAAAGTAGGAGATGTGCTTGTGAGTTCAAGGCCAACCTAAGCCACATAGTGAGTTCTAGGCAGCTTGAGCTGCAGAGATAAATATTGTCCAGGGCAGGGGTACTCCTGGTGTCTCTGTGGCAGGGATGGCCAGTGGGCCATTTGAAAATTTTGTGCCCCTCACTCTCTTTTGCCTCTCCCATTTACTACTTCCAAGGGGCTCAAGATAAAGACATAGATCACTCCTTCACTACCCAGTCTAGCTCCTGAACTACAGGTCTTAGAGCTTACCCCCATGAGGCTACAAAAAACATGCTATCTCCTTTCCTGAGGGGCTGCAAGAGGCCCTACCATTCAGCCCCTGGCAGAGCTGGGAAGGGGCAAGGACCCTGTTGAGAATAGGGTGCCTTCCATGTTCCCCCTGTGAATGCTGGTGTATTTCATGCCAGTGCCACTGGATAAAGGGATCCTGAGAATGGAATCATTCAACTTCAGAGCCAGAGTAGGCCTCACACAGTGAGTTCATCCTCCTCCATCCTACAGTCACCAGGATTCAGGGTACTTCGGACAAGCTATGTCATCTGCAGCTTGGCTATTTGGAGTTCTGGAGCCTATTGATAGAGACTTTTCTTAGCATGTTTGAGGCCACAGAGACAAAGAGAAGGCGACGTGGAGAATGAGAGAAATAAACAGCATAATAGAATACACTTGTAATCCTAGCACTTGGGATGGCTGAGACAGGAGGATCCGTTACCATGAGACTATCAGGAGTTCAAGGCCTGCCTGGACAATACCATGGGACCTGTCAAAAGAAGAGAAGAAATAGAAAAGAGAAAATAAAAATAAACAGGAGGTTGAAGGGAGTGGAGAAATGAGAGACACTTTCATGTGCATTTACTACAAGCCTGGTTGAACAGAAGTACTGCAGTCTGGCCTTCTTGGGATCCAGGCTGGATCTCCCAAGTCATTTATTCCAATGAAAACCTCCCAAACACTATGTTACTCATGAGCACTGACAAGATCATAGATGCTAAACACCCACTATGTGCCTCTGGCAGTGGGTGGGACTTTGTTCAGGGAAAGAGGGGAGAGAGCTATCTATGTCACTGGACTTGTACCCCAAATACCACATTAACTCATAGAGGGCCATGTTGCAAATCTCAGAGGCTCCAAGACTTTAGTAGAATGCTATCACCTTTGGCCAGGCAGTGGTGGCACACAACTTTAAAATCCCAGCACTCAGGAGGCAGAGGCAGGCAGATCTCTGTGAGTTCAAGGCCAGCTTGGTCTACAGAGCAAGTTTCAGGACAGCCAGGGCTACACAGAGATATCTCAAAAAGAAAAAAAAAGAAGGAAAGAAGGAAGGAAGGAAGAGAGAAAGGAAGAAAGAAAGAAAGGGGGAAGGGAGGAGGGAAGGAGGGACAGAGAGAGAGAGAGAGAAGAAAAATAAAGGAACCTTATCATCTGCCCTCATGCCTGTCCAGACTTATGATCACATGTGAATCTCAAGTCAGTAAGGTAGACAGAAGAAAGAACTCCCCTGGAACATCAGTGCTGAACAGTAAATCAGACTGGAGTGATTCTCTTCTTGGAAGGCAATGAACCAGGAAAACCTCACCTTCCTGGACCAGAAGTAATGTAAGGCTTCTGTTACACAAGGGTAATGACTGAGAAGACCCTCTCAACAGCTCCTGGGACAAGGAGGAGAGGTGAGGGAGATTCTAGGCAAGACCTGATAGGGAGGGGACCCAGAGAGGGACTGACAGGAGAGGGAGGGTTGGAGGAGGTGGGGAGCAAAGCTGGAGAGATGAATGGTCTTGGCAGGACTGATGGCCAGAGCCAGGATGGATGGATGGCAGTGGAGGTTTGTTTACTGGCAGCCCCCAGCCCGCTGCTGCCCAGGGAGAGCAATGGTGGCTGGCACATCAGAGGGCTCTTAGAGAAGCTCGCAGAGATGATTTAGATGGGAATGAATCAACTCCATATGGATTAAGTGTCCTGGCAAATCCCAGGACCTTACAGATGAGGGGACGGGGCAAGGGCACCGGAGGGAGGGGCGCCCAGAACAAGAAAGCCCAAGTTTGGAACTGCAGAAGGGTGCCTTGGTGGGTGCATCAGAAAAGCCTGGCTCAGACATAGCTCTCTCTTCCCTGCATGGCACCCGGCCTTAGAGAAAGAACAACTCCTTCACAGTAACCAACTGGTCTCCCCTTGTCCTTCTTTCTGTCTTAGCTTCACATATCTTCTTCTCATATCCATTTTTCCATTCCTCTATTTACCCGGACTTCTTCTTCCATACTCCCAACAGGATCTCTGCCATTTTGTCTGTCCCTAGAGACATAAACAGCTTGAGGGACCTGCCTGCTCTCTGATCACCCTGACTTCAGTGCCACCCTTCCACCTTGCCAGACCTAGTATGGCCCTCCTTCCAGTTGCATGCACTGTGCTGGTCTCTTGTGAGTCCTTAGGTTCCAAAGTAGCAGAGGACCAGGACAAGATAGCTTGAAAAGTGACATTCTGGCTGCAGGAAGTTTATTCTTTTCCTCTCTTTCACTTTGCTTCAAGCTCCCTGTTCCATTGCTCAGGACGCTGGTACTCGTTGGCTAACCTCAAGTTGAGTTACTTACACACCTTATTCCCAGGTCATGAAGGTGATAGGTTGTGCAAGGCCCATCTCCCTAAGCCCCTTGCGGGGATCCTCTGTTATAAAGCTAGCTGCCGTGTGGACAATCTAGAGTCAAAGCATGGGGTAGTCGCATATGACGATTGGTTGAAATATCACAGCCTCCCCCTCCCCCATTGGTGATCTATGGGCTGTGTGCCCTGTAAAAATTATTTATCGAGGCCTCAGAGTGTCCTGATTTAGTGCATCTGCCTCTGGGGCCGAGAGGCCTGCCTGTCTGCTGGAGCCTAAGCGTTAAACGACGCTAAAAAGTTAAACGGCCAACGTTGGGGGCTCACTCAAGGAGGCACCATAAAGCTGTCGGAGCTGCTTAAATCAGGAATGAGGATTCCCCCAGAACATCTTCTCTCCATATGCTGCAAACCAAGAAGCCTCTCCTTTCCCCTCTGCTGTTCCCCAGCATGAACAGCCCATACAGGGCAGGCTTGCTTGAGTAGACATTTTCCTCGGGGGTGGGGGGCTTCTAACAGGAGCCCAGAGCAGATGAGGTCATGGTACACAGGCACCTATGGCTGGGGTGGGGCGGGGGCAGGGGGAGGTATGGTTTCCTTCATGAAGTAACAGTCTTAAAGACTCTCATTGAAGATAACAAAGATAAAGGTGTAGCCTTTCCCCCACGGGCCTGCCTTGTCAGGGTTCTCCCTTGAGCTTGTCTTTTTATTTTTTTTTTAAGTTTTTTTTTCAAGACCAGGTATAGCCCTGACTGTCCTGGAACTCACTGTGTAGACTAGGCTGTCCTTGAACCCAGAGATTTGCCTGCCTTTGCCTCCCTAGTGCTGGGATTAAAACTGTACCATGGCCCCAGCAAGCTTGTCTTGATTTAATTTGCATTTCTGTGAATGGAATCCTCTGGAACTCAGTGTCTTCCCACTTGGGTTTGAAGAGAAAGTGCTGTCCAAGCCAGGTTGTGCCCTCTGACCTCATATGCACCTCCCTCCCCCCTCACACACACCTAATTTCATGACTCCTTGAGAGACACAGCCTATCCTTTGAGTATGACCCTTTACTAGGGCACCTCTGAGTGCCAGCATACACTCAAGCCTGGCAGACGGTTCTCAGCTGAACCCCAGTCCATGCTGCCACCACCCGGCCACTGCCAGGCAGGAGGGAAGGTGAGTCTCCATGGGCTGTCTATCATGCCTACTTTCAGCAGCAATAAAATGTGCCTCTTAAACCTCCACTCTAGTCCCTAATATTTGCCTGGCCATATATCTCCAGTGATATACGGGCAGAAATTGCTCATAAACAGCTATAAAACCTCTTGGAGCTGGGGAGGAGGCACAGAGCCTAGGCTGCAGGAAGATCGGAAGTGGTTCAGCTTCCGATCTTCCTACACCCCAAAATTAACCCCATATCCCAGTGCTGCATGGAGGAAGGTGACCCAAAGGAAGGTCATGAAGCCCCCCCAGGCTTCATCTGGCTGCTCCTGGGATGTGCTGTGTGACCTTGGGCAAGTCACCCAGCTCCTCTGTGCTATGCTTTCTATCATGAGGATGTCAGCTGCCTGAGCTGTTCAAGAAATTGTGAGGACCAGAAGAGGAGGACTCATCCATGCTATTAAAAAACTTTAATGTGATACAGACACTGTCGGAAGACAGAAGACAGGCTCAGAAGCTGGATACAATCTTACTTACCTTGTAACACCTCCCACAGGTGCAAAACCTGGGCCCCTGGGAAGTGTCCTCAGGGAATCCATGTCAGAGAACTGACTCCAAAGGTCAGTCCTTGTCCTTCCCATCTGCCAGAATGAAATCCTGGAGGGCAGGGGAGCTGAAGGGGACCTTCTTTCCTGGGGCTCACTTTTCCCAGTCACCCAGATGAAAGTAGAAGGTGCTTTGAGGGAAGTGAAGTTTTTCTCAGCAGAGATCAACCAGGAGGGTTCTTCCTGGGAGGAGTACAGAGAATAACAACTGGTTCCAGCATCCCTAGTCCAAGCCCCACTCCCAAATCCATCCACCAGCTGTTCCTCTGGTCTCTGCCCTCTCCCTCCATCATTGCCAGAATATTCCTTCCTTGACAGATTCCAGCCATCCCCACCCCCAATGGACACACTCTTTCACAGCATCCTTGTAAAAGCCTCTCTCTGCTCCCCTCTGGTCAATCCACCTTCTCCCCTCCCACCTAGAGTTCCCCCAGTACCTGGCTTCTCCTTCCCTTTAACATGGCTCTGGGTCCTCTACACAAGTCCCTCCTACCTTAGCTGTCTCCCATGACTGCCCACTCTGCCCCTCTTTCTCAGTGTCCCCCAGTTCCAACTGTCTTGCCTCCTGAGGGACTTAACCCTGGCCCTTCCTATGTCCCTTTAGTTTCTAGCCTGGCCCCTCAGAACTCCCAGATATTGCCTTACCCTTTGTCCTTTGTCATGTTCTGGAGTCTTCTTTAAAAGACCACAGCTTATCCCACTACCTTGCACAGAGGAAACAGATCCAGAAGAGTCCCCTGTTTGTTGGGTCCATGATAAAGGTCTCTTGTCTCTGAAAGTTTGAGATCTCTCAGGAGAAGGGTCTATAGCAGTAAGAGATAACTAGAAGTCTTACAAGTGGAGGACAGAGGTGCCCAGGAGAAGGAGACAAGAAGGTTGCAGGCACCCTGGCCCTGCTCCAGTCTGCCTTGATATTGGAGTCTAAACCATGGTCCACAGCTTCATCTGTTGGCAATGAGGGTCTGGAAATAGAGACAGGCAAGTCAGGGCCAACAGTAAGAGGGCCGTCATTGTGCCCCGTACCTCCCCTTCCCGGGTGGCTCCCACCCCCAACCCCACTTTTCTTTAAGTTTCCAAATCAACCTTCCTGCAATAATAATGATAAAGCAGGAAGCTGGGCCAGAGGACAGTGCAGATTTTTCTTCTTGACACGGAGTTTCCGATTAAAGGCAGAGGGACATAAATCCTCCTGCGTAATTGCTGTGCTCCGGCTCAAAGCCACTTGGGAGGGGGCTCCCACCCCCTCTGTTCCCCTCCATCCTGAGTGGATTGGGAAGGGGGAAGGGAATGTAGCCTTAGTGCACAGGCTGTGAGAGGAATGGGATACATGCCCATTTTCCTGCTAGGGTCCTAGCCTAGAAAGACTGAGACCCGAAGTCATGTCAAAGCCCCTGGTTCTCCCACCAAGGAGCCTTCCCCCTTCCCTAGAGTCCTCGGAGGCTCCTAGGACTTATGACCTCCCCCACACTCATAAGGACCTTGAATTTTATAAATTATCATACGAGATTGATTTAGGGGAAACTGAGGCCTCTTGAACGAACTGGATGGTGGCAGACCTAACACTGGACTGCTGTCCTAACTACATTCATACTTGCCCTGTCACATGAAGGGAGGAGCTGACAGTGTTTGTATATATTAAATCTCAGGCCCAAGTAGCTTCCTATAGAGTAGTTTTCATACAGACAGAATACACACACACACACATGCATGCAAGCACACTCACATGCACACACACTAAAAAAGGGAGCTTTTAAAATAAAATCAGGAATATTCCATGCCATTTACTCCCTCTTTACAAATGAGGGGGAAAGAACGGTCAAAGCAGCAGTCAACTGGGGTCCCAAAGTCTTCTGACTCAGCTTCATGTGTTTGTTTGCCCCTGTTTCAGAAATTCCCTTGTTGATGTCTTTTTTTCTCAGTTTGAAGCCAGCTCTCCTCCTCCACACAACCCTCCTGAATTAAAACCCTTGTCTCTCCCTGTACATCTTTGAGCCATTCCTAAGTCAGGTCCTGGATGTCTCTTTTCTCTCACCAGACATGGGGTCTGCTCCCCTTGACCAGTGTCTTCATTATTGTTCCCTTCCCTACAAACCCACCACCCCAACAGCTCCAAATATGTGTGCATGTGTGTCCATGGAAACCCTGGTGCTTCTGCAGCAGGGGAAATCCCACAGAAGCTCTAGGGAACACAAGCATAGTTCTGGGTTTCATTCTATACCCAGGAGACACCTGACTTGTCTTGCTCTCGAGTCCTGTCTAGCATCTCAAGTGAGGGAGCCCCCTCAACTGGGACCAGGGAAAGAGATGCCATATCATCACCAATCTCCAGATACAACCAGACCTGGCTGATTCCTGCTGAGGTCCTCTTGGACCACCTGACAAGGTAGCACTGATTGGATCCTGCAGTTGCAACTGAAGTCCTGCACCAGCCCAGGGGCTCTCTGTGAATACACCATGCCTCACTCCAGCAACACTCAGTGGGAGCAAGAACCAGGAAAATTTGTGAAGTCCTGTCTGGATTGGGGGAAAAGCATAGGAGGGATATGAGGAGACGGCAGGGAGGGAGAGCCCATCCAAAGCAGCCTGTGCTCAGTTGCAGGCAGTGTTTGAGATCTCTAGAGTTTGTAATGGCAGGAGAGTGTGAGGGGTCTTGGAAAGGAGGACAAAGGTTTTCAAGGGAGGTAGGAGATGAAGTGGCCAGATAGACAGGCAGCTGAGCCATGTTCTACCCTGCCTAAGTGTCCAAATCCAAAATGTGGTCCACAGTCTCATTTGTTAGCTGTGAAGGTCTTAAACTGGAGAAGGACCCTTGCTGCCCTGGGTGACTACAGACCAGACTGACTTCCTGTAGTGTGGAAGGACCAGGCAGAGGGGTATGGTTACCAGCAAGATCCTCCAGGGTATGTTTATGTGTTCCAAGCAAGCGCTAAGCTCCCATGTCTTGCTGGGAGTCCTGCCTTGGGTATTCCTGACACAGGGAAAGTCCATGTGGGAGATCTGGAGCCTTCTTACAGGAAACTCCAAGTTTCCAGGGATGACAGACCATCACTGAATATCCAGGCAAGCAAACAGGAAAGTTTTCCACAGCTTAATCCTGTCAAACTTCCTGAGATGCATGTATGGACAGGGACTGGGTGGAGGGGTACATAGGGACAGTCTATGAGAAGCAAGCTGAGGGCCATTCAGAGGTGAACAAGGATGTTCTGGAGACTCAGGGTGGAGAAAGAGCTTCCTGCTCCTATGCATCATGGTGAGAACAGCTATACAGTAGGGACAGGACCAGGAGGCAAAGACATGAACCTGAGAGGAAGGGAGAGCACCTGGAAGAGCTCCAGAAACTCAGTTCCTCCTACAAAAAAACTCACCTTGACATCCAAGGCCACTAACATTCACACTTACCACAGCTCTACACACCCTGGCTTCTGACGTCCAAAGACACGCATTCTCCTTCATTCTAGCTTTCCTCTTTCCAGAAACCTCACTCACCTTATGACCCGCCCCCTCCCTCAAGGCAGGAGAGGAAGTTCCATCTGAGCATCTGAGGGACTAGGGCTAGATATTCCGAGCTCCTGCCTAGTGGCAGAGATGACGAAACTGGGGAGCCTAGGGGTAGGCTGAGGATGGATGTGTGAGCTTCTGAGTCCAGGCTGGATCTGACTCTCCCTCTTACTGGTAGATACATCACTCATCTGCCCAGGGGTGGAGATGGGGCAGGGGGAAGGGATGAAAAACACCCACAGCCCATTAACCTACTTTTGCAACTTCATTAAAACAGAGTCTCCGACATGTCGCCATAAATTGTCTTCTGAGGAAGAAGCCTAATCCAACACCGAGTTCAAGCGGCACAGCTTCGCTGTAGCGGCTGCAATACCGAGTACCGAGCAGAAGAGGAACTGTGTATGGCACGGGGTGGGGTAGGAGCAGAACTTAGTACTTTGTAGGCTGGGCTACTGCAGCTCCTGGCACAGGACCTCCTGGGGCAGATGAGAGACAGACAGACAAGGGCTTTGGACTATTTCTTCTGGAGAACAAGTCTCACTGTATAACACAGGCCAGCCTCAAACCCATGATCCTCTTGTCTGTGACTTCAAGTGCTATGATTAGAGAGGTATGCTACCACACTTGGCAAAAGAGCAAGCTTTGGAGTTGAACCTAAGGCCTCACTGATGCTTGGGAAGTTTTCTACCATGGAGCCATATCCCTAACCCAGGGAAGAGATCTTCTATAGCGTTATACATGTGATGCTTTGGCCAAGAGCTTCCTGGAGTCCCTTGCTACAAAGCTAAACCTCCTCTCAGCTTTCCAAGGCTGAGCTCAGCCTTCTCCAGGAAGCCATGTTGTAGAACTTGGTATGGCGGCACATGCCTGCCATCCCAAGACTCAGGAGGCTGAAGCAGGAGGATCTCTGGTTCAAAATCAGACTGAACTACACAGAAAGGCACTCTCTCAAAATAAGAAAACAAAACAAAAAGAGAGTCCCCATGCTGTCCTGAGGCCATTTCTATAAGTGTAAGCAGTGAGGGCACTCTATCATCCAGTCTGAGCTCAGCAGACCCCAGCAGCCTCCAGAAAGCTAGATGATGCAACTGTCCTGGCTAAGCAGGTGGCTGAGTCAAGTGGAAGGAATACTGGCCTGCAGGATCCAGACCCCATATGACAGTGACTAAGAGCCAAGCCCTTGACAGGAGTTGCCTAGGTCCTGATTCTGCCTTTGCTACCTACAGGCATCAGTACTCAGCCTCTCTGTGCCTTAGTTTCCTCATAGGACTTTTTTCTTCTGGAGAATAAGCATCATTATGTAATTACATAATGCTATGTAAATGTGTGGTTGAATCTTAGATAGGACAGCCTATGGGAAATGCACAGCAAATAGGACCGAGCACATCCTAGGGGGTCAAATGCATTGACTATTGTGCTCATTTACCTAGGCTTTCGCCTACCTCTAAAGGACCCTTGAAGTTCATGGATCTCAACTCCATGTCTTACACCTGAGGAAACTAAGGCCCAGAAAGAAGAGACTTAAATCAGAATCAGAACCTAGATTTTCTTTTACCCAGTTATCTTTCCCTAAGATATGTCCTTGCCCTTAGTTGAACAATGAAGAATTCATCTGGGGTAGTGTCGGGTTTCCTGTCACTGTGACAATACCTTGAGGAACATTAAACTATTCACAGTTTCTAGCCTTTAGCTATGGCTAGGGCCAATGCTATGTCCAGTGGAGCTGAGCATCCAAGTTGTGATGATGTAGGGGTCAAAGCTACTCACCTTACAGCAACCAGGAACAGGATCCTTCAGCGGTATGCCCCAGTTGCCTTCCTCCATCTAAGCCCCACCTAATGTTTCCATCACATCCTAAAACAGCGCCCCCAGCTGAGGCCAATTGGTTCTACATGTAAGCCTGTGGGGGAATATTTCGTATTAAAACCATAACAAGCAGACAGTGGCTTCCTCTGTCATGAGCATTCTATTAAGATGATTACTTTAGATTCTAAAAAAAAAAAAAAACCTCTCTAGAAATAAAGAATGAAAAGGAAAACAAATGACTCACTTTGAATCCCACAACAAACATGGACCAAGCAGCTGAAGAATTGGTAAAGTGTGCCTAAAATGCCCAAAGCCCTGGGTTCAATCCTCACCACATTATAAGATGGGTGTGGTGATACAGCATATATTCCCAGCACTCAGGAAGCAAAGGTAGGAGAATCAGAAATTCCAGAACATCCTTGGCTACATATCAAATTCCAAACCAGCCTGGGTTAAATGAAACCTTGTCACAAAGCCAAAAATAGAGGAAAAACAAAAAAAGATAAAGAAAAAGAAGGAAACAAATATTGGTTTGACTGTCAGGAGAAAACATTGGGGTGAGGGAAGGAGGGGACAAGAGAAAGATGGCCTGGAGCCTAAACAAAGGATCCTCTTTTCCCTCTACTCTGGCAGCCTATCGGAAAAACCCTGGGGTATCACAGATCCCAAGCTTAGAGCCTGGCAATGTGGTCGCAGAAATCCAAGAGGTGGGGCCCCAGAGAGGACATGTGCTCCCCAGGGCTTCTTTGTGAAAGACAAACGACCACAGGAAAGAATTCCCGGGATAGGTCCTTTGGGTTTGTCTATTCTGACAGGAAGTAGAGTTCCAGAGTGTGGAGCAGACACATTGGCTCTGCTGGTTCAGGTGTCTTACCCTGACATGCCTCAGTCCTGAGCCTATTACTCCACCCTAGCTACAGCCCAAGGAAACACTCCATAAAACACACATTGCTTTAATTTTCCTTTGAAGGGTCAATTTAGCAGGCTGTCTGCAAGCCCTTGGGAGTTAAGGGGATCTATCTTGTTTTTTTAAAGTGCCCTCCCCAAAGTTGATTCTGAGGGTCAAAGTTCACAGGTAACTATTGAGGAGGAAGAGTGTCTGGAATAAGCATAGGATTTGCTGAGAGCGGAGAACAGAAGTATTTTTAAATTTATATGAAGAGTGGCTGAGAAAATGAGGGCAGGAGAAAGCTAGGCCCAGCCAACCATGAGGTTCACACAAATGCTGTGTGACTCCGCCTGCCTCTTTTCCCTCTCTGGGTCCCCTGTAAGCAAAGAGCTCATAAAATAAAAAATGTGTGACTCAGCTCCAGCCTCTGGGGCCCTCACACCTACTCAAGATGAGATTCTCTGATACTCATGCTCACAGCCAAACTTTACTTACAGAGCCCTGGCATTTTCCTTTTTGGGATTTTGCCAGGACTCACTAAGAGCAATTTCAGCCCCCAGCAACCACAGACCCTCCTCTGCCCTCAACTTCACCCCCTGGGTTCCTCTGCCTGTCTTCAAAGGTGGATTTTATTAGGCTGCTGGGAAGAGGGAGCCACTACCCTTCCTTAACTTTTTTTTTTCCGGGGATTTTCCCATGGCCTTTCTCCTCTTCTCTCTAGAGCAGGACTGAGGGGCAGCTGCTCCTGGGTCTCTGGATATATCCAAGATCCTTAGGGAGCACAAGAGAGTGGGAGATGTAAGGGGCAGGACCCTAGGTTGCTTTGAACATGTACTAACTCCCCTTCCATCCCTGCAAGGAACATCTCCTGTCTGTAAGGTATGTGAAGCTCAGAAGTTTGGGGGTACTCTCTGGAGCTTTCACCAACTCCTCTCCCAGGGGTGATGTGGGAAAATGAGGGCTAGTCAGATGCAGAAATGTAGGATAGAGTCTCAGTCATTCAGGAACCCTCCCCCTTCTTCACACTTTGGAAGAATTTTTCTGGTCTCTTAGAATTCCAGCCTCAGTATTCTCAGAGAAGGATGATAAAACAAGGGGCCTGTTCTCAGGCTAAGAAGGGCTCCAGAGGTCAGGGTCGGGGATGGAAGGCAGGATATCTTGGCTGTGGGCCGGAAGACAGAAGTATGGGAACCCAGGGTGATGGGAAACTCTGGTCCCTGAGGTAGCAGCAGTAGCAGAGGAGACCTCACCAGGGGCGCCCACTGGAAACTTGCCCACTGGAGCTTCTACAGCCCAGGCATCCCAGTGGGGACCCTGAGAAGGCCTGATGCCAAGCCACTGGTCTGGTTCTAAGGGAGGGAAGTGTGGATCCTCCCAAGCAGTTGTCAAGGGGAAGAGAAACAGTAGAGCCCACACGAGGGGAACGAGAAAGAGAGGACCAGACAAAACTCTGATACTGGAGTCCTTGTAGTAATGTTTGTGAGAGTTAAGCTCCCCTGGTGGTCTGTCTGTCTGCTTTTTGAGATAGGATTTCTCTAAATAGTTCTAACTGTCCTGGAACTCACTATATAAATCAAGGTGACTTCAAATTCACAGATCCGCCTGCCTCTGCTTCCCAAGTGCTGGGATTAAAGGCATGCATCACCAAGCCTAATTTAGTCCTCAATCTTTTTAATATAAATAAATTGAAAGTATAAGCAATAAGAAAGTGGCCTTGTTTCATGTGGATATGCCTAGAATTCACACTCACCTACTTTCTCCGGATCCATAATCCACCCAACTCAATCTCAACGCTGTCCATGGCTCACCACTTAACCTCCCTTCCCTCTAGGAAGCGAATGTGTCAGTCTGCCACTGGGCCTGTCTCTAGTCTTACTACCACAGAGACACAGAATCTCAGAACAGGGAGGCTGAAGCACCTCATGGCACAGCTACAAAGCTGAGCAGAGAAACTGCTTGCTTAGGATTACAGAGCTAGAAAGAACCAGAGCAAGGACTTGAACAAGTTAATCAAGATGCTTTCCTCTGTAGCCGGGCTCTCAGCCATTTATACACAGAGATGTCAGGCACTATGGTAGGCCAGAGAAACAGAAATTAATAGGAGCCCTGCTTCTCGGCTCAGCAAGAAGGGACTTTCCATATCAACTTGCAAAGAGACATATCCTCTCCAAATGCCAAGCACCAATTCCTAAGGAAGAAGTTAATGTAGACAAGAACAGTCAAAAAGCATGCATGAAGCCCAGAACTGCATAAACCAGGTGTGGTGATAAACATATGTAACCCTGACACTTGGAAAATAAAAGCAGATCAGGAGTTTAAGGTTATCCTAAGTCATATATTTAAGTTCAAGGCCAGCCTGGGCTACATGATACCCTTTCAAACAAACAAACAAACAAACCTCCTGTGCCAAGTATATGCTTCTGTAATCCCAGGACTCAAGAGGTAGGGAAGTAGATTAGGAGTTCATGCCTAATCTGGGTTACACAGCAAAACCCTGCGTCAAAAATGGGACCTGAGAGAGCTAACCATGTTGGAGCATATTTTTAACCCCAGCATTTGAGAGGCAGAGCCAGGTGGATCTCTGTGAATTTGAAGCCAGCATGATCTAGTGCTAGGGCTAGAGAGGAGTTAGAGAGATGGCTAAGCAGTTAAGAGCACTTGCTGCTGTTCCAGAGGACCCAGATTCTATTCCCAGTAACTTCATAGCAGCTCATAACCATTTGCAATTCCAGTTTCAGAGGATCATGCGCCCTCTTCTGGCATCTCTAGGTAATACATGATACGCGAACAAACCCTCATAAAATAAAAAGAAATATTCTTTAAAGGTGGAAGTAGCCTGAGAAATAACACCAAAGGTGTCCTCTGCCGTGTCCCTGTGCCTCCTGGAGAATACAGGCACTTTGACGATTCAGGCAGCGGCAATGCAAATGTAAATAATTAGTCTTCTTTGGAGACTTCATCTTCATATGCGATAAGGCTGGAGGCAAGTTGGGACTAGATCAGAGAAAGCTGTGAATTCCTGCTGGAAGTCTTAACTATTTGTCATCAGTACTGGGGAATTACGGAAGGTTTCTATCTGGAGTGAAAGAGAGTCTCCTGTAACAGGATTAGAGATCTGCCCTGGAAGCAGCTCACAAATCAGACAGACCGCCTGTGAGAAAACTTGAAGCAACAAGAATGTTGGTGTGATACTGTCTCTGGAGGTGAGTGTGTGCTCTCACATGCAGACACATGTATACATAAGACTGGGGATCAGTCTAGGAAAGCCCGGCTTCACCAAACTGCCCCAGCCTGGTGTGGTGGAGCGACTATGAACCATCACCTCCCTTCCCCTTTGCCTCCTCATGGATGAGCAAGAATGCAGCCACCTCTGCAGGCTCCCCCAACCCTGTCCCCAGGTGCCTGTGCACCCAGGCTCTCCCTCAGCCTCCTGCTCTAACTGCAGTCTACTTCTGCAGTTACTTCTGCAGACACATTACACAGCCAGGAACAAAGAGAACATCCTCCTTACTGGGCAATGCTCCCAAATCTAATGACAGTAGTGGCTGACACCACGGCATGAGCTGGAGACTGACCATCCTGAAGTCCGATGATGAGCTCCAAGAGGTAGTGACAAGGTGGGTGCTGGGATGAGGTGCCGGGACATTGCTGATGAGGGCAAACCAACTAAGGGGACCATGCCAACTCTGAGACGGGGACATAACTGAAAAGATAAAAGTAAAATTGGGGAACTATCCAGAAAAGGAGTCAGTGGGGGACACTAGTGACCTCCTGTCCATTTCCCCCCACCCCCACTCTCTACACTCCTCACTGACGTCAGGGAGCATGGTTTAAATCTGAAATGTCCCTCACAGGGTCACGTTTCAAATGCTTGTTGCTCAGCTGGTAGTGTTTCTTTGGGAGGCTTCGGAACCTTTAGAAGGTAAGCCTAGCCTGAAATGCCAAGATGGCCGTGTCAGCAAAGTGCTCAACGCACACATGTGAGGATTTAGGATCAATTCCCCAGAAGCTAAGTAAAAAGCCAGGTGTGGTGGCACACACTTACCATCTCAGCATTGGGTACACGGAAAGAAAAGAATGCTCCGGCGAGGTCAGCCAACCTAGGCTAACTGGCAACCTCTGATCATTGAAATCCTGTCTCAAGTAGACAAAACCGCTAGAAGCTGACCTCTCACCTCCATATGCAGATACGCTTGTGTGCACATGCACAAACAGACATATGCACCTGCATGCATGTGAATACAAATGCATGTGCAGAGAGTAGACCTACCTGGTTGAAACAGGTCACCAGGGGAAAATATTTGATGTTTATACCCAGCCGCTGGTTGCTCTGCTTCCTGCTCTGCTGTGACATGAAGGACATCTGCCAAGCACCCCTCCCACTGTGAACTAAGCTGATTCACCATGCTTTCCTCACCATGATAGATTAGACAATGAGTCAAAATAAATCTTTCTTTCAGCTGATTGTCAAGTACTGTGGTCACGAGAACACTATCATATCACCATGCCGGACAGTTGGTTTCTTTTGCTCTTTTTTGGGGGACCCTGGTTGCCTAGGTGCTTGGGTCAGGCCTTATTCTTTCTTCTACATGCAAGACCCCCAAAGATAGGTGACTGCAAATAATGAATCCTGGTGGGATAGTCATCACTGAGCTGTATCAATTATCAGTGGTTAGCAATTATCATATCTATCTCACCATAGCCTCCACCACCCAGAGAACAGACACAGGCTGGGTGCTTGGTGCCGTTCACCAGGTCTCTGCTCACCCTTCCCCAGTCTCCCAGAATTCTCACTTAGGGGATAACGGGAGCTCAGAAGCAGCAAGCCTTGTGGAGGTCTCATATCCTCCATTTCTGGCTGCTTGATCCTCAAGCTCTGGACATGAGGAATTGTTGAGTACATGCTTTTGACCCTTAAGACCTTGGTGCCCCTAGGGAGAAGTCAGCTTGACCCTTAAGACCTTGGTGCCCCTGGGAAAAAGTCAGCAGGAGCTTTACCATGGTTTCAATCCTGAGGCCTTTCCTCCTTCCCCAAGTAAACCCAGACCAGAGCCTCCTGTACCAGCATATGAAAGATACCCTTCTCAAACAGCCAGCTGGTGTCATCTACTCCTCCCCTCCAAGCAACGATCCCAGGCTTTGCCTCATGCCCTCCTGCTCCAACTCCAGACTACCTCTGCAGCTGAGGCCTATGGGTGACCCACTGGGAAAGAGAAGGAGATCCACTTCCTCAGAAATGCCACCATGCTCCTAGTTCCTCACTTCTGCCTTTTGTTCAAATGTGTCTTATCCCTGACTGTAACAGGCATTTCTCTATGGCACTCGTCCTTGATCTTGCCCTCTGTGGGAAGGACATGAGGGAAAGGCCATTTATTTTAAGTCCTATGCCAATATGCCAGGTCACCGGCACTGTGGCTTTGACAAGCCTTCATACTACCAGCCTTGCAGAATAGCTCCCCTCATTTCATACCCCTGACTGATGCCCCTGGAACCCCATCACCAGGGGCACTGGGGGGAACACCTGCCTCCAGCTCAGGATGGCAGCCCTGGCCCCCAGAGGGAAAGCTGCCTCACACAGCCCAGCCCCCAGCCCTCGTTCTAGAAGGAGGTAATTAGGAGCTGTGCAGTCCTTGTCCCCCAACAGGTACAGCTAAGCAGCAGCATCCATCATCAGGGGCAGCTGCCAGAGATGGGAAGAGTCATGTGACTGGGCAGAACCAACAGGAGGGTGAAGGGAGGCCTCTGAGCTAGGGGATTGGCTGGGCTGAAGCAGGAGAGTTGAGGGCTGTTGGGGATAACCTAAGAATGACCTTGTAAGGACTTTAGTGCCCCTGGCTCTACCCTGTCTCCCAAGACATTCTTCCATCTGCCTCCAGCTCCTCATCTGAGGCCTACCTCCCTAGCTCTAGTATTTTCTCCTGCCCTTACAGGTCATTGATTTAGGCCCATTATTTTTCTCTTTTTAAAGGACAATGGCCTCTTTCGTGCTTTCCTAGTCTGAATGAGATGAAGACAGTTTTCTGGCCAGACTAGATGGGTGCTGATACCTCCATGAGGGGAAAAGTTAAAGGTAGAAGCTGAAAGGAGGAGATGCCAATGCAGGTGTAATTCCCAGTTGCCCATGTGCACGCCCGGCTGTGCCAGGCCATGTCAGGCCGTGTGTACGAAGGAATGTGTGCTGGCAGCTGTACACATGGTGTGGGTGCAGCCCAGGATGTGTTTTGAACACTTGCACTGATGGGACACAGTACCTAATGTGCTGCAGTCCATGAGGAAGAGCTGGACATGATGACCTTGTACTTTATTTCTCTCTGTGTGTGCACAGGCTTCCAGTCACATGTTCCTGGACCTGTCACTAATACAATGGACTTCACCTTGACTGTTTCTGACCCAGGTAAGGGAACCCCTGTTTACTTGCCTCTAACTCCTTGGCACATCTCCAAACCAGATGAGGAACTCCCTTCTCAGCCCCAGAGCCACAGGTCAAAGTGGCATCTGGCAAGGGAGAAGAAAGGGAGAAGAGGAGGGGGACTTCCCCAACACCTGTGAAGGGTCTTCATCACATATGCAAATGTACTCATTAGCAATGCAGAACGCTTCCTGAGCTAATGGCTGCGGTGTTTCTGTGAAGATGTGCTGAGCAGGGGAACTATGGGAAGGAGAAGAGGTCTGTCAGGGCTCTCCATCCTCCAGAAGGCTGATCCCTGGCAGGCTTCAGGAGGAGAACGGGGAGGAGCCTATGGCAGGGACAAAGGACAGCAACCAGCAGCAGGCTTCTGTTACTGCAACTCTTTGCATAGGGTATTTGGCTATGTTTGGGCAGACTGGACAGAACACATCTCTGCTCCTGTCAGGAACAGGACCAACAGGAGGAACACTGGTGCCAAGTGCACCATTTTCCTCGGCCCACCCCCATCTCTCCATCCCCCCAAGCCCAAAAGCTGTAGTCTGAAGGATGACCCTGGTCTCTGTCTATAGGACACGGGGAGCTCCCTCCCTCTTACTGGCTTAACACGCATCCTCAGGCCTCATTTCTTCCTACCTGTGCCCTTGAACACACAGAAGAAGAAGGGGGGAAAAAGCCATTCCAGTCTGTCACCTCAATTATAGAGAAGGGAGTCGGGAGTCGGACTCTCCCTTGCCTACCCCTGCTCTTGTACGCAGCCATGTACAAACGAGTCATTTCTTGAGGCTCATTTGTGTTGTTTCAATCTCACTGTCACCAACATGGCACCAGAAACAAACACAAGCAGTAACCGTCAACCCACAAGCGTCCTCGGAAACACAGGAGCATCTGTTCACCTCCTCACAGAGGCACAGGCCGCCCTGCTCATATTAACTTGTTCTTAAACACACACCCACGCTCTCTCCAGCTTCTGCTCTCCTTGTGCAAGCGTATCACCCCGTTTTAGGGACAGAATCCACAGAGACCTCCCCTGCCCTACCCCCTACCTCTCCTTTCTTTGCTTCTCCCTCCCCCCTCCCTCCCTCATCCCTGGGCACCCGTTTGCCAGGGTTATTTATAGAAGCAAGCGATAAATTCAGTGTGTTTCTCGGCGTGCAAAGCTATAAATAATGGCACAGATCATTAAACCCCGAGAGCAGGCCCAGCCGCCCCGCAAACAAGATGAAGTACAAACCACCACGTGAGAGGGAGAGAGGGAGGTACAGGGGAGAGCCGCAGGCCCAGTCTGCGCCCCTCAACCCAGGCCTAGAAAACCTGGGCTTCCAAGGTACCTGCTGGGCCCAAAGGTGGTTGGGGCAAGCTCAGAGGTGGGGGTAGGGGGGACTCACACACTGGCAATACAAGCTTACCATATATTCCATCTTCCTCTTGCCCCTCTCCCCATCCTCTGCCTCTCACTTCCTGCATGTTTCTCCCATCTTTCATGTTCCTCTTTTTTTTTAAACTAATTATCCTTTACTGTCCTGTCAATGGGATGAGGAGTTACTATTTTTTTAATTTATTTTTATTTTATATTCATTGGTGCATGTATGTATGTATGTACGTCTAAATATATCGCAGTACATGTATGTCTGTGTGAGGCTGTCAGAAGCCTGGAACTGGCTTTATAGACAGGTTGAGCTGCTCTGTGGGTGCTGGGAATTGAACCCCTCTCTAACCACTGAGTAACCTCTCCAGCTCTGTTTTTGTTTTGTTGGTGGTGGTTTGTTTGATTTTGTTTCTGTTTTTTTTATTTCTTTTGTTTGTTTGTTTGTTTTGTTTTCGAGACAGGGTTTCTCTGTGTAGCCCTGGCTGTCCTGGAACTCACTCTGTAGACCAGGCTGGCCTCGAACTCAGAAATCCGCCTGCCTCTGCCTCCCAAGTGCTGGGATTAAAGGCATGCGCCACCACCGCCCGACTGTTTTATTTATTTCAAGACAGGATCTTGATATGTAGCTCTGATTGTTCTGGAACTCACTATGTAGACCAGGTTAGCCTCAAACTCACAGAGCTCCACCTGCCTCTGCTAGAATCTAAGCCCACACCACTACACCACCCCATATTTTCCCAAGTCCCTCTGCTCTTTTCCTTCTGCCTCTCCAAGTTCCCTCCTGCCCTCTTACCATCTGCCCTTTACCTCTCCCTCTTCATCCACCTGTTTCCTCCTTCCTTCCTTCCTTACTTACTTCCTCCCCACTTCCTTCCTTCCCCCTACTCCATGTCTGCAGGCTCCAGGAGGATCCCACCCAGGAGCCCTCAGAGGCAGAAAGTTCCCTGTCAGCAGAACACTGGTAAGGGCTGCTGATTCAGTGTCTGTAATATCCAAGGCAGAGGCAGTCGGCAGGGGCAGGGAGGAGGACAGGGAAGATGGATGAGGAGGGAGATATCATGGACACCAGGGACAGGCTCGGGATGAGGGGATTTCTAGGTAGCAGAACCAGAACCAGGCTCTAACACAAACTCAGCACCACTAGCTAGTCAGCCCAGGGAACAGTGCTTTCAATGGTCTCTACATTCTAAACATCTCACCCCTTCCCACTGAGCCTACATTGGTCAGCCAGGGGTAGATCAAGCAAAGGCCAACTGGGGAAGCAAGACCAGACCTTAGAGCAGTAGTCAGTTTTGTCCTTTTCAGGGTGGGGTGGGGTGGGGTAGGGTGTCAGGTGAACAAATTCCAAATAGAATGGTAGAGATTAGAGTCTGCCATCAGCCAGAGCCTGCATCTGAGGGATGACACATATGGCTGGTAAGATCTGACTGACTGGACAGTGGGCCTGTACAAGGTGTAGCCTGGTGTTATGGCCATCGATGGATGATAAAGCCTGGAGTCTTCCCCACCTGCCCTGTGCCATGGCCATGAGAGCATCTGCTCTGATGCACTCCTGGGCAGATTTGATGCACAACTTGGTTATTTGCCAGGGATTTATAGTAGGAACCAGCACTGAAGCTAAATCCCCTAGCCACTGAGTTAAATCAGCTGCTGCGATGGGCCGGAACGAGGGAGATGTTGGTCTGGGAGGCTGCACAGTGGGGCTGGAGAGGAAAACACTTGTCCCTGCTCCCTGGGGATCCCTGTCTATAAATCCCCGCCAGGCACCCATTAGGGGAAGCAGTCTCAACAGACTTTAGTGCTGGTGACACAGAGGATGCCACAGCGGGCATTGCTCATAGAAGCAGGCTGTAGCCAAGGGCTGTGGTAGAAATACAAGAATAGCTTAAAGCATTGGGCTAGTCACAGTGGGTGCCACAACTCTGCTTTCAGGGGCTGTGTGAAGCGGAGTCTCTAATGAGAGGGTAGGTTCTGGACAGCCAAAGTTCCCCGGGCTCAGATCCTTGCTCTGCTACTTACTATGTGACCCCTAGGCAAGTTCCCTGTGCCATTATTTTCTCACCAGCAGACACTTCCTAGAGTTTCTATGACTAAATGAGATACAGTGCCTAGTTCTGTGCCTCACGTTACAGAATAGACTCTCAGGGCCAAGCTAGGAATGTTTAAAGGAAAGAGGGGCCATCAGACCCTTGGGTGCCCATGAGGGTGCTTAAAGAAAGAGGAGGGGGCTGAGAAGTTACCTCGGTGAGTAAAATGCTTATTGCGCAAGCATGAGAAAGTGTTTGGATCTCCAGCACCCATATAGAGCCCAGACATGGCTGTAACCCCAGTGTTAAAGGTGCAGACAGGCAGATCTCAGTGTCCCCAGCCAGTCTTAGCTGAAAAGCTTCAGGTTCAGTAAGACACTGTCTCAAAAACTAAGGTGAAGAGCAAGGTGAGAAGATACCTAAAGTCAACCTCTAGCCTACACATAGACACAGACACAGACACACACACACATACAAACACAAGACAGAGAGATAGAGACAGACACAGACACAGAGAGACACAGAGACAGACTCTGATTGAGGCTGAGATTCTCAGTCTCACTGAGAGAGTGAAACCAACCTTTCCCAGGGCTCTGAGTAAGCCTTTTAGATGAGCAGCCTGCATTTGCCTGTCCAGTGTGATTGACTGAAAAGCCTTCAGCAAGCTATTTTGCTTCTCTAGACCTGCTCTGCACATCTACAAAATGGGAGCAATAATATTCTTTTTCCAGAGTTACTGAGAGAATTACATGAGATTGTACACAGCTCTGGAGTAAGTGCTGATTAAATTTAGCCCTGCTGTTACTATGACTTCATCAGGTGACCAAGTGAAAGTTAAGCATGGACCCTGAATCTAGCCAGCAGCTCCCTGGATGGGAGTGTGGCCAATAATGAGGTTCAAGAAGAGAGAGGTACATAGGGAAGGCTGTGTGGATAGGTAGAATAGTCAATAAGGAGACAGAAGCAGAAGAGGAAGATGGGAATGGACAGGAATAGAAAGCACGGCGGACTTACAGCAGAGAAAGAGTGAAGGATGGGCCAGAGGCAAAGGAGAAAGCGAGGGATGAAATAAAGGGAAGTCCCCCTCCCAAAATAGAAATAAATAGCAAGGTAGAGAAAATGGAGATGAGACGGTGAAGCGAGAGGGGCCTGGAGCTGGAATCAGGGAGGAGCCAGGGTTGTAGGTGTATTGAGAGCAATGGAAGCCAAGAGAGTAGAGAAAGAAGCAAGAGGCTGGGGACAGGCTTAAGACAAAGGAAGAGACCACAAGGCAGAGCTGCAAGGCTTCTGCCAGAGCACGCTCTGAACTGGCTCCATGGCCTCCTCACCCACCGCTAGTCTTCAGCTTGGCTTCCCTCAGCCTCCCTCCCACCACCCCCACCAAGCCTGCCAAATGGATCCTAGGGTGCCTGGACTCTGGGTACCAGATCACAGGGAGAAAAGAGCCCCAAAGTAAACCAGAGCCCAGATAGTCAGCCTCCTTCTGGCAAATCCCACCTCGTCGGCATGTTGACCTCCAGGAAAACAGCAGTTCCCACAGTAAAGAAAAGAGAAGGGGCTTTACATCTACAGACCCAGACTCAAAGAACCCTTGTGACTCAGACAGCATTGCCTTACTCATTATGGCCACCACACGTTCCAGAACATTATGAGTATTGACTGATTCCTGAGACAGCCCTGTCCTACAGATGCAAGCTAAGACCTGGTGCTGTGAGTCCAGGAGAGTCCATGCCCCTGCCTCACTGTGCCTCTCTCCTCAATCCTTGTCCAATCTTCGCTTCTCTCTTCCTAGAACGCTACCTCACAAATCTCAAGCTGGCTTTCTGTTCACTTTCCAGGCATTCGCAGCAGAATCTGGTGTGGCTGCACAGAACCTGGAGCCCCTTCACTTGGGAATGAGCTGAAAGGTGACAACCCAGCTGAAATCACACCACACAGCCACTGCAGTTCAATGTGACAGATGACATGTTGTGTCTTCAGGACCTCAATCTCTCCAGTTTCCACCCCAGAGGACCAGAGATGGCCTGCTGTCTAAGACCCACCCAAGAAAGAACCAGAACAAATAAAGAAGTGGAGTGAAAAATGTTCTGGGAGGTTGGGGGGTGCTAGAGAGTTGGTTCAGTGGTTAAGAGCACTGACTGCTCTTCCAGAGGTCCTGAGTTCAAGTCCCAGTCACCACATGGTGACTCACAACCATCTCTAATGGGATCTGATGTTCTCTTCTGGTGTGTCTGAAAACAGCTACAGTGTGTTCACATATATAAAATAAATAAATCTTTTTAAAAGAAGAAAAAGAAAAGTGTTCCTGGAAAGAAAAGCCTAGAATGTACAGCTACTAAAGAAGAACCCAAAACTTAACCTACAGATTCCTAACATAAAAATAAAGGGAACCAGATATCAGCTTTTAAAATCTCATTCACGGGCTGGAGAGATGGCTCAGTGGTTAAGAGCACTGACTGCACTTCCAGAGGTCCTGAGTTCAAATCCCAGCAACCACATGGTGGCTCACAACCATCTGTAATGAGATCTGATGCCCTCTTCTGGTATGTCTGAAGACAGCTACAGTGTATTCATATATAATAAATAAATAAATCTTAAAAAAAATAAAATAAAAATAAAATAAAATCTCATTCACCATACAGGGCAATGTTCACCAGCAATCTTAGCATTTTTGAGATGGAACCTGGAGGATCAGGAGTTATGTATCATCCCCAGATACATAATGAGTTCCAGGATAGCCTAGCCTACATGAGACTCTGTTTCAAATAATAAACAAATAAGTCTCCCCCATACCAGAAGGCTTATCAATCCTGTTCCCAGAACCAATTACTTGCCATGCATCAAAAGCGTGATCAGACAGGGCCAGCAAGATGGCTCTGTGGATGACCTAAGTTAGATCCCTGGAATCCTGGTAAAGGTGGAAGGAGACAGTAGAGTCCATGAAGCTGTCCTCTGACCTTCAAATGATCCTTCAGTGGCATATACATACATGTGTATATACATATACACAATGATAAATAAATAATTTTAAAGATGCACCTACTTTGATGTGTATGAGTGCTTGTATGGATGTATGCATGTATGCATGGACACCATGTTTATCTCTGGTACCCATGGAGGTCAAAAGAGGGTGTCTGATCACCTGGAACTGGAGTTACAGACAGGTATGAGCCACATATCAGTCCTGGGGACCAAAATTGGGTCTTCTACGAGAGTTGCAAGTGCTTTTAATCACTTAAACATCTTTTCAACCTATAAATGAAATTAAAGAAACACACACACATACATGATGTACACACATACAATGTACACACACTCACACACATGCTGAAGAGACTGTTCAGTGGTTAGAGCTCTTACTGCTTTGGCAAAGAGCCTGGGTTCAATTCCCAGCACCAACCCTGGTCTCATTTACATACATATACCTACATACAGACACATGCATACTCAAAATAAATCTTTTATTTTAAAGAATTCTCAATGTGGTGGAGGCAGGAGAATTTCTGTGAGATCCAAGCCAGCCATGGCTACATAGAAAGAACCTCTCTCAAAGTTAAAGAAAATAAATAAATAAGAAAAATTGTGATCAACAGCAAGGATTTGACTTATTCTCATCACTATACAAATTCTAGATTTTTTTTTTTCTTGAGATGTGAGGCAGAGAACCTTTGTCATGGAACTGGCAGTCAGCTGGGTTGAGAGAGCTCAAGGTCTGAGAAAAATGGAGAATACAGAGGTCATGGTGCCCCACAATACCACAAAAGCCCTCCCAGAGCGGAGAAGCCGAATCCAAGGGGAAGGCCAGTTCTCCAGTGGGTTTCCTGCCCCAAGCCGCTACACATATACTCCCAAAAGGCCCATGTGGAATTAAGCCCCTGCCAGCCAGTTTCTCTACTTTCTACCCAACGCTGCTGCTCCTAGCTGCTTCTGATCATTAGCACAGCAGCAGCCAACAAAATAAATCAAATGAAAACAATACCCCACACCTTCCACAGGACACCTTGAATCACCTGTTTGCCATTCGCTGCTCTAGCACACCCTCTACCCTCTTCTCAGGGCCGCATACCCTCTTCAGTATTCTCTCCATCCTCCCTCAAGTCAGAATTTAATGCTCTCACCTTAAAACAAAACAAAGCAAAACAAAACAATATCTCACATATCCCAGATTGCCCTAGAACTCACTATATAGCCAAGATACCCTTGAAACCTCTGATCCTTCTGCCTCTGCCTCTCAAGTACTGGGATTACAGCTGTGTACCTCCAAGCCCATTGTGTGCAGTGCTGGTGAGTCAAACCTAAAGCCTCACTCGTGGTAGACAGGCACTCTACCAGATGATCTGCATCCGCAGTCTGTTCTTTGTCACTGTTTCTCACTGGATGATCCTCTGTCTTGAGTTCACCTGTGTGCCTGGTCTGAGAGGCAGTTTGGGCTATATCTGAGGGTTGAGAATGAAAACAACACACCCGGGCTCAGCTCATTTTTCTCTGTGACTCCCAGAGTAAGGACACCAACTAGGGACTGGGGGCTGCAGTCACTTCAAGAGCCCTGGCCCCCATCATGGGTAGGGCCTTTGAGAAAGAGGCTTTGATGTGGTAGGTGCTGTAGGTGCTCCCGGCCTTCCTCATGTTGTCCAGCTAGGGACTTCGGAGGATCTTTGGGAGCTTTGGGGTTTCCTCGTTTGGCTCTTCTCTCACTGTTGCCCCATCCAGCAGGGCAGTAAACAGGGGTCTGGGGAGATCACCTGAAAGAGAGGATGGGGGACACAGGCAAACACAAAGAACCACGGCTTGTCTATAGGCTGATCAAACCGCCATTTTTACTTTTTCACACAGGGGTTATATACATAAAAAGGCAGGATGTGGGGAAGGGGATGATGCAGGATCGTAGGTGTTCAGGGGGAGTACAGATATCTTCCAGAACAGGATATCGGCTAGGTGAAGGTTCAGGGGATAGGTCACTATGACTCTGTCTATGATTCAATTGTCTTTATCTAAGTTGGTACTATCCACCAAGGCTACCCAAGGTCTATGACTAACCACAAGACCTATGACTACTTGTTCCTATCCAGGCTGGTAAATTTCCACCAAAGCTGCCTGTTTATAATATCTTATAGCTATCTGTTTCAGTGTTTTTCCACAGAGACTCAAGACTGTGTTAGCAAGCTGACTTAGACCTATTGCTGATTTTAGGCCTTCAGCGTATAAGCAGGGCTGCCCCTGACACACTGCCTCTCTCTCTCTCAGACTGTAATCTCTTAATATTAGGCTGAGGGTGCCTTGTGCCTGAGAATGGTCCCTCAGAGTGTAGCCTGAGAAACATCTACACATGCATGTCCAGAAGACTGCTGGAAATGGAGACTCTTGGCCCTGCCCCAGACCCATTCTGTGCCATGCAAAGTTTGTGATTCTCAGGTGATTTGGAACACATTGGAGTTGAAAGCCATAGCCAACATTTCCAGAAAGGCAGATCAGAGACCCCACAGACAGAGTGCCCAAGCCATTCACTCATTAAAGCTCCTATTTGATAAACAAGGAATAAGCACCTACTGAGTGAAAGATACCAGGCACTGGGGCAAAAACTGTGAATGACTGGAGGGGCTGGAGAGATGGCTCAGCAGTAGGAGAACTGGATTCTCTTTTAGAGAACCTCTGTTGGTTCCCAGTACCTCCCATTGGTTCCCACATAGTAGCTCACGACCATGTTACCTCAGTCCCAGAGGAACCTATATTTTCTTCTTCTCGCCTACATGGGCACCAGACATCCCCATGGTACACAGACATACACATTAAATAAATAGATACCTGTGGATGCCTGGGTCTGGGTGGCCAGGCTGAGAGAACAGGTTTGTTCTCACCTAGTTGTCTACGCCCAGCTCCCCAGCTCCACAGAACAGGGTCTTAATTAACTAAAGACTCTCTCAAATCTGAGGCTGATGAGATCCATCTTTCGGATCAAAAAGCAGTGAGATGGGGAATGGGGGTTCTGAGAAAAAGATGGAAACTGCCAAATGTGCCCCCACCATTCCAGAAGCATACTCAAGTTTATTTCCCCACCCCCAGTGCCGAGAGGGGACCCAGGAACTTAGGCAAGTTAGACAAGAACTCTATCACTGAGCTATAACCCAACCCTTGGCCTCTTTATTAGGGCCCCCTCCAGGATGCCACTCTGGCCTCCCACAAGGGTCTCCTGACAGATACCTCCTATAGATAACATCAGGTCAGTTTCTCCCAGCCCCCTTTAACCCAGAGGCTGAGACAATGAAGACAGGCTCCACCTAACAGGATGAGCAAAGAACAGGGGACCAGTGGGGATTGGTTGGGACTGGTTGAAGGATCAGTTAGGAGTCTGCAGCAGTCAACAACATAGATGAGCAAAAGCAGCTTTGCCTGAAATTCTTCAAGTGGAGAAAGTGAAACCCGCAGCTCAGAATTATGTTACATTTTGATAACAGGGCTGAACAGTATGAATACATACTGGCCTGGGTATTAAGAACTCAGGAGAAAGGAAGAAGCTGACTGGCTGTTGGGTTCAGGGCCTGAGCCACCTGACAGGCTCAGCAATCCAAGAGGATCTTAGGACTGGTTCTGGAAGACCTGGTCAGAATAAGGTTTGTAGGACAGAAAGGACCTAGGGTAGAGAGTGAAAGTCCATACTGGGAAGTCACCAAGAATGAAAGCAAAGAAGTGAGGAAAGAGCAGGTGACAAGTTTCTGAAGAGCGAGAATTTCTTCTGCCTCTGTTGTCTCCTTCGAGCCTCTGCCTCATGTCCTGTGCTCAGTAGCCCTCTGCTGCCTGTGGCAGTGCAGATACATGAGGAACACTCAGATCTGCTCTAGGGGCCCTGGCCACTTGCTGGCTGGAGTCCCCAAACAAACTGTTTCTCAAGGTCTCAGTTTCCCTATTGGCAAAGCCATAAAGATGTGGCAGGATTTCAGACTCTATTGATCTGTGTTTTTCCCAGGCCAGAATGCTGAGCGTCTGGAATCTTGCAGGCCCTGGTCAAGAGTGAGTGGCACAAGGTGCCCAGCGTAGCTAGTCTGGGGTTCCCAGGGGAATGAAGTAGAGCCAGCAAGTAGCCAGGAAAATATAGATAAGGGCCAGTGAGGGTTGCTCAGAATGAAAAATGACCAAGTCAAGAATCCCCATCCCACATCTCTTCCCCAAATCCTCCTCGGCATATCTTTTTCATTCTATTGCAATATTGAATTATCTGTGCTCCTGTCTTTGGACCCCCTGAAGGATCTCACCCAGCATCACTTGAGGACTTCTAAATCTCTATCCCGGTCTGGTCTACACAGCGGAAACTAAAACCCATGAGCCTCCTCTACTTGGATATTTACCAGGCATCTCACACTAAATGTGTCCAAAGCATGTCTCCCTGAAGCCAGCTCCTTGGTATTCCATGATACCAGGTAATGGCAAGTTCCACGTTCTGGTCACCGATGGGAAACAAAACAACCCAAAAAACCTCTTACTTTATCCTTGACAATGCTGCTTTCGCAGTCCCCATCTGACTCACCACAAACCCCACCCCACCCCCCAGCTGACTCTGCAAAATTCATCCAGACTGTGCTTCCACACTACATGATGCTTCACTGCATCCTCCCTGGCCCAGGCCCCACGCTCTCCTCGCTGCTACAGTGCATTCTTGGATGTCCTTGCTTCCCACTGCATTCTCAACATGGCAGCATTGAGTATTCAAGGGAAATACTCATGTCACTCTCAGGCCCTGACTCTCCAGTGGCTCCCCGTTCATTCAGAGTGTAAGTGGAAGTTTCGCTGTGACTCATTAGTCCCCACACGATCATGATTAGCTTCCTGTGACCTCTTAGAAGCCACAGCTCATTCCCTTCTTTATTTTCCCTGCTCCAGCCATATCAGTCTCAATGCCGTTCCTCCAGCCAGACATGCTCGCAGGAGGCTTTCCACTTGCTGTTTGTCTGCCAGGAAAGATCTTTCCTAAATCTGCCTGAGCTGTCAGCATCTGGTAAATGCCAGGCTCCATATGTTGGGGGGCCAGAACACAGATATGCAAGGGAGAGAACGGGAAGATGAAATAGGGGAGTTGGGTCCCACACAAGACATGAAATGGCTTCTCTTGCTTTCTGTCTCCCTGAGACACTGTCTTCAGAAGATCAGGAATCCCAGGGTTGGGCTTCTCTTGGTTCTTCAGCAGGTGGCCCCTTTCCGTACTAATCACAGGGCTGGTGGACCCACATCTATCAACCTCAGGACTTCTGGACAGGAGATATCTGACGGTCCTAAGTGAACAGGCCAGTCCTTTCTGTGCAGAAAGGATACAGAGAAGGAGCCACCTCTTCCAACATGCACTTGTTACCACTACCTCCCACCTCTCCTTCGGGCCTCTTATTCTGATGCTAGGACGTGGGCTTGAAGAGGAAAGAGAAAGTCTCAGGGCAAAGGGCACAGGAGGCCTAAGAAAGGAAACTGAGGCAGAGAGAAACACAAGCTAGTGACCCAGCGACAGACTGGAATTGCACAGGCCCAAAAGGGGTCCAGTCAGAGGTGCATACAGCCAGCAGGCAAAAAGCAGAAATGCATTTCAGTCTGGGTACTCTGTCCAGAGGGACAGGGTAGGCGCAGGTAGGAAGGAGCCAGGAACAGCACGGAAGAGGAACGGGCGGGGTGGCGCGGGCAGCAGGACCACACGCTGCCGGGCTGCGCGGGCGGAGGCGGACGGAGGCGGGCGGAGGCGGCGGGCTTAGCGGAGCGGGCGGGCGCTGGGAGCGGGCTCGTAAAAGCCGCGCGGCGCGGGGAAATTGCCGCCAGAATCGCTGAGCTCCACAAAACGCCGCCCGCGCAGCCCGCCGCCGCGCCCGCTCCAATCTCCAGCCTCATCGGCGCGCGGGCTGGTTATGCATTTAAATGTTATTTAATTGGATTGCGGAGGAGCTGGGGGCCAGAGTGCCCCCGCCTCCGCCCCACACGCGCTGCACGTCTGTTTTCCGAGTCACAGATTGCCACGCACCCCCTCCTGCCCAATCCTTTGCCTCCGACGCTTCTCTCCCTCCCTTCTGAACCCGGCCAGAGGACACTCAGAAAGACATAAGCCCATGAAGACTGAAAAATCAGAGGCTACGCACGAACACACACACACACACATACACACCCTGAAGATGCACAAAGACATAGCAGCAGCAAAAATTGGCCACACTCACTTATACGAGTGTCCATCTGGAAGATTAAGAATACCAAACAATGATGGTCCCCAGGACCACAAGTACACAAGTGCGTATTAACACACTGGGAACTCATGCTGCAAGACAAAACATCGCCTGACCTCTCCAGGGGTAATGGTACTCACAAAGTGACACTGCCAAGCATGGCCAGGAGGAGATGCCAGAGCATAGAGTGAGGCAGAGACCCTCCCCAAAGCTGTTAAGAAGAGAAGCCTGTGTTCACTCTTACACTCACCCAGACCATCACATATTTGCTGTGCTGTTTCAGGGTTGGAAAGCAAACCTTTTGTTCAGTGACCTGCTGTCCTCCCAAGCCCCAGCACAAGAAGCTTCAAAGGCAACTAGATTTGTAAGGAAGTTCTTTAAACTGAACAAAGAAACAAAACTGTGTCCCAATTACAACAAGCAGGATAGTGGATAGACACCAGGAGGGCCTTCCTGAGCGGTTAGAAACTGGAATCCCAAGAGGTGAGGTTGGGCATGTTCGTGAGATGAGTTTCTCCTATCTCAAGTACAATGGGGAGCTAGCTAGCTAAGAAGTCAGCACCATCGAGGTATACGGGAGGACAGCATGTCCTGCAGAGGCATGTCCTCCTCATACTCCCAGCCAGCAACAGTTAACTGCTGACCTGAGATGATCAGGATTACGCCACTTCAATTAATGAAAATGAAAATGGTAACCTGGCTTGGCACAGGTCCCTGCAGAGGACCATTCTGGGCTCCCAGCCATCCCTTCTGCAAGCAGGGCCCAGAGACTTGAAGATCTGAGCCCTGCTGTGGGGACAGAAGAACGGGCAAATTCTACTGCAGCTGGCCTGCTTGTGTTGTACCTGAGAGCATGAGGGCCCAATCAAAGAAGAGAAAGTGTCCTTACACACAGGATAATTCAACCTTGACTGCTAAGCATAGGTTCAGGAAGGCTGACAATGAGGCTTCTGAAAAGGAAAGCAATCAGTTTCTCCCTAAGCAACTTATTTCCACATCACCTGATGGCCATTGCTGGGCAGTCTATCCATGTGTCTAACCTCAATGTCTCATGCTCCAGTTGAACTTACTTCTCTGGGGAATTATCGGGGCATGGGGACATTGGGAGTTGGGGGGAGACTGATATCCTAAATAGGAACAATATAAGAGCTGAGAGTTGGTTTGGGATAAGCCACAATCTCTAATCTCTATTCTTTTTTCCACTCGGCTACTAGATCTTGGCTTCAGCTATGGCCAAGCTGCATTTCCAGTACTGTTTTTATAAAACATGTTGGAGAGGGCTGGAGAGTGAACCCTGGGCTTTATACACACTGAGTGGGCAGTCTAAGACTGCAGACCAACCGTTCATCTAGTACCATAACATTCCCTAACACCGTGTCCTGAAGTTTTCCACCCCGGTAGCTACTAGAACAAGGTCTTCTTATAGAAAATAAACTCCTCTTCCCATCTTCCATGGAGATATGCCCAGTCTTTGGATCCTGCCTGATTTCTTCTGAGCCCCCCCCCCAACCTGTTTCCTAGCCCATGATAGTCAGGGCCTAAAAGTATCTGACCACAGAGAAGGGAAATTACCAAGTCTCTCCTATTGTTAATCTGGCCTGTTTCATCAGTACACCCATCCGTCTAAGGAATATCCAGAATACT
>NW_021604793.1:1440629-1468546 GCF_004785775.1 Grammomys surdaster
CCTGTTTCATCAGTACACCCATCCGTCTAAGGAATATCCAGAATACTGTGTGAGCAACCTGTTCACAACATGCTTTCAGCTTGATCTGTCCTATAAAGTATATGCTTGTATCTCTAGCACTAGACAGTGAACACAGAGAGGATAAAGGAGCATCTCATTCCCTGGCCCCTGCAGTGCCTAGCATGCACAATGAGACACGGCATGTATAACAGACATCTGCTGAAGGGAGAAGAAAAGTGAGAGGGTCCATGCAGCGGGCTTTATCCCCATCTCCCTTTTAGCCATTCGGTTTGGGTAAAGAGGGAAAGAGGTGAGTGGATTCTTTCTTCCCCAGTCCACTCTACCCCTCAGTCTCAGAAGCATCACCGAGAGAGAGAGAGAGAGAGAGAGAGAGAGAGAGAGAGAGAGAGAGAGAGAGAGGATGAATATGAATATATCAGAGTAAGAACTTCTAAGCTTCTATCACTCCTCTAAATCAGAACCTAAACTCCATCACAGGGCAAACACAATGACACTAGATAAACTTATGGTCATGGATTGGCACACGGACACTCCCAAACTAGATTTGTGCTTATTAACGTGTTCCTGTGAGCACCTACATTGTGCCAAGCATAGGGGAAAAGGGGATAGTAAGAGCCCTTCTCCCGGCCTCAGGGCCCCATGAGTACCTTGGAGAGTTAACCTGGATTGCATAAAGGAAGCACAGGAAAATCTAGACTGTTAAAACCCCAGCAGGAGGCTCCTCAGGCCTCTCAAATCAAAATCTCTTGAAGTAAAACAGAGGGACTCAAATTTTTCTTAACCTCCATGGTTAATTCTGATTCACAGCAGGGTTGCAAGCCCTTGACCTCTACATTAGGGCTATCCAACAGGACTTCTACAGTAATAGAGGGGCACTTTATCTGTTCCGTCATCGCCACCAGTCACATGTGTATGCGCACCTGAAATATGGCTAGTGAACTAAAGAAGGAAAATTTACTTAATTCTTATTAAATTTTAAAATGGCTTCTTCACACGCAGGACAGGGGATGATGCAGTTCATGCACAGAGCCTAGGTTCAATCTCCAGTACTATAAAAGAGCAGATGTGGAAGTGCATACCTGTTACCCCAACATTCAAAGGGTGGACCCTCAGCATCATAGCAGGTTCAAGGACAGCCTGGGCCACATGAGATTTATTTATCAATAAATAAGTTGGGTGTATTTGGCTAGTGATTGTTGTAATGGACCACAAAATTATAGATGTCCCTAAGTTCTATGCATCTTATTTATTTTCTTTTTAGATTCATTTATTTTATATGTTTGAGTGTTTATATGTGTATGTCTGGTACCCACAGAGGTCAAAAGATGGCTTTGAATTCCCTAGAACTGGAGTTATAGGCGGTTGTGGGCTGCCATGTGGATACTGGAATTGAACCCAGATCTTCTGCAAGAACAAATGCTCTTAGCTGTTGAGCGTGTCTCCAGCCCCCCTCCCCCATTTCATTTATTTTGAAAAAATTTAAGGCCAGACATGGTGATACACATCTTTTAAGCCCCAGCACTAAGGAGGTATAGGCAGGCCAGTCTCTGAATTCAAGCTCAGCCTGGTCTACAGAATGAGTTCCAGAACAGCCAGGGGTACACAGAGAAACCCTGTCCAAAAAAAAAAAAAAGTATTATCACATGTGTGTGACTGATGTGTGCATGCGAGTGTGCTCAAGTCAGCAGACAACTCTGTGGAATTGATTCTCTCCTTACACTTTTACATGGGTTCTGGGCTCTAACCCAGATTGCCAGGCTTGTGTGGCTAGTGTCTTTACCCAGTGAGACATCTGGACAACCCTCAGTTTGAAAGACGTCACTTCTCATGGAAACAGGTCTTGCATGTGTGTTTGTGCATGTGTAGGCATGACTATGTCTATATGTACATGCCTATAGAGGTCAGAGGTTGACATCAGGTGCCCTCCCCACTTCTGCATGTGTGTAGGGGGGAGTTAGGTGTATGTAAGTGTTCATGCAGATATGTGAATGTATACATGCAGGTTCATGTGTGTGCGTGCATGTCTGTGTGGACCAGAGGTTAATGTCAGGTGTCTTCCTCTATTACTATCCTTATTTTTAGGACAGGGATCTCTCAGTGAAAATAAAGCTTGCTATCCAGGTATTCTGACTGGCCAACAAGCCCTAGGGATCTTGTCTCTGAACTAGGATTAGGGCACAGCAATTAGCCTCCTTCCCCTAAGGATACTCTTATCTGCACTGAAGAATCCTCCTCTGATTTAATTGATAAAAGCCAGTCTGGTGGAACTAAGTCTAGATAGCTAGATACGTGCCCAGACCAGATTCCAAGCTTGAGGGGGGTGCTGGAGGAGATGGGGGAGGGGGCATGGGGGATGGGGATGGGGATGGACAGGGACATTTCTCTCCTGAGCACACTATCTTATATGAAGTTAACCTTGGCGACAGATAAAATGACTTTGCTGCTATGAACTGAATTATGTCCCACAAAATTCATATGCTGCAGCCCTAATATTTGGAGATAGATCCTTTAAATAAGTGAAGAAGCATTAAAGAAAGGTTAAATGAAATCCAGAGGGTAAAGCAATAATCCAATGATTGGTATCCTTCTAGGAAAGAAGGGAGATACCACGGAGCCACACATGGCAAAAAAAAAGTATGTAAAGCCAGCTACTGCAATGAAGAAAGGCCTCAGTAGGGCCCGAGCTAACACTGTCATCTTGTACCTTCAGTGGCCAGAATTATGAGAAAACAAACTCCATTGTTTAAGCCATTCAGACTGGATATTCTTGTTATGGCAACTCAAGCAGGCACGGGACTCTAACCAGTCTCTGACAAGTTACATTGGAGGAATTGAGGGCAATAGCCCACTACAGTCAGAGCATATAGTGACATGGCCATAGGCGGGCCTTAGCCACCATACTGATCTCTACCAGCCTTCCTGCAAATTCTCACTACATGCTAATCCCCTCAGTTCCCACATCTTCCCTACTGCAGCCTCATGTCCACGATTGACTTCACTCCCTTTGCTGAACTTTGGATCTCCAGTGTTCCCCAGAATCCATGCCTTTTAGACTCCTCCAGCCTATTGTCCTACAGGGAGCTGCAGAACTTTAAGAGGCAGAGCCTAGTGGGAAGGAGTGAGGTCACTGGGTGTGTCCTTAGAGGATACTAGATCTCCTCTACCATGAGGCAAGCAGGATTTCTTTGCCATACACCAAACATGGAAGGACTATGCAACTGAGGGCAGAAGCAACATGCCAAGTGACCATGGGTTGGAAATGCTAAATTGTGCGCCCAAAATAAACTTTTTCCAGATTAGGAACATGGTGACTCTATAATGTTTGCTTATTTGGGCTCCTTCATCTGTGGGCTTTTATCGGGTGTTTCTGCATATGTATTTTGACTCTTCTCATTGGATTCTGAATTCTCAGAGTAGCTTAGTGGTCAGGACCCTTCACGATGACGAGCTGGCTCTAACTTATTCTATACTTTTTCTCCCACCTGGCTAAGCCTTCGATAATCTGCTTTCCCCCTTGAATGTGACGAAGCCCTGCCGTCTTCTACGCTCTGACTTTCCCAGTCTTCGAGGCCACCCCCACCAGAGCTTCTCCTCACCACCTCAGCTAAACATGCAAGGGTGCAGCAACTTCACCTCCATAGCATCCACAATGCTACCACAATGACCCATCCTTAGCAGTAACTGCAGGCAGGCCAGGACCACAGTGTGTAATGGTGTGATGCCCTGAGGTGGTTCTGACGGTGACTACCCAGAGTCTGCACAGACTCTACCAGCTCAGGGAGGGACCCCAATAAGGCTAATTTTACTTCAGATACCAGATGCACTTCAGACCAAGAGTTCCCGGAAACCCTTCAGCTTCAGTAATTTGCAAAACAAAACTTAGGTGGGGGGAAACACTGTTTATTTATTACAACTTATCACAAATACAAATCAGGGGATATAGCTCAGTGATAGAGCAGTGCATGCTATCCACCAAATCCTGGGCTCAATGCCCAGGACTCCAAAATGACACACAGAGCATATGAATAAATGAATGAATGAATGAATGAATGAATACACAAACCAGCACCAAATACTCCCCCAAAAGCCCCACACATATACATGTGTTCACCAACCAGCAAGCTTAACAGAAACTCAGTGTCCGGAGAGATGGTCAGGGTCACTGTGGAGGTATAGCTGGTTGAGATCACAGGTCATGTGACTTAACTCAATCTCTATCCTTGTCCCATCCTGGCATTCAGGCTGAACCCCAACCCTCAAAGCATATGGCTGGTCTTTCTGGAGGGTTGGCCTCCATCCTGAGTCAAAGCTCAACAAATCCTGGAATGCTCTAAGGCCCCAACATGAATAATTACGACACTTCTATCACTGTGAAATCCTCGAAGATTTAGTCTCCCTCTCTGGAGCCGAGATAGAAATATACTAATTTTTAGAATGCTGGAGATTATTTGTATCCCAGGAGACAGGAGACCACACGTCTTCATTAAGATGGTCCCAAGACCTGCTCTCACTGTGGCTCACTTTCCAGCCCTTACCACAGATCATCCAACCAACCAACCATTAAAGAGACAGATGAGATACCAGCTCCCTATCATCCCCAATAGTGCCCAGTGAGCTTCAGGACAGGCCCCTACCAAAACCCCTGCAGCGTGGCTAGGGCAATCAGAAGTCTCTGTCACTCCTCCCCAAGCTACCTGAGAAAAGTTTCAGCAAAGAGTGAATAGGTTAGAAAAGGGAGGAAATATCCTAAAATCATTCTTCCACCAGTGAAGTGCAAGAAGAGAGGAGAGAACCAACCCAAGGCTTAGGAGTCTTTAATGCGTAGTCTGAAAAGTCAGAGGCTGAGTTTCTTGTAGCATTGGTCCTTCTCCAGTGAGGTTATAAGGCAAAGGTCTTCAGAGTGAACAGGGAATTCCCTTGTAGTGTACTGATACACCCCACCTCGAAGGGAGGCGAGCAGAAAAAGTGTGTAGCGAGGACCATATGCCAACCTTTGCAAAGCTCTCTGCAGTGTTATCTCAATGGATCCTCACACTTCACGCCAGTGCCAGGAGGCATCACCCCCCCCCTTTTTTAAAAAAAAGAAAAAAAAGGATCTTGGTGCTTAGAGAGGTTGTTCATAAGCATGTCGGGCAGTGGTGACACATCCTTTTAATCCCAGCACTCAGGAGGCAGAGGTAGGCAGATTTCTTATGAGGTCAAAGTGGAGCTGGTCTACATAATGAGTTACAGGCCAACACAATGAGACCTAGTCTTGAAATTTAAAAACAAATAGACATTAACAAAAAACAAGGCCGGGCGGACTGTGGTGGCGCACACCTTTAATCCTAGCACTTGGGAGGCAGAGGCAAGTGGATTTCTGAGTTCGAGGCCAGCCTGGTCTACAGAGTGAGTTCCAGGACAGCCAGGACTACACAGAGAAACCCTGTCTCGAAAAAACCAAACCAAAACAAAACAAAACAAAACAACAACAAAAATAAAACAGAGAGAGTTTTTTAAAACATAAGTTCTCCGAGTTTGAGGCCAGCCTGGTCTACAAAGTGAGTTCTAGGACAGTGAGGGCTACACAGAGAAGCCCTGTCTCGAAAAAAATAAATAAATCATTTTTTTTTTAAAGTTCATAGGCCTTACAGGGAGGGAAAAAAAGAGGAGGGATGAAAATATAGATCTTTCCTAGACTACCACACAGAAGTTTCCCTCTGATTCAGCTTTGGTCTCCCTGAAGAAGTTCACTTTTTAATTACTTATTTATTTTATTTTTGAGACAGAGACTAATGTGTTCCAGACTGGCCTTGAACTCAATACGTAGCTGAAGATGGCCTTGAACTCCTGATCTTCCTGCCTCTGAGTGCTGGGACAGCTGGCTAAGAAGTTCATTCTCAACATGATGTCTGTCCTAGTCCCTGGAAGGATAGGAGCCAGATATTCTGTAAGGATGAGCAAGGATCCTGGAAAGGTTGCCCACTGACTGGGGAAGAAGTGTGATAAAGACTGGGGAGAGGACTGATAAAGGAGGTTGGACTCCATCAGTGTACACTGAATGCCTGTGTGGAAACATCACACTGAACCCCACTAATATGTACAATTAGTGTCAAAAAAGGCTGAGGTAGATCGGCATTAGAGAACTTTCCTAGTGTACATGATGCAAATGCCAAACATAATGCCAATAAAAAGCAAAATGGGAAAGATTAAAATGAAAATGATCTTTCCTCCAAAACTGCGAATATGACTTCAGACATCCCGACCTAGGATTCTCTGCACACAAGGCAAGGATGTGGTAGGTGGAGTGCACAGGCCCAACCCTCTGCTGGTGCAGTGCAGACACTGGAGACTGGAGAGGCTCAAGGGAAGAAGACAGCAGGAGAGCTGCCCACCCTGAGCCGTTAGAGGACAGCTCAGTAGGCTGAACGCAACACGGAGCCCCAGCAAGACCTGTGCAACACTGACTGGGGTCTCTACGATACAGGCCTGTCTGAACCCTCATCCGTTAGCAGAGGCAGCAGCCCCAACTCTTGGAGTCTTTCCCTGGCTGCCGCCTCCCAGCCTTTGTTGGCCTGTGGGCTTCGAGGAGATGGATGCAGGAGCCCTTCCACCTGCACCTCCGGGGTCAGCCCTGCTAGAGCTCTTCGAGCTCGCTGCTCTGCCAGCCGCCCCACCCCCACTACCAGCCGCACCCCTAGCAGCTGCACCTGCCGGCAGAGGGCAGCGTCGCAGATCGACAGGAGCTGCTCCCGCTGCTTGGCGGGCAGCTCAGCTGGGGTAAGGTTTCGTCCACTGGGAGCCAAGAAGAGTAGAGGACACAGATTGTGGACAAAGCAGTGCCGGAAGAAGACTTGAGGCTGTCCGCAGAGGGTCCGGAAAAAGCCCCAGAATCGGGCTCCGCTCACCTCTGACTGTGGGCACTCCAGTCCCAACACTGGTCGCTTAGGGTGCTCATGGGGAGGGGTCAGCACAGGGCCTCCAATGCCCAACCAGTCCCGGACCACATTCACTTCCCCAAAAGGTACCTATGGGAGAAGGAGAGAAACACAAGAGGCTTCAGACTTGAGATATGACCCGTTCTACCTACCTTTCCACCTACCGTGATGAGCTCGACTGCCCCCACAGATCTGTGTTAAGGACTTTCCACCCTGTGATTTGCCTCTGTCCATTTTCCTCCAGTTTTTCCCACCGTGGACTATGTCCAGCAGAAAATGTGTGCCTCTACTTTCTCGAGGCACTGGGACCACTGGGAAGAACACTGGGGCATTTGGCCCTACAGAGGTCATGATGATTCTAATACTGGTGACAGACAGATCGCCAGGGTAATAGGAGATAGGACAGGCTGACCACTGATCTCTGGGTACCCTCCCTCCCCCAGGCTTTGAGCTGTCATTTCCATCGATCATCATTGATCACCTTTCATCACTCAGTTGGGGTCAATAAAAGCGATTGAGCCTCCTGCCCTGAGGCTTCTTTACCTCTCCCATCTGCAACACACCCCTACTGAACAGCGGTCACTCATCCCGGTCCCTCAGGGAAAGCAGGCAGCCCTAAGCCTGGCTCTGTTCCAAACCTTTTGAGACCCAGGCACTTGCCAGCAGAATGCCCTGCAGCTCCTATACACCCATCCTACCCCCAGTCAGTCTTTCTGGGGTCCCAGAAGTCTCAGCCCTTCTCCTGACGCCAACTACACTCTAGGGACACGGGAGATCCGGCAAGGTAAGGTACAGGGCAGGATGACGGAAGGAAGGGCTCTCAGAGGCAATTAGTGGAAAGCTCACAGGGGAAACGGAACTACCATTAATGTGCTTGGTTAACTATGAACGGAGAAGTGCTTGAGACCACAGGAGCCAGTGTGTGTCCTGCAGGGGATGGGGCGGGTGACCCATCCATGTCCCAGCCAATTACATATTCCTCCTCTACAGCACACACAGGTACACATCCACCTCAGAAACGCCCACCAGAGGAAGCCAGGCCTTTACCCCAGTTTGGGCCATGCCAAAAGGTCCTGGGTTCATGCCCAGGAACAGCACTTCCTTGGGGCCTTGGCAGTATCGAGTCACGTAGTTACGGTGTGGCTCCCAAGCATAATCCACCGGGTTGTAGATGACACCCACAGGCTCTGGAAACTGCAGCTGGCTCAGCTCAGCATTGAGCCGAAGCTCTTCCTCCAGGAAGCCCTCAGCCAAGCTTTGAGTGCAAGGCAGAGGCTCCATCAGGGCACTTGCAGGCTCATGGGTTGGTCTCAGTGGGAAAGTCTGGGACACAGCCATGCTGTTGTCACCTGGAAAAGAAGGGGATAGTATTTCCTTTAACCCCAAACCAGCATTAGGATCTGTACTAGCTGGGAGCTCCTACTGCCATTTCCTGGGCTCAGAAGAAACTCCAAGAAACCATGTCAGTCACTACAAGATCACTCGAGTTCCTAGTAATGAAAGATGCTTTTGCTCCCCACCTCCAGAGCCCTCCAGAGCCCTCCCTCTTTTTGATACACCAAGCATCCTACCTTAGCTACTGGTCTTGTTGCTACAAAGTATCGGCAAAGGCAAACTGAAGGGTTTATGTCGGCTCTCAGAGAGTACAGTTCATCATGGTGGGTGGTGGCTACAGGAGCAAAACACATTACAGCTGTAGTCAAAACTCAGAAAGCAATGGATGCCTACATTCAACTGTATCTATCTCTCTCCCTGAACTAACTTCCCCGAGGTTTTATGAGACCGTTTCTCACTATGCAACCTTAGATGGCTTGGAGTTCGATATGCTGACCAGGCTAGCCTTGAACTCATGGAGCTCCTCATGTCTCTACCTGGTATTAAAGGTGTGTGTTATCACCTCTGGCTAAGAGTTCTTTTTACACTATGCTGGCTAGTTTTTATGTCAACAAGCTAAAGTCATGTTGGAAGATGGATCCTCCATTGAGAAAATGCCCCCACCAGACTGGACTGTGGGCAAGCTCCTGTGGTGCGTTTCCCTGATTGATGATTAACATGGAAGAGCTCACTGTGGGCAGTGCCTGAGCTGAGCTGAGTGGGAAGAGCAAGCCATGGGAGCTAGCCAGTAAGCAGCACTTCTCCACGGCTTCTGCTTCAGCTCCTGCTCCTAGTTTCCTGCTTTGAGTTCCTGTCCTGACTTCCTTGATGATGAACTGTGATACAGAAGAGCAAGCTAAAACAAACCCTTTCCTCCCTTAGTTGCTTTTGGTCATGATGTTCTTATACCAGCAATAGAAATCCTAAGACAGTCCAGGACCCCAGGCCATGGATGGTACCACACATTTTTAGTCCATACTTTCTCATCTCAATTAATCTAATTTAGAAACTCTTTCACAGACCATGCCCAGAGATTCACCACCAAAATGATTCCAGATCTGTCACAGATATTAACCATAACAGCATCCCCATCTCAAACCTTCCCTCTGGTGAGGCCTGAACCACTGGTTCTTGGGCCATGCTGAACACGAGGACATTTTCTTTCTTAGTTTTCTCTGCCCTCTCTCTGTTTTTTTCCCTTTTAGTATTAAGAGTTAAATCTGAGTTCTCAGCTATGCTAAACAAGCACTCTACAGTCCTAATCCTTTTTACATTTTGATGGGTGGGGCGGTGGGGTGCATGGGGGGTTGTCTCACTAAGTTACTCAAGCCAGCCTTGAATTTACACTGTAGCCTAAACTGGCCCCTGAACTTGTGATCCTGTTGCCACAGCCTCTGAAATAAATGGGATTACAACCTACATAAGCAGGCATGTCTACTTAATAAAATTTTTCCTCTTGCGTGCGCGCGAGTGAGCGTGAGTGAGCGTGTGTGTGTGTGTGTGTGTGTGTGTGTGTGTGTGTCTGGGGGAGGGTACAATTCTTTAAAAAGAAAATTGTGCCAGGCATTATGATAATGCCTTTAATCCCACCACTTCAAAGGCAGATGGATCTCTGAGTCTGGAGGCCAGCCTGGTCTACTGGATAGCCAGGGCTACACAGAGAGATCCTGTCTCAAAAAACACAACCCCCATGAAAAAGATATTTATTTATTTATTTATTTATTTATTTATTTATTTATTTGAGTGTGTGTACACTAAATATCTGTGGTGATCAAGGAGGCCAGAAAAGGCATTGTGACTCCCCTGGAACTGGAATTACAGAAAGTTGTTGAGCTTAGGTGGGTTGCTGGGAACTCAACGGGTTCTCTGCAAGACCAGTACATACTCTTAACCACTAAATCATCTCTAGCCCCTTCTCTTATTTATTGAGACAGGGTCACAGGTAACACAGACTGATCTCAAGCTTGGTAAGAAGCTGACAATGGACATGAACTCCTGATCTTTCTGCCTCTGCTTCTAAAGAGCTGGGATTGCAGCCTGCAGCAGGCCAGGCTACACTATCAGGACACATCTACTGCTATCCTCTCTCTCTCCAATGTCATCCTTAATAAAACCAGTCCAGCCAGGATGAGCATGTCCTGGAAACACTATGCTGACAAATGAGATGCAGGTGCACAGCCACAGCCCAGAGACTCGGGAAGGCTAATTACAGCAGCTTCCAGGTGGCAAGCAATTGCTCTACGCCAGGTACACCTCATTGATCTTCATAACAACCCCATGAGGTGGGTATTATTGCTCCCATGTTACAAGCCAGGAGACTGAGGCTTAACCAGATCAAGCAAGTTGCCTAGGGTCATGCAGTTAGCAAGTAATGAAGCTGGGATTTGAACCCACACTATCTGACTCACACTATGTTCTTAACCACCCACAGCATCTTGCCTTAGATGGTTTTATGAGCCACCCTACTAAAATTCTACAAGCCCCTAACCCCAGCCTAGCTTCTTTCCCACACTCAAGAATCCTCAGAGGTAAGTAGGATGATTACACAGACTCTGAATAGACTCTTACAAGCTACGCAACCGTGGCCAGAGCCTTGGGTTTTCACATCTGAATACTAAGGATAATAATACCTACTTCACAGAGCTGTCTATGCATGGGAAGAGGGGAAGGAGCTCGGCAGCTAGCCTTATAAATGGCAACAGCTGTCCCTTCTCACACTCCTATGCACACCCAGTGCTTCTCCCTGGCCATTCCAGTTACTTTCAAAATGCTTCTCCTACCCCAACTCCCGAAACTTTATACAAGTCATTTCTACAAACCCAAACAAATATGATCCTTGAGTTAACCAGGAAATCAAACAGCAGCCAAGCAAGAGGGTAACCCAACACATCCTGTTCATACTCACCCTTCAAGATGCAGCTCAAACCACCTCCTTGGTAAGCTTTGCCTCTTCAGTATAGCAAAACATTCCTCAGACCCCAGCCTACCCCCACAAGCTAGGATTATAAAATGTTGAAGGCTTGGTCTCCAGCTATCAGAGATGGCTGGATAAATGAGGATGCTAACATCATAGGCTACTGAAGTGAGGCCTCATTGGAGGAGGTCCCTTGGGTGTGTCTCTGAATGGTGAATCTTGGCCCTGATCCCTTTACCCCCACACCCCTTCTTTCTGGCTAATATATGAGCAGCTTTGCCCTGTACCCACCTTTGCACATGATGTTCTGCCTCAGCACAAGCCACGAGGCCAAACAGCCAGGGACTGGAACCCCTGAAACTGTGAGCCAGGTTCTATCTTTCCTCTCTTGTGCTGTTTCTCTCAGGTTATCTATCAGAGCAATGAACTGCCTGGCATATCACACAGAGGGAGGTTGGCTGTGAAGCCAAAACATATGATCTCAAACAAAGTGAGTCAGATAGACGTGCAGGTGAAGGCTGAGAGCCACTGGGTACTGCCAGAATTAGTGGCTTCTTCATGAATTCACCCTTTGTCTCCCCAACCAGAATAAGGAAGATTAGAAGAAGCCAGGTTCTAGGCTATCTCTATCACACCTATAATGTCCTAAATCTTATCACCAACCCCTGCCCAGCGATATCCATTTTCACTCTATCAGTCTTGTTTAAAGCTAACTTCAAACAAGCTATTTTTGTTTCTCTCTGCTAGGGGTGGAACCCTGGAGTCGGGCAAGGACTTTACTACTGAGCTGCCCTGATCCTTATGAACCATTACTCTCTACCACCTAGGACCCCAGTATGAGAGAATGATGATAATAACAGTATATCACTAAGCTACATCACAAGTCACCACTGCCTCTGCTGCTGCATCTTCGTCCTCTTCTTCTTCCTCCTCCTCTTTTCATTTAGACTTTGTTTTTATCTTATGTGTTTTGAACCAAAGTCTCACAACATGGCTTTGTCTGTCCTGAAATTCAAGATGTAGACCTGACTAACCTCAAATTAGTGGCCTTTTTCCTGCCTCAGTCTCCCGAGTGCTAGGGATTACCTGCATGTGTTACCATAGCAGGCCAGAAATCTTTAGCTGGTTTGTCCACACAGGCTCCCAGGACATTCTGGAAAGCTGAGGACGGTGTGGTGAACTGGGTTTTCTGGGACCTCGCTTTGCACTTCCCTGAGTACAACCAATATCATAAAAAGCAGCACAGTAATCTCTCTCAGGTCTAAGATGGGTCTGCTCTGGGCATGCGCAGAAGTGACAAGGGCTTATTTTCACTGTTCATCACATAGCAAGTACCACAGGCTAAGTCAGCTAACTTGAATGCTAGTCCTAATTTTATCTCTTAAAAGGTTCTTTCTCTTAACATTTTTTTTTTTAATTACTAGGGAGAGCAAGCATGCCTTTGCACTCATGTGGTAAGAGATGACGTTTGAGAGCTGGTTGTCTTCTACTGTCAAGGCTCTGAGGTTTGAATACGGGTCATCAGATTTGGTGGTAAGAGCCCTATCAGCCAAGACATCTAAGAAGGTTCTCTTGCACAAGTCACTTTAAGGCTTTTCTCTGTAGGAACCACACAGTCAGTCCATCAACCTACCTCCAGGAGTTGTTTATTTCTTAAATATTTGTGAGAACCTTGCATGTTGGGGGAAATAACTCTGAAGTAAATAAAATATAAGACAGGCTTTGGGTAAGCTTTGAAGAGCTAAGAGGACAGATAAACATGCAGAAATACAGTGTAATCTGAGCTTTGCTATATTGGACGAAACATTAAAGGCGCCCTAACAAGGAGTCTAACAGTCCTCCCTAAAGTCACCAACAGCCATAAGTTCAATGCCTGATGCTTCAACTCAATGGAGTGTTTACCAAAGATGAATGAAGCCTTGGGTTCAATCCCCAGCACAATAAACTAGGTACGGAAGCACGTGCCTATAACCTCAGCACTCAGAAGGTAGAGGCAGAAAGACGGAGAAGGACGGAGAAGATCAGGAGCATTCACTCATAGCAAGGGTGAAGCCAACTTGGACTATATGCATTTTTTTTCCTCAAAAAGCAAAAACCAAGAAGCTTAAGAAACATGTCACACATTTCAAATTACATTGAAAAGCTAAGGGCAACCCTGAGATATATCCAGGCCACAGTGGGATAGAGGCTCATTAGGTAAGAGCACTAGCTGCTCTTCCAATGGTCCTGAGTTTAATTCCCAGCGCCCATAAAGCGGCTTGCAATAGTCAAACTGTAGTCCTATAGGATCCAATGCCCTCTTCTGGTGTGCAGACAAAACACACATATGTATAAAATAACATAAATAAATGAACCTAAAATAAAAATAAGAATCCAAGCCACTAGCTAGCTGCTGTCCCTTGTAGACGGTACAGGAATCCACAGGATTTAAATCAAAACAGCGCTGCAGGGCTCATACAGTACCCTTGTAGGCCTTGGCGTCATAGCGCGGCCACCCCTCCGGAGTCCCGCGAGCCCCCACCACCCTTCACAGAGATCCAATGCTCTACTCCCTCACCTGCAAAAGCTCCCCATGCAGCTTCCGCTTCCTTTCTTCGTCCTGGCGCGGAGGACACTGGGAGTCGTAGTCAACAGCATTTAAATAAGAAGAATGGCTAGCAGCGTCCGCTTCCGCCGGAAATGCCAAATCCCCGGAAAGTTCGCTAAAAGTACTCCACGGGTCGCTGGGGATTGTAGTTTAATGATATGATTTAAATCACGACGTCACAGTAATCTGGACTCTCCAGCCATCCCCATTCCTTCAACCACCAGAGACCTTTCCCAGACCTCCTACTGCCTCAAGTTATAAGACATCATCTTTGCAGCCCTCCAAGGGCCACTAACTGTGTACATAACATCCGAGGAGGCAACCGGGTGGTTGTGGCGGGTCTACAGAGTGAATTCCAGGACAGCCAGGGCTACCCAGAGAAACCCTGTCTCGATAAAACAAAACAACCAAACAAATATCCACGAAGGCATTTCTCTCAGCACCCAGCTCTTTGACAATGAACATCCCTGTTAATATTAGCATCCAAATTTACCGCCTCACCGTTTTAATCTGTTTCTCTGTTGTCTTGATATCTGCCAGTCTGTATCCTGGATTGGGTTTCTCCAGAGAAGCAAAATGAAAACCATCCTTTTATTTATGTGAGGAGATGTATTGTGGAAATATGCTCACAGTCCTATTGGACCTGCTATCTGTAAACCAGAGAACCAGGAAAGCCCTCTATGTAGTTCTGTCCGAGTCCAAAATGGTTCTACAGATCAGCTTCTAATAGAAGCCTCAGAGATGGAAAGATCTGAGAACCAAGGCCCTCAGACGAGTCTCAAATGTTGTCTGAAGGCAGAGGGTGGACAGCCCAGTCCGCAGAGGCAGGATTGAAAGCTAGTACACCTGATGTAGTGACATATACCTGTAATCTAACCACTTGAGTGGCCATCAGTAGAAGGCCAGACTGGGCTACACAGTGAGACCCTGGAGAGAGAGCCCTTACTTAGTCACTTGTCACACTGGACTCTGAACAGGTTGGTGGTACCCACCCAGGTTGGTAAGGAGAATTTTCCTGACTCGGTATACCAATTCACACCTCAGATTTTTGTTTGTTTACCAACTTTCAGGTGTCCCCTGGCCCACAGAAGTAGACATATAAAAATAACACATCCTATCTTTCCAAATTCTCCTATAACAGTCTTCCCTGGAAGCCTTCCCCACAACAAACCCTAATCCCCAGTTGTACCTAACTGTCTATCCCTTCAACACTGACTTCCAAAGCCATTTCAGTCCCTGCTTTGTTCCTGTCTAACTGGACGTTTCTGTTTGCTGACCTTGAACTTTTCACTCAACTGGAATCTCCCACGGATAGGTATCTTCTGGGTTCCTTGCCTCCCCCCAACATTTATGCCTGAGAAAGCCAGGGCTCTCATCCCCAGTGGGTGCTAAGACCAGCGAACCCAGAATACAATCCCTTTCCCAAACCTTCTCTAGCATCCAGATAAAAGCAGTGGGTGCAGCTGTTGTGAACAGTGGCCCTCTAGCATCAAGATGAAGAACCACCTGTATTTCTGCTGCACACTACAGCTCAGAAAATAATGGGCAGCCGCCTCTTCCCTCTGTGTCTTGCCACTTTCTTTTGTACAGTTTGTCCATCACCTCTTCCATAGCTTTCTTTCTGTCTTTAGGCTCCTCTATCTTCCCTGGGTGTACCTCGATGTCTCTACTTCCTCCTCTACAATGAATAAAAGTAGACTTCTAGAACAGGACTCTATCTCTGTTATCCTGTCTACAAACAAAAATAAGTGAGGGAGTACCTCACCATAGTGTTGTCTTATTATTTAAGAATCCTTGGGCTGGTGAGACGGCTCAGCAGCTAAGAGCACTGGTTGCTCTTCCAGAGGTCTTGAGTTCAATTCCCAGCAACCACATGGTGGCTCACAACCATCTGTAATGGGATCCAATGCCCTCTTCTGGCATGTCTGAAAACAGCTACAGTATACTCATAAATAAAATGAAAAAAAAAAAAAAAAGAACCCTAAGAGCCTGGTGAGGAGGGAGGCTGTGTGTAACAACACAGCTCTGAGAGAGGAGGAAGGAGTATCAGAAGTTCAAGAACTTCCTCTGCTATATATCACCTCTGAGGCCAGCCTGAGCTAAGTGAAATCTTGTCCAAAAAGGAAAAAGGGGAAAGAGGGAGTTGGTAGAAGGATGGAAGGAATTAATTATAGACTCCATTATCCATTCAGATACCCCTATCTCCCACAGTTTTTTGGCTTGCCCAACTCTTCCAGTTGGATTTTTGTTCCTGCTTCAGGGGTTGTTGTTGTTGCTGTTGTTGTTTTGAAACAAGGTCTCATCTTGCCTGTCCCTGAACTCAGGACCTAAACCAGGCTGACCTCACAGAGATCTGCCTTATTTTATCTTCTGAATGCTAGAATTAAAGGCCCATGAGGGCCACCACCCCCAATTCAATTTTTAGTCTTTATAGCCATTAGCATCTGCCTTCTCTCTTTCAGAAACTGTGGGCATGGAGCTCTGCTAAAGATTCTTAGAAATGAGTCCCAGAGATGAGAGAAGTGGGCATAGCCCTTCCCTAGTCTCCTGACCTTTCAGAAGCTTCCAACGGACAGGCTGACAATGTTTGATTGCCTTGTAAGACAAGGGGAATAGTAGATTCTTGCTGCAACCAAGGAGGAGCTAGCAGGTGTGCCCTGGACTGTTAAGCAGCCTCTCAGGCCCCGAAGCCTCTATTCCTGGGTACAGAAGGGTTAACTTGCTTTCTTGTTTCTCTCGGGTTTCCGCAGGCTGCAGGGGCTGTGTTGGGCCACGAGCGCCATCTATCGGCCGTTGAGAGAGCTAGCTTTGCTTCACTAAGATTTCTAGGCCAGACAGCCTTTCTCCTGCCAAGGGCTACAGGCTGCACAAAGCTTAAAATTGACTGTTGGATGAATGCAAGCCACGTTGTCCCCTCTCCGGGTACCAGGTGTCACCTGGCCACTTCCCTGGGGAACTCCAAAGGACTTTCTGGAGCTTTCTCTTCACGCTCTGATCCCCTTTCTCCCAGCCAGGTCAGCAAACGTGAGTCATTAGAATGAAAGCTGATAGTTTGGAACCAGGGCTTGATCTGTCGTCACGCTCTCGGCTTACTAATGGGGACCTCAGGCAGATTACTTCACTTTTCGGTGCCTCGGTTATCCCAGCTGTAAAATGGGACAATCCTTGAAATCTCTTTGTCTTTCTTGATAAATTAACTGGCAAAGTGCTTTTTTAAGGCCCATGAAGGTTAGTCACACAGGTTGCTATGGCTACTAGCAGGCCTGCAAGAGGATGCTGGGCTGAACGAACCCTCAACCTCCTGACCAGACCCAAAGACACAGTACAGTACTAGCCAACTCATCCCTGGAGAGTCCATTAGAGACCACACCCTGCCCAAGTTAGGTGTGGGGATTGGGATTTCGGGGCTACAGAGTATCTTTCAGTTTCTGAAGGTCCGGAGATTAGATGAAAGAAAGGCCAGAAAAGGGAAGGAGGGCAGGGTATATAGCTCAGTGGTGAACTACAGATTAGCACGCACAAAGTCCTGGATCTTATTCCATTGTATGCACACACGTGCACATGCTCGTGCGCACGTGCGCGCGTGCATGAACACACACACACACACACGTCCATAAAAAGGCAATAAGGAGGAACTAGCAAGCACATAAAAACGCCCTTTTTGCTGGGTATGGTTTCATGCACCTATAATATTAGCACTGGAGACTGAGGCAGGAGGGTCACAAGTTTGGCACCAGCCTAGGCTGTTGAGCCAGATTCTGTTTTAAAAACAACAAAAACAAAAACACTGACAGAAAAGGATGGCTCAGCAAGTAAAAGTGCCTGCTGCTAACTAAGCCCGATGACCTAAATTCAGTCCCCAAAATGCACATGGTAGGTAGAAGCAGAGAACTGATTCCTGCAGACACCAAACTCACAAAATATGCTGCTTTCGAGAAGAGGAGGGCAAGCCCAGTATGTAGGAGAACCTGGGCCACTGCACCCCAACAGCCTGTCCTTGACTCTGGCTCAGAACTCTCAAAGGCTAGTCAGCCTCCAAAGGCATCTGTTACAGGACTCTCCAGTTCTTCAGGAATTTAACCTTCCCTGGCTTGCCTGGTAGATAGGAGACTAGATTAAAGGAAGCTGCCTGCAGGTCCCCAAGCCCCCATTCCCACCTACCTCCCAGAGTTGGGAAAGTAGAGCAGCTGAATTCATATAAAGCCATTTTCTTGCTTCTAGTCTTTATGTTTACCTTCCTCTATCCTGCAGAGAAATGGGTACATAGATTTGCCCAAGGGGTAAGAAGGTAGAAATGTGGGCCTCCATTGGCTAAGGCTTTTACTCTGACCCTCAATCCCAAGACCACAGAGGCCAACTTTTTGGGTCAAAACCCACTTAACTGGAGGCAGGTGGCAGCTTCCTAATCTTACAACTCAGGTGTCCCCAGTCTTCTGGCTCTGGATGCCTTGATACCCAAGAGAGGGGTAAGCAGCTAGAGAGCTGACATTGCTTACTTGGGAAGCAATTATCGGAGGAGCCATCAGTTCAGTGAGACTCAGTTCTCACTAATCGGATTTCATCAGAGCCCCGGGCTGGGGGATGGGGTACTGAGTAATTTGGCTTGATGCAGTGGTGGGAGATGTCCAGAAGGGCAGGAAGCTATATAATCTGTCTGAGTGGTGTTATAGTTGTCCAAAGCAGTTATCCTGAGTGGACCACACAGACATCAGACAGACAGTGTTTGGGGTTGGGGGACTGATCCCCAGGTCTTGGAGTGAGAAAAATGGATGTTAGATTTTTGCAGGCTGAGAACATCTCCCACAATTGAGCCGAGCTGAGCAGCTAGGAGAGGAAGGGAGGTCAGCCTGGGCACAAGGGCACTAAGCCAAGTGGGAAGGTGCTCTGAGACCCAACATGACACCTAGCCATCACCCAAACACCCTGCCTGTGTCCACAGCCAGCCAGACACAAAGGAAGACTTGAGTCCTCCTGTGGTACTTGAAGGCCACACTTAATCCTGTTCTGTCACCAGCCTTCTTCCACAGCCTCCCTGAGCCTGTCTTCCCTTTTCTGCCCATATCACCCCAGTCCCATGTGGTGTTCCCCCAACCCCTCCCCACTCCAATCCCGGAACACACAAATAATCCTCTCCTCACCTCTATAATCCACTCCACGGCTTACAGAACGGTGTAAGCATGACAGTGAGAGCGGCTGATCTCTACTGAGTCTCCTCCCACACCCGGCACCACAGAAGTGCTCCAAGCTGGATTCACCTCCCTCTCAGCCCTCCCCACCCAGCATTTGGCCTATCTCATCCTCATGGCCACACCACTATTGTCTCTGGCCTGAAATTCTTTTCATTTCCCAAGCCCCTACCCCCACGCTGTTGGAAGGATTTCCCCTCTCTTTGCCTGTACCAGGCTGGTGACATTTGGAACCAATAGCCCTCAGTATATGTCTGTCGGTGCTGTGGGGCTCATGGCTCTGCCAGCCTGTGTGTTACTGGAGGCTGGCACTTGCTTCTCTCCAGGGTGCAGCCTTGTGTCTAGTATATGCTCAGTGAATCCCTGTGCGGGGTTGAGATGGTGCTAATTGGGGAGCCCTGACTTAGCAGGTTCCAGTTCCTAGGTTCTACCCTCAGCAACAAAGAAGGAAAATAGCAGAATAGGCATGGTGGCTCACACCGGAGATCCAGGGATACCAGTGAAAGGTGGAGTCCGGAGCATCAAGAACTCAATGTTATCCTCAGGTAAATAGTGTGTTTGAATCCCCCTTGCTACGTATGAGACATTGTGTCCAAAAAAAAAAAAAAAAGTATCAGAGCAGACCTGGGAGGCCTAACTGCCACCTCTGCTGGCTGTGACTCCCAGCCTTCCTGGAGGGAGAGCCTCCCTCCTAGGCTGATGCTACTTCCGTCTGTCAGTGAGGACACCAGGCACAAGTCACAGGCCACAACAACCTTCTGCTCCTTGCCCAGGGGGTTAAGGGCTTCTTCCAACACTCAATATGTCCCTGTCACTCTCTGGTCATATCTCTTGGACAGAGTGGCCTCGAGAACTGCCCCACCCTCACCCCCTTAACAGCCAGGATGAAGTCGAACCCAAGCACCCTGGGCACTAGGCAGAACTGGAATGCAAACCCACCCCAGCCCTCGCCCAGAAGGGAGGACGCGGGAGCAGCGAGCCCCCGCAGCACTAGCTCCCTTGCATACATTTGCATGCGATTTGCATGTGATCAACTTCACGTTCAAAGCCTGCCCCTCGGCCCGTGCAGGCGGGCCACCCCGCACATCCTCCTGGGTGCGGCCAGGGTCCCCGCGCCCCCCGCGCCGGCCGAGCCGCGCAGCCGCGCGCCTCGCGGAGGATCCCAGCCCATTGAGGCCGCTGATTGATGGCGCTGCCCTCCGCGTGAACCCGCCTTTAATACCGAGGAAGTTATGAAACCGCCATACATCAGCGCCCGCCGCCCCGCCCGGCCGCCGCCCCGCCCGCCGGCTCCTCTTCAAAACCTCATTTGGGCTCCGGCCGCGGGGCTCACGGGGAGGGGGGTGGGACCCCGCGCGCCCCCCACGGCTGCATCTCCGGACCCATTTAGAACTGCTGACATTTTATCTGTGTTCCATACATCACTCCATCCCCAGAAGCCATCTCTCAGAGAGCGGCGGGGGGCTGGTCCGGGTCCTGAGCTGAAGATGCTAGGAAGCTGGATGAAGGTGGGGAACCGCCGCTGCCGTATGCCCCTTCCCAATCTGAGAGCTTGTGCAGGTGGAGAGTACCCTGTACAAGTCCCTGTTGCCTTTTCTTGACGTGGCTAGGTTTTGTTGCCCATCCTCCTACTGAAGAGTATGATGGTGGTCGTTTAACCTCTTCTGTGGACTTCTTCTAATATTAACTGCACCTTACTTCTCGGAAGTCCTTCTCAATATCTAACCATTGTGCCTCATGCTGTATTTTCTTCTTGTTTTGTCCTTGGAAGATAAGAGAGCCACGTCGCCTCTCACATGCTTTAAATCCTTTGTTACAATGTCAAAGCAGTCCAAGTACAGCCACCTGCCCACACTCTTGAGTTTTACAAACATGTTAGAAGGCAGACGGCTGCCTTTCACCCTAAAAAAGAGAAAATGAAGACCAGAACTCCATAGAAAAGGAGGCCAGGACCCAAGGCCCCGAAGCAGAGAGTAGGGACAGACAACGATGTCTGGACTAACAGACAGGGGGCAGAGGCGGAAGAAAGGGGGATGGGAGAGAAGCGGGCAGACAAAGGGAGAAACACACAAAGCGCTGGACAGACAAAGGGACTGTGGCTGGGGACAGGCAGACAGCCGAGAGGCAGAGACAGCTGCACGTCCGCCGGCAGGCTTGTGAGCGAGCCCTCCCGCCTGCCCTTGTCACTCAAGGCTCTGCAGGAATGTGGCCGGGGTCCCTGGGGGTGCTGCAGCTCTAGTCTACTTCTCTCTCATTTTCTTGCGGGTCTTTGCCTCGGAGCTCACCGCGCCTGCCCTCCGGTCTTCCCTATCTGTGACACCGGCCCAGTCACCGCACCTCATAGCCTGCCCTTCGCCCTGGCTCAGGGAAACAGACATCTCTGCGAGCGTAGGGATCTCCCCGGACTCCGCCAGTGCAGGAGGGCGCAAGGCACGTCTGGGGCTCAAGAAGGCCAAGGGCTGCGCCGCTCAAGTACTAGGAGGCACGGGTGTGGCTCATTGAGCCCCAGAGGGTGGGTGTGGTCGAGCATTATTTGCATCTCATTTGCATATCCTAGTTCCCATTCCTCCCCTCGGGCTCTGCAGTCCACCCCCAAACCCCACCCTGCACTGAACTTCAGCTAGGCCCAAGTAGCCCTGGAGAGGTGAGGAAGGGCAGGGTGGGCGTGAGAAAGACGCCCAGTGAATCCTGGAGGAGTCACTACACTGCAGCACAAGTCACCCCTGCTCAGATTAAAGGCACCTCTCCCCCGACTGCAAGGCCTAAATGACCCTGGCGCGGTCTCTCTCTCTCTCTCTCTCTCTCTCTCTCTCTCTCTCTCTCTCTCTCTCACACACACACACACACACACACACACACACACACATACACACACACACACTGTTTAGCCCAACCGCAGCTACCGTCTTCCGTGAAGCTGGCTGTCTCTAGCTACACAAGCCTCAAGTGCTGGCCTCTCCATGGCCTCTAAAACTGTCGTCGTCAGACTTGTCACCAGAGGACAACACGACACAGGACTTGCACAGCTTATAGATCAACCCACGGTGGTCTCTCCAGTAGGAGTGCCTTCTCCACATGCCCACTATGAGCCAAGTAAACTCTAGCGTATCCCTCAAAACCCAATCAATAGTCACCTCTCTTGGAAAGCCCTCCCTGACGTTCCTCAACACCGCTAACCCCCAGCACCAGGCAGAGGCCGCACATCCTGTTCAACCTTCCCGGAACACACTTAGAGATGAGACTCAGATCTTCTTAGCATTCCAAACGCCAAGTAGAGGCACACCCCAGAGGAGGTCAGAAAGGAATACAAGGGACGCCTTCTTGTTTCCTAAATGGTCCCTTTGTCCAAAGAAGCATGGAAGGGCAGGCCAGGTGAAAGGAAGGAACAAGAAACTAGGGCTATGAGAGGAGAGTGGGTCAGGAAGGCACGGAAGAGGAGCAGAACCCAAAGCAGGGAGAGAAAAGGCGGGGCCGAACGGGAGGGCGGAGCCCTGGGGGCTGGGTCAGCTGAGCTCGGAATCAGAGGAGTGAGCCTTGACCCCCGCTGGAGCAGATCCAGCTGGGCCTAGTCACTCCTGCCTTGGTTTTCCGGTATGGTTTGTATTGGTTTGGGCTTTGTTTGTTTGATGGGATCTCCCAGTGTGGCCTCGGCTGTCCTGGAACTTACAGTGATCCTCCAGCCTCAGCTCTTAAGGCTAGAATTACAGGTGTGTGCCACCACACACACCTACCCAGTTTGTCTTCCTGAGAAATGGATGAATCTACCTCCTGCCATCTTCCTGACCTTGGGAAGAAGAAGTGGAGGCAGAGGGTTGTCACCTCCTCGCTGGGACTCGGGTGCTGCGATCCGGTTGTGATGCTGTGTAGCCCCCGGGCGCAAGCAGGCCTGCCAACCCCTGTGTGGGAGGCTGCGCTCTATCTGGCAGTCTGAGCCTCCAAGGCACGCCGAATGACAGAAGCTGCTTTCTTTCTCTAACCCTGACCGAAGGCTTGGGCGCTTGTGGCGCCTGCGTGTCCATTGTCCGAAGCGCAAAGATGCGTAGTGCAGGTAACTGGATTGCCACTGCCCCTTTGCTTCCCTAGAGAACGTAGGTGGGGGCAACCCCACAGAGCCAGAGCCTAGCTCCAGAGGAACAAGCCACTTTCCTGCATTCTGCCTCCTTCATTTCGCCAAACCTTGAAGCTCATGGCCTCGTCCTTCCTGGTGCATAGCTTACTCTGTTTTCGAGGCTCCGCAATGACAGAGCAGAGCCAGAACTCTAGTGCTCTAGGGGATGGTGGGCAAGAGAAGACTAGCTTTCAGTCTTGGATGGAGGAATGGGAGTGTGAAGAGACGAGGAGAAGAGGGAGTACCAGGTTAAGGACAAGGGAGGAGCACTAGGAGGACTGTGAGGAGGAGGTGGCGTCCACCACCTCCTATCTCTCTCCCAGTTGCAGTTGAAATGGAAGGTAGACAACTGGAAGGACTAGCTGACTGAGACAAGGGAAGAATTCTGGGATAGCAAGATGAAGTCAAAGTCTGCATGAGTCTGACAGCGTCCAGAATGGTACAGGCCACTTGGTGGCAGCTACAGGAGCAGGAGCTGAGGTAACTCGAGGTGCAAAGATCTGCCTCCCTATCAGAGTCGCAGGAGTTCTCACAGCACCAGACAGCAGAAGGAAAAAGGCTGGTCCCAGAGCCCCCTTGTGGCCGCTCAGGACAGGACCAGGAACAGAGGCGCTGCTCTCACCCAGCCTGGTTATGAGACCTGAGCCGGCTGCAAGGAGGTGGCTGAGCTCTGAGGCAGGGCTAGGCAGAACAAGGCTTAATGCCTTGGGTTTTCATAGCCACCGGTCTTTGGCACATCTCCTCTTGGGCTTCATTTTCCTCATCTATCCAAAGAGATCAGATTGATTTTGGATGATTCCTGCACACCTGTGACTCCAAGCCCTGAGGGAGAGAGACTGAGGCCAAAGGAGTAGGATGGTCTCAGACTTGCTGCAATCCTCCTGTCTTACACGTGTTGAGATTACAAGCCGAAAGTAATCCTCCTGTTTAACAAGTGTTGAGATTACAAGCTAGAGGTATCATATCTGGCATACTGTGAATAGTTCTAAAGAGCTCAGCCTGTCAAAGTCCCACTTGGTGCCATCCTTTAGTTCCAGAACTTCAGAGGCAGGGGCAGACGGTTCTCTATGAGTTCGAGGCCAACCTGGTCTAGGACAGCCAGGACTACACAGAGAACATTCATCTTAAACAAACAAGGCTTCAGCATGTGGTGAGGGCTCAGGTACTGGCCACAGGCTTGCAATGGGTTCTATTCCTCTGTACCTCTCCCTTGCTGAGATCTTTCAGGGGTGGGGGGATCCCAGCAGCCCTTAGAAGGAATCATAGGCAGACTGTGAAGACTCAAGGCCATCTGCAGTGCCTTCAAGGAAGGGTAATCTGCAAGCTTTGGTTTAGCACCTTGTGGGTGTGTTGGTGATCAGTCAGGCTGGCCTGAGGCCACAAGCAAGACAGCAGGAGATCAGTGAACCCTTAAGAACTAGTATCCCTCTTGACATGTCACCACATGCTTGGGCTCTGTGATTCTTTCACCACAGACACAGTCTAGGCTAGGTGAAACAGAGGCCAGAGGCTGAAATGTGGAGTAAGAGCCACTATGCATGCTCAGACTCCCACACTACTGAGTGCATAGGCACAACCCCACAAGCAGGGCTCCCCAACCATGTGGCTCTCCAGAGACTATATTACTTCTAAGGAGGTGACTGAGTAGATGAAGAACATTACTTAAAAGTCCTAGACCAGGGACAAAGGGCAAGGGCAGGGTGCCTGCAGCATTGGTGAGGCCCTGAGGAGACCAGAAGCTTTGCATCCTTTCTAGCACTTAGGAAAGAGGCCAAGGATCCTTACAGGATAGAAAATGTATGCCAAAAAGGAACCTGATGGGGGCTTTAACCCAGAGACCACTTTCTGGAGCCATACTCTTTAGGACTACTCTCCTGGACTATTTGGAAGTTATTCCAGATATCTAACCTAGAAGGTTTCACTGTGGGGATTATTTTAGCCTTTTACCTGTTTTAAGCCATAGAAACTATTTTGGAACTCTGAAGAGGAAAGAGAAGTAAACACAGGAGAGCGACGGTGACAGGTTGGTACCAGACAGAGCTGAAACAGTCAGGGGGACACCTCTTTGATGGATGAGTTGGGTTATGGGCTGCTTTGGAAGAGAGACTTGAGAGAGACCACAGGGAGAATTTCCCAGAAAAGGGCTCATGATGACATTTTCTGGGAAAAAAAATAAAACTACATGAGCTAAACAAAGGCTGACCATGACAGTGAGAAAGGGGACAGGAAATAGGAAAGGAAGAGGAGAAATGAACACACAGCAGACAGAAGGCTGTAGACAAGATGGGACAGGGTCTCAGGTGGAAATAGCTAGAGATGGCCCCTAAATGTCCTGAGGCGACCTAGCCTGAGAATACCCACACTGGTTCCCCATATGGTCTGACTGACAAACCTACCCATGCTGGGGAAAAGGAGGGGGCTTTGCTACCTCAGACTTAAGGGGATTCAGAGGCCTCTGCCTTCCTGTGCTACCCCTCAGAACTCAGGAATTGGGATCTTAATGCTCCTCACACCCAATTGCAAGTCATCCCAAGGCCACTCACATGGCCTGTGCTGATTTGAGAAGGCCAGGCTCCCACCAAGCTGCCAGAGAGGAAACATGCACTGTCCTGACTGTCAGTACCTCACTCCAGAGACCCTAGTCTTGTCCACAGTTCTGTTTGTGGCAGCCCCTGTCCAGATCCCCTTTCAGACCCCAGAACCAGAGGCTCCACTAGTCTGAGCCCAACCCAGCATCTGCCACAGGAAGGGTTCCCAGGCATTGTGGAGTGGAATGTCACCAGAATCTGGAACAGGCCTTGTTCCCAGTTCTCCCTCAGCTGGGCTGGCTTGCTTCACTCCAGGCCAGGGCACCCAGGGATCCTGAAGCCACACTGGGGCCAGAACAGGGAAAACTCTGGAGAATGGGGCTCTGGCACCCCAGCCAAGGCAGAGAGCAGGCAAGGGCACCTGGCTGCCGCATGCAGAGGTGGAACTCATTCCCTTCCCAACCTGGGTATGATTGATACCCTCTAGGAGCTGCTTGCTAAGCCTGGCAGCCCTGAAGCTTTCTTGCAGGAAGCTGATGCTGGCATCATTCTGGTCAGTATGGACAGGAGGCCTGAGCATTGGTGCAGAGCAGCCAGTATCATTCAAAGCCACACCTACAAGCTGGTCCAGACAGGCTAAAACCAAGTGACCTAGAGTCCATTTGGGAAGCTGAGAGATGAGAGGAGATGTTAGGCTGAGAGGACAGAGAACGTGTGCACAGCAGAAAATGTGGAAGAAGCAAAAGAAGAAACCAAGACCCAAGAAGATGGAAGGAGGACAATCTGCTTCCAATGACCTCAGTGTCTAGCCTCACCTAAGAGCCTGCCTTCTCAGAATACCAGACACCACCAAGAGCATCAAAGAGGCCAGGAATCCAGGGTGTGTGTGTGCGTGTGTGTGTGTGTGTCTGTCTGTCTGTCTGTCTGTCTGTGTGTTGCCTGCCTGTAACTCTGTACACTACCTGCATACCTTAGGGGGACCAGAAAAGGGTGTCAGATCCCCTGTGACTGGAATTACTGATGGTTGTAACTATGTGGTGCTGAAAATCGAACCCAGGTCCTCTGGAAGATCAGCCCTAGGAATCCAGGTTTTGTTTCTGAATCTACTTCACTGTGCTTGTGACTTTGGTAAAGGCAGACTGTGGAGCAAGTTGGAGCCAGACAGCCGGGCTGAGAGGCTTGGCCCTCTCCCTGTCCCTGCTCCCATTCCTTCTGTGTATTGATTGAAGCTTCCATTCACTCCTCTGCAAAAATATTTCACTGGATTTGGCTGGAAATTCAGGGCAACAATGAGCGAAACGTGATTAGCATTTGATGAGCATCCTAGAGCATACCTGGGTAGGTTTTCAAGTGGTTGTCACCACTGTGTGGTTGTAACTTGGTACTCAGTTAGGGCAGCCAAGTGCCGGCTAGCTGGCCTGGCTGTGTGATTTCAGGCCAGACCCTTGACCCTCCTGAGCCTCGATGTCTTGCGTATAGAGGGCGAGTGGTCAGAATGCCTCCCCTGTGGGGCTCTTGAGGGATCGAATAATTAAATGATGTGATGTGTGTGGCAATAATCTCTGTATATAAGTGTCAGCTATAATAATGATAGGAATGATAGTGGCTTTTAGCCTGAAGACAGAGCTCAGTTTGCACAGTGCTTGAATAGTATGTGTATGAATTCCTAGGTTCTATCCTAGGCATAAGTTCTATCCCAGGCATAGTAGTACACATGAGTACAAGCGGGTTCACTTGGAAGCAAAAGACATGGAAGCAGAGGACCTTCTTCAGCTACATAGTGGATTTGATACAATCTGGATAATGATGAGACAGAGAGAGAGAGAGAGAGAGAGAGAGAGAGAGAGAGAGAGAGAGAGAGAGAGAGAGAAAGAGAGAGAGATCTCCTTTCTTTTCCAAAACAGTGTCAGTGAGACTATGTAGCCCTGGAACTCTCTATGTAGACCAGGCTGGCCCTGAACTCACAGAAATCCACCTACCTCTGTCCACTTGCTGCTGAGATTAAAGGTATGAACACTACATTTGGCAAGGTTTACATTTGTATTACCAGATGTCCTGCCATGCTCCCAACACTAAAGAGATGAAAGTGCTTTGCCTTCATGTAGTGGGTCACCTGAACCATAAGGGAAAAGTCAAGGCAGAGGCAGGAGAGTTACAGCTAGGAGGACAGCAGAAGCACCCTCAGCATGCACCCTGGGGTAGACTCTCAGGCTGCGGTGCTACTTCATACCGACCGATGCACTGACCACACTAGTAAAGGCAGCAGGAATGATGCACTGACC
>NW_021604793.1:1468556-1494755 GCF_004785775.1 Grammomys surdaster
GATGCACTGACCACACTAGTAAAGGCAGCAGGAATGATGCACTGACCACACTAGTAAAGGCAGTAGGAATGTACACACAAACTGCTGCAAGCCTTGGTTAGCAGTGTGACCTCCCCCAGCTTCAGCTACCTCATCTCAAGATTAAGGCATTGGACCATCACACAATCTGAGTTCCCTCTGACCATAATAAGATGATGACTTGGTGATTGGGTGCATTCTAAGACACACATGACCTCTATCCATTTCATCTAGAGCCTACCTATACACAGAGGTTCAGAGGTAAGGGCATTGACCTTGCGGTTCGCACAGCCTGGTCTCTCTTTGCCTTCCTCAGCCTTAACCACCCAATGACGGGTCAAGCTGGCACTCCGTTTCTGGACGCTACAGGCCGGGCGTCTGCTGCCCCCTGCTGGCCAAGTGTGGCGTGGCAGCCTCTCCTGCGGGAGCTAGGTTTGAGAGCCCGGCCTGTTGGCAGGTAGGTTGTCCAGCTTCAACGGGTTTTTAGACTCATCCCATTCAACTGATAACCCCCGCCCCCGCCCAATCTCCCCCCTGGATCCCAGGAAAGGTTGTGATAAGAACGAGAAGTACTCTTCACTGGCCCTGAAATTCCTCTACAGAAAAGGAATTTCGAACGCAGTGGTATTTAGAAATGAATAAACAATTGAGAGTGAGGGAGACCATGTCCTGAGTGCTTTAAGATCTGATAAATGTGGTTGCAGTGGTTCCCGTTTCACAGGGAAGGGAACCAAGGCGAAGAAGCCCGAAGCCACACAGCCAGCAAGCTCAAATAGGGACCTTATCCCTGCGAACCAGCAAAGAGTCTGGGAAACAGACATGAGATGAACATCTACAGACAGTACCGGGGTTGCAGGACCACGGGCTGAGGGAAGGAAGGGAGGCGGGTTCCCCTTTGACCCCAGGGCCCCAAAGATGCTATCAGCCAGACCCTGCGGAAAATCCTTCCCGGATCCCTGTGCATTCCAGCCTCAGCCGCTAGTTTTACAGCCTCCTGCAGCCAGGACGCTGTTTATGGCTGCCCCATTCTCCAGCCGTTGTCTCCGGGCCCCAAAGGCATCTGGCCTGGACAGGACGCTGGGGGCTAAGGGGGGGATTGCTCCCCGCCCACCCCTCCTTTGAACCCTGCTGGGCGCCGGAAGGAAGAGGCTGGGCTTGGGGCCTGCAGGCTGCAAACTGAGCCGGAGAAGCAGGACCCCCCAGGCAGGGCCACCTAGCACCACCTAAGTGCCCCTGTTTGCTCCCACTGTGTGACCTTGGGCTCATGATTTAACCTTCCTCAGTTTTAGTTCATTCTTCAGAGAATGGAAATCATAGCTTCTCACAGTTCTTTTGAGAATGTGACATGTCAGGTACAAACTTCCTGCTTCAAATTATAGTTGATATGATTAGCTTTATAGAGTCTGTAAATAAAGTCAAGAACGTGAGAGTCACTCCGCGTTCAGAAGGTCTACAAACTCTGTTTCAAAGCTAGTTAGTCCCCTGAGGTGGACCTCCAGCGCCCCTCTGCATCCTTCGCCTGCCCTTGCGTACGTGTTGCCCTCTGCTGGCAGTGCGAAGAACTTCACTCTCTGCCACGGAATGTCTGGGAACCAGAGCTAGAAGGGGCTCCTCTCCATGTTCCCAGGTTCCCTAGAATCTGCAAAATGAGTCATAGACATGCAGGCTAACGAGATTTGAATGTAGGAATCAAGCTCTAGGGAAAATCTTGGACAGGTAGGGCGGAGCCCTTGTAGAAGGGTTGCAGAGTCATGAAGTAGTTTGTTAGCTCAGCAGAGGGAGCAAATAGAAAAATGACATGTGTGCTTTTCCTGAGATGCCCCCAGCCTGACGAACAACCGGGAGAGGGACAACAGAGCTACAGGAAGGAGACCTGGGGACGGAGCTGCCAGAGATCAGAAGCAAGCCCTATACCCATCCACACCCTCACACCCCACTTCCACACCCACAGTAGGTTTAGGGATGGGATGAAATATCGCATGTGCGTACTAGCAAGGGTAGGACTCATTGGAACAGTGACCACCCTGAGTCTCTTAGGTACTGCTCAGTGTCTGCTGAAGACAGCAACTCCCAGCCAGGCATGAATGCCAGAGCGGACAACCTGGCCACTCTGCAAGTCAGGACAAGGAGGCATGGTCAGGAAGCACTTCTTCATATGTCGGGCAATGGGCTGTGGCCCCAGGCCCTGAGCCTGACAGCCCCTTCTTTACTCCTGCTTTCCATGTGCCAGCTCAGAGAAAGCACTAGGTGATTCCAGAAGAGAGGGTGTCAAGCAAGCTCAAGGGACTTTGGGTTATAGACCTTTCTTAAAAGCCAAGGTCCAAATATCCTTTAGCAGCATGAAGCTGTGCGCCTCAATACCATTCCCACCCTTCCTGAAGTCTGCCCTGTCCTCTCCACTCCATTTCCCACCAACTGCCCAACCATCCCCTCCCACACCACCACTCCAGCTGCCAAGAATTCCAAACAAAGGGCCAGGATCCAGGCCCTGTTTATGTCATGGCAAGCTCTGTCCAGCCAGAAGCTGCCCACCTCTGACCCCCAGCCCTACCCCCAGGGCTCTGCTAAAACATACATTGAGCAGGGATGGGTGGACAGGCAGGCCTTCCTTGTCTGAGGCTGAAGGAAAACTGTTCCTCTATTCTTAGCTTGAGCCCCCAACAGGTGGGCCTGGCATGGGAAGCCTCTTTTCCAGATGACTTAAGAGCAAGTGGGTTGAGAGTGTTCTGCTTCTCAGTGTGCCTGTGTTCTAGCTGCCCCCTCTTTTCTTTAACACACACACACACAATGCCTGTCCAGACAGCCTCCCTCACTCACAAGTAAACATAGTGCAAGCAAGGAACAGAGCCTGATCCCCCCAAGTGCAGCTGCCTTGGGTAGGTTGTAAACCAAACAGGTCTACTATAAATACAAAGCAGGAACATCCATGAACAGAAAGGGAGAGGGGCTCCAGCTGAGGGACTCTCGGGGCGGGCAGCACAGCAGAGGGAGGGTGCTCTGAGGTACCTGATCCAGAGAAAGGAGGCACCACAGGAACCAAAAGTGCAGGAGAGGAGATAGCACAGTGACAGTATCCAGGCCACCACCTCACCAGCTCTCTATCATAGCACACACTCCAAGCCCACGGAGCAGGGACAGAGTGCCAGCAAGTATCAAGGAATTGACAGTCAAGAGCTGGGTCTATTGCTAATTAATGTTGGGATAGAGATCCTGGGAGCAGAGGGGTCTAGCAGGATGTCCCCAGACATCTATTCTGGAGGGGCAGGTTCCCAACTCCAAGGTAAAAAGCCAGTCTGTCTCCAGTACATCCTCCACCCCACCCCACCCCAGCTTTGGTCCATCCCACCTGACCTATTCTCCTTTGTTTTCTACCTCCTCCACCTACACATTTCCAACACATCGAGTTTTTAAAAATTATTTTATTATTACTTTATATGTATGAGCATTTTGCCTGCAAGTATGTCCGTGTAGCACATGTCCACCTGGTGCTCTCAGAAGCCAGAAGTTGGCATCGGATTCCCTGAAACTGGAGTTACAAAAATGAAGCTACAGGCCCGTGTGAGTCTCTGTGTGCTTGGAATTGAACCTGGAGCCTCTAAACAACAGCAAATGTCCTTAATCACTGAGTCACCTCTCCATCCCCTCAACACATTGTGTTAAGGGCAAAACTTGGAGCTCATACAATCATTCATTTCATATTTCAATGACCAGTAGGGATTGCAGCTGTAGAAACATCTGGCACATGTTGCTGTCTCCCCAGACCATCTCTACACCCAGTTTTACTTCCTTTCACCTATATATGTGGTCCTACCCCATGTGACCTCAGACAACCAAGAAAGAGGGCAAAGGGATTCAAGCAGCCCCTGTTCTAGTGTCTACATCCATGCCATGCCTGGGTGTGAGGGTGAGGGGAGAGAGAGATGGGGCCCCATGAATCTCCCCAAGTTTCCTAGGACCGGAGAAGGTATACAGGCTGGCAGACCTTACAACCATGACCTGATTCTCCATTGCCCCCACCCCCAACTAATTGCTATTCATAGGACACAGCTGGGTGATTAATGGCCTGATTAATAATTACTCAGGCTAATAAAATAATTAATTAATTTGGCAAGCCATTATTTATCTGGCTGTCCTCAACCTGAAACTCAGAAACTAGGAATTAGGGAATTTCCCTCCAGGCTCTGTCAAAAATATAATCTTTAACAGAGTGGGTGGGGATGTCTCTCTCCATCCCAAGACCCTTCCCAAGTAGCAGAGGAAAGGACTGGAGTTTCTGAGAATATAGACAGAGGTTAGATATGAACCCATAGCAACCTCAAACCCAGGGAGGGGCTGACTAGAGGCTGGGGGTTTTCAAGAAAGACTGGAACCTTGCATCTGAGCACCCAGGTTTGGGGAATTTTTGTATGCATTCTCTCCAGCACATGATTGATGACACCATTCTCAACAAACGGTCTTTATCTCTCCTCTTGTCTCCAGAATTTATGCTCCCGAGCTCCAGCTTAGGTGAGTGAGAAGTAGGTGACCCAAGAAGTCCGGGGGAGTCTAGACTCTGCAGCTCCCTTAGATTTGGGTTCTCACCAATAAAACCAGAGAAAAAAGGGCCAACCAATCTCTTGAGAGGCAAGGATGGAGGCAGAGTCTACTCCAGGAGTGGCTTGTCCCACTGTCTTGTAGGTTGAAGTCAGTCTAGGCCTAGGGGCCACACATGAGTCCTTGTGTGCTTCAGTGAGGGAGATTAGGTGGGCTCTCCGCAACACTAAGTATGTGTACAAACACCATCTAGTTCTAGATGGAAGCGTGGAAAACAGGATTAATAAATAGATCATGCCTAGGATAAAAGCCTCCACAAAAGTTTATGTAGCCTGCGGTGGTTGTGTATGCCTATCTTTCCAGCGCTGGGGGGTTGGAGGCAGAAGTATCAATTCAAGGTCAGACTCGGCTACCGGTTATAAAGGTCAAGCTGGACTCTCCATGGGAAGGAAAAACTCAGTTTGGACATTTGACGTGTGCGTTAAGGATTGAGTAGGAACCCACTAGTGAAGACTACAAGCCGTTGCCAAGGCTGTTGAGGAGCAGGACAAGTGGGAATGTGTGTGTGAGAAGTAGCCAGGTGAGCACAGGCAAGGCCAAGGTGGCTGGAGGAGCTTCCTTCCTGTGAGTAGTTTGGAGACAGGAGAGGGACCCACACTGGTTTGTGTGTTTGGAAGGCAGTTCTGGAAAACGGGGAAGAGCGCTGGTACTTTGGGGCCAGGCTAGGAGACCCTGGGAACAGGCTGGACTCCAGGCCTCCACAGTGGACATGAAAGATCTCTCGGGGTCGGGCTACTAGGGATTCCCACTCCGCTGGTCTTGAGTCGCTGCGGAACTGCGTGGAATCGCTGTTCTTAAATCTTCCCACACCTCTGAAGGATGGAGAGGAGCCAGGCCTGCCTTGGGGTCGGATAGCAAATACAGGGTCCACCGGGAGCAGTGGAGGCAGCGCCGCTGCCAGCAGAGGGAGCGTGCGAGACGTGCCGGAGCAGGGCCTCGCTCTCGCGGGCGTCCCCTGCCGGACACCTGCGCCCCCACGCCCCTGGTGTCACCGCGGGGACGGGTCGCGAGGAGCTTGAATTCCCTACTGTGTGCCTCCAAATTGCGGCCACCAAGGGCGACTTGGGCGCTGGCGAGGCAGGTCCTCCTGCACAGCCTCGCCCGGGAGCCCACCGTGCCAGCCCGGAGCGGGGGCGGGGCGCGGGACCACCCGGGCGTCCCAGTGGGCGGCCACCGTGCGAGCACCTGGTCTGACTCGCCGCCGCTTCCGTGGGGGAAGGGTGACTCATTCCACCTGAGCTTCCTTCCACTGCCTCACCCCTGGCAGCATTTTTCACACCTCCTCTCCCTACCAGTTTCTAGTTATGAGGGGGTTTCAGGTTACAGTCCTTGGAAATCTCATTTTCAGACCTTCTCCCTGAGCATTCAGGTTTGACTTCTTTGGGGAAGTCCTTCCTGGTGTCTGACTACCATTCCTCTTACTGCAGTTGCAGCTAAATCTTGCAAGTTATAGCCTCACTGGAGAAAGTGAATGCCTTAATTTTCTTCCCATGCTTGTTCACAATTCCGTTTCCCTCCACGAAAAGCTGCCCCCACCACCCCATTTTGCATTCCGTTCGCTTTTTGTCATCCAGGCCACCCCACGCTGCTTCTGGTTGCCCCCCATCTCCATCTAATTTCCTATCTCTGCCTCACAAGCTGTGCCATACCAATCCCTAAGAAGCTGGATAGCCTCAGTTTCTCCGGGAGGGGGCTGAGTTTGTGGCGCCCTCCCAGCCCCCTCGGCGAGCTGCTGCGCCTACTGAGCGGGATTTGGGTTGGTGTGGGGAATGGAGGTCGTAGGCTGCTTGCGGAGAGGTGCTCGGTGGGAAGCCTGAGCAGAAGCGCAGAGTCCCGCATCCAGTCCGCACCAACGCGGGGCGCACGAGTTCCCATTCTTAGCGCAAGGAAGACCCCGTGTGGCCATTGTAGGAGGCGCAGAAGAGGGAGAGCGCCCAGGCGCCGGACCAGATTCCGTGGTTCTGCCCTAGGATAGAGATTTATTCACCACCATTCTCATCAGTGCCTTGGAATCCTTCAGCCTGTTCACACACACTCAAAACACAGCAACCTGGACTTGGAGAATGGTTTAGCCAAATCACAAAGAAAAGTAATGTACTAACAGCAGCAAGTGTGATTGTGGTTAGACTTCTGGAAGGACTACGGATAGGGAAGCAGGGAGACGGATCTTAACGAAGGGGTGGAGGAGGGCAAATTGCCTGGTCCTGGGAAGAGGGGATTCTGAGGCTAGAGTGAGTGGGGGATCCTCGGTGTGCCTAACACTAAGGAACTAAGCTCAGCTGACAGGTGGGTAGGGACATTTCTCCATGCCAGGGGCCTGCTCTTTGCCTATGCCTTACGCAGGATGAGGACTGAGTGTGTGGAAGCCCAGGTCACTGGAAATGGTCACCCAACAACCAGGACTGAGATCATACACAGCCCACCCTAAGTCTTCTGAAGCAGGAATTGTGACAGGAGGGAGCCACGCTCCCTCCCCAGCCCTTTGGCTCTGCCCAGTCGCCAGGTCATTTGCACACATTTGCATACCCAGTTGTGCATGATTGCCTTTGGCTGCGTGCGCCTTCAATTGGTGGTGGGTGGGCTGCGCCACAGGGCGAGTGAGACCCATTGGAGCAGGCCACCTCTATGTCCGACAGCCGTCGCCGGCTCGCGCCACCTTCTGGGCATCCCTTTGCATCCCCCAGCTGCAGGCTGAGGCCCACACCCAGGATTAGACGCCACCACCTCAGAGTCTTCCAGGACTACCTGGGCTCCCTCCTAGTCCGACCTTCCTGAAAGACTGGTGCAGTCTCCTATCCTGCTAAAATGCAGTGTATGTGATTGGGGTACCCCAAAACTCTGGGAACTCCCCAGAATTTCGAACAATGATTATGATTTTTGCTCTGGCTAAAGAACATCCTCTAACTTCTGCCAGCAGCTCTGTGAAGCTTGATCTCTTGCATCTGGGCCAGGTTTCTTGCTCACTGGCCTTCTGTCAGAGGACTGCAGACTCTAGACTGCTCTCACTCAGCTCATGAGCTGTTGCCCACCCTGACTGCCCTCCTGACCTCTTGTCTTCCAGACAGAGTTGGTGGTATAGGCCTGTAATCCCAGATGTTCAGGGGTTGAAACAAAAGGATCACAAATTTAAGGCAACCTTGGGCAACGTAGGAAGACCCTAAAAATTAATTAATTAAATAATATATCTCAGATGTTAGCTGACACCTGTAATCCTAACACTCTGGATGCGGAGGCAGGAGGATTGTCTTGAGTTTCAGGTTAGTCTGGGCTACATGGTAAATCCCAGGTCAGTCAGAGCTTCATAGCAGGATCCTGTCACAGTAACAAGTATCATTATTAATAATAAAGCTTATCTTTAAAGGCCGGGGATGTAGTTCAATGGTAAAGCACTTATCTACAGTATGAAAGGCCCTGGGTTCTTCCACAGCAGAATACACACACACCAAGATAAAAGAAAAAAGAGCATCCACTATCCTCTCTCAGGCTTCCTGGCACCAATGTCTTTGCCCGGGCACTGCAGAGACATTTGGTCGCTTGCACTCTCTAGATTGTGAGCTCTCTCAAGACAGGGCTCATGTCTGTTCTTTGCAGTGTCCTACTTTGAGCCAGAGTCTGGTGCCCCAGGGTCACTCAGAAAGACTAGACAGTGAATTAACGAGTGAAGCCCTATTCCTCTCAGGCACCACAGACACTCCAAGGTCATCCAGACAATCTCAAGGACAATCGTTAAAAGCACATAGGAGCCCCGTCTCCACACAGCAATCCAAGCCACCACAGCTCACCCGGTGCACAAGAATCCGAGGTGAGAAACCTGGGGCATGGGAGTGCAGGCCGCAGGGAGAGCTTCAGACAGGGCCAAGGGCCCCTGTTTCCGACTCCTGGTCGCCTGGAGCAAAGCGTCCTCCTCTTGAAGCTGAACCTCAGCAATTAAACTGGAGTGACCCTGGTAGACCCCACTCAGCGAGGGAATAAAAGGCTTACTATTTGTCCAAAAGGGCAGGTTCCCTGGCTTCGGGTGGGTGAAAGGGGTGTCGCTTGCCTCCTTGCCCAAGGTGGGAGGGCACGTCCCTGGCAACCCTGGTATTGGACTTATGCACACCCAGCATCCAGCCGGGTGGGACTCCGAGGGTCCATCACTGAGCCGACCTGGATGCGATTTCCACCGTGGCTGCCAGAGGGCAGCATGAACCTCCAAATCACCTCAGGTAGCTTGACTCCGCGCTTCTCCAGCAGACTGAACCCCAGCCCTGGCCTGGCCCAGCCGCTGTCTTCTAGTTGCTCAGCCTGCCTCTCATAGTGGTCACAGGCCCTAAATTGGTGGCCAAGGACTGATATGACTAGGTTTATGTCTCTGGGAAAGGAGCTCCTCCGGGAATCCTGCTGGAAACATGCCTGCTTCTGGTACTGGAGATCCAGACACCTTGGGCAGGTCAGTTTCCTCTGAGCTATAGGCAGAAATAAATGGGAAGAGCCGAAAGGTGACGGTCAAAGGATGAAAACGGTTCAGGTAGGCAGGAGTAATGGATGAGAAGCATCCGAAGTGATGGGTATGTTAATTAGATTCAATTATTTTACACTATATACATATTGCTTCAAAACTCACAAATTTGTACAAGTATAATTTGCAAATAGTTTTAAATTAACGAATTAATGTGTATGTGTAAGCATGCATGTGTATAGCACACCATGCCACAACAGATGTGTAGAGAGGTCAGCTTTGTGGAGTCAGTTTTTTCCTTCCACCTCTATGTGGGCTCCAGGATTCAGGCCTTGTGCTTCAAGCACCTTTACACGGAGTCATCTCACCAGCCTACTAACATTTTTTTTTCTAATGTTTCATAAAGCTAAGGGACTTTTTAAAACCCAGGTGTGGTGCCACATGCCTTTAGTCCCACCACTTAGGAGGCAGAGGTAAGAAGATCTCTGTGAGTTCAAGGCCAGCCTGGTTTACATAACTGAGTTCCAGGCTAGCCAGAGCTACGAAGAGTCTATTGTGGGAAAAAAAAAAAAAGTATGAGTGTTTTGATGCATTGATGTCTGTGCATCACGTGCGTGCCTGGTGTCCTGGGGAAACTGATACAGAGGGTTGGCTTAACTGCTGCCATGCAGCCTGTGCAACAACAGAACCAACAAACTTGTACTGCAGTGGTGCTGAGGGTGCACATATCCGGCTTGCACTCTTCCATCAGTCACTCAGCAGGAGTTCAACACTTAATGACCCTCCCCATAAGCCTAGAGTGTTCAGGGGATTTGGGGTGGATAGCAGAGGTCACCTCTGGGTTTAAATTGCTCGCCCTTTCTTGACCTTGCTTATTTACCCTGACATTTTGTGTGCCCTAGGCTCCTCAAATGCTTGATATCCTTCTAGGTTGTGCTGCCTCTTAAGCATTCTGGCCTTCCACCTGCAGTTTCCTGCTTCTGGGTGGCATGGCTAGTTTTATGTGGTGCTGTGGATCAAACACACTGTACTTGTTGGGCAACTGAGCCATACTCCCAATTCCCTCTTTCCCCCATACTTTTAGTTCTCCTAGGCCTCTCTCAGAACAGAGGGCCTGCATTAAGGAGCTGGAGGGTCGGGGTGTTAGCTTAAGGACTAAGTTGCATGCTTAGAGAGGAGATAGGAAAGAGAGCAATTGTACTTTCTCCATAATGACTTTTTCCTCTTAGCTCAGAGAAACCCCTCCCAAGCAGCAATCCAAACACCGTTTGCTCATTTTCATAAATGATCTGCAGATTATGTGCTGCCTTGAATTTTCCAGGCAACTGCTTCCCGCCCATGTCCATTAAATGGCTCAACTTAGACCCAGTGGGATTTAATGTAGTCAAAATGAGCACAAACATATTCGAATGGATCCTTCCCTCCAATTCATCCACGTCCAGATGCACCATTTCCTTGTGAGGGACCCAGAGATAGTAAAAACCTCAAGTGTTACTTGGCCCTCAAGATCTCTAATAGAGACTAGGTATCCTTACCTGTGGCCACTTGAACTGTCAAGTCCTTGCTCTTCCCATCATCCCCTTCTTGGGATTCTTCAGCAGGCCTGAAGGTTGAAGGGATCCAGGCACCCCCAACCCCCCGCACGCACACACACCTGAGTAAAAATTAAAGCTATTAAAGATGCACAGGGGTTCCTAAAATTATCCACATATTCTTCAGGTTTCCAGGGAGGTAATGGAGTTCGGAGGGAAGCCTATCCTTTCTCAGAACATGGGAGGGCAGATGCTGAGTTGATTCATTGCCTAGAGAGCTCTTGGGAAGCAAAGTTTTAGCCTGCTGTTTGTTTATGCTGATCTCACTAGGTTCTCACCTTTCTGCCATTTCATTCATGTGCTAATTTTCACTGTTTCTCTCTCCCACCTCCTCCCCAAGCTTGTACTTGGTCCCCAAACTACACTGACCCAACTCTTTAATTCATGCCTCAGACTCACTCCTCCAGTTTGAGAAGTAAAGGGTGGGTATGGGGACATAATTCAGTTGGCAGAATACTTGCTTTTGCCTAGCCTCCACAAGGCCCCAGCATAAAACCAGATATGGTGGACAAACCTAGAGTTCCAGCACTTGGGAGGCAGAAGCAAAAAGATCAGACATTCAAGCTCACTCTTGGCTACACAGTGAGTTTGAGACCACCTTGGGCATCAGGTTTCCAGCTTCCTACGTGCTCCTCAGGCTGATGAATGGAACATTTTTACAGATATGATAAAAGGAACAAATATTTCAGACAGAAGCTAGGCATGGTGGTGCCTGCCTGTAATATCATTCAGAATGCTAAGGCCAAAGAATAAGAGTTCAAGGCCACCTTTGAGATTCTGCCTTAAAAAGATGTTTTTCAGACAAAGAATCGCAACAGTTTTGTATTAGCAACTTCCAGTCTTATAGCAACCCTTGCCCTGAGATGACACAAACCACACCCCAAAGGTTATAAATTTCTCCAAAGTTGCCATTATGGGCTAGAAAAATGCTTCAGTGGTTAAAATGACCTGCTTTTCTTAGAGGACACAGGCTCAGTTCCTATCATCACCCACGTGGTAGCTCACAGCCACCCAAAGGTGTATGTGTGATATACATGCAGACAAAACATATTGCCTGAATGAGACAGTGAGGCAAAAGCTAGAGCAAGGCAGTAGACAGAACACAGGACAGCTAGGCACAGGTCCCTAGGAGTTGAGCACGCCTGGCTCCCACCATGGACAGAAACACACAAGGAAGCTGAAAATTATGGGGGAAGGCAGGCTGCCTTGGGAGGTACTGCAGGTGTGGAAATAGCTGGAGGAAGTCCATCCCACTTCCACACAGCAATGGCAAGGACTCCTGCTCACCTGCTCCCTTGCCTCCTTGCAGATGTGGCAAAATTTCACAAGCTACAGCAGCTGTAGCCAACGCTGCATCTCCCTACACCCTTCCTTCTCCAAAGGCAGCAGTGACAGGAGGGGTGGGGGAGGGTACACTCATAGCCCCCATTTAAAATTATCAGCATTTCTATCTCCCTGGCTCACAACCAAACTATCAGATAAGCCTTTGCTACGGGATCAGGTTCCAGTCTGGAAGTGGGCCGGAGGCTTGCTTCTCCCAGTCTGGAAGTGGGCACCACATTTCATACAGACTTGCACCTGCTTCCAGAGACTGCATGGGGTAGAACGAGCTTATAAAGAGTCCTGGATCTTTGCAAGAAAGACGATAATTCGGTAGGTTGAAACAAAATATCCAAATTAAGGTCGCTTATGGAATTGGGAGGGGTAGAAAAATCAGAAATGAGGAAAAAAGACAAAAGAACCAGACAAATGCACACAATACAGTGCAAAGGGACAATACCATAAAATGGGGGTGGTGCAGCTGAGTGGGGAGAGCCTGCACCCAGAAACCAAGATGCTACAGCTGCTGAGGGGAGGGAACAGAGGCAACATGGAGATCAGGGAGGAGACTGGAGCCTCAGACTAGACTGTGCTTTCATATGACACCAAGTAGTGGGCTCAGGGTTTGTACAAAACCACACAGTGCCTATGCCAGATGCTCACATTCCAACTGACCTCAGCCTTCACCTTGTCTCTTTCTTTCCTTTCTTCAAATAGACAGGGTCTTACTTCATAGCCCGGCCTACAGTGATCTATCACACTCTGTCTCCCAAGTGCTGGAGTTAAAGGCATGACACCATGCCCAGTGAGGTCTCCCTTAAAAAAACAAAAAAACAAACAAAAAGCATACATATGGAAGTCAACTTTGTGGAGTTGGTTTTCTCCAGATCTCTTCCAGGCATTGGACTTAGGTTGCCAGCTTTGCATAGTAAGTCCCTTTACCCACTGAGCTCTTGAGTTATACTTGTGGTCCTCTCTCCAAGCAGACAAACAGCTCTATTCCAGGCTTGGACAGCAGCTGCTATCATGGACTCCTCTGTTCAGTCAGAGTCAGCTCTCACCAGAGTGGACACCTGGCTCCAGCTTACACTTCCTTCCAAAGAGCAGAGAGCCTGGGGCTGCTGACCCCACAGTGACCCACCACTTGCCCCCAGCTGCCAGACTACATCCATTTCACTAGCTTGGTATCCTTTAATGCAAACAAGGAAGAGGCAAAATTGCCCAGTCTGGACTTCTCCAGAATACTGAAAGATTCCGAGGGGAAGCTATGGCAGCAAAGAGCTCAGGCAGACCCCGTTTCTCACAGAGGGGATACACAAACCAAGATAGTTGTCTAGGGCTGGGAGAGTGGGGTCAAACCCCCTGTAATTCTGGAGTCAGTCCTGATTCTTGATGGGACCAAGACAGACAAGAATGGGAAGGGAGAAAGCAAACCCAGACCTCAGAGGTAGGAAATAAATAATGTCCAGAAAGGCCTATCTCTGAAGTGGACCAAATGGCTCTCCTGTCCCATGTTTATGGGGTCATGGACCATTAAGCAAGCCAACCTACAGATGTCTTCATAAGACTTTTACGAGATTAGACTGCAGAGACCCTATAATTCAGCAGCCAGAAAGGAAAACAAGAGGAATTGCAGACAAGCTGGTGGGTCTGTCCATCTTCAGGTCTCACTTTGCAAGCTCCTGCCCAACCACAACCGGTTCAGGGCCACATTACCTCACTTTTCCCTCCTGATCCAATTTCCTACTGCCAGGCCACCCCGTTTCTGCCTCACAGGTAGGGCATAGGTTTCTTTGGTATCTGTGAAGCAAATCAAAGATGATACAGTTACAGGGTAACCGTATTGGGCTTTGTAAGCCTTACACTTTGCTTCATGTGCTTTATTGGTGAAGAGCACCCGGTGCCCCTTTATTCTCTGAACTGTCTATTGAGAGCTGGAAGAGCATGGAAACCAAGAAGGCAAATAAACTGACTCAGCTCAGGGTCACAGCAGGCACAGGCTTATTCCCCAGGGTTGGCGCCACCCTGTGGTTGTTTGTAGAAAATCAGAACCAACAAATCCCCAAAGAAGGTAGCAGCAGCCACTTCTCTCTTCCTCTTCTTTCACAAATGCTTCAGAAATGGGATGGATGGATGGCTGGCTGAAGTCAGCTCAGTGAGTGAATGCTTGCTTAGCATGCACAAGGTTTGATGCTCAGCATTGAAAGAAATAGGGAATGGCAGAAATGTATGACTACTGGCTAACACTTCAGGACCCAAATTTAAAAGGTTTATAGACCCAGCTCTTCAAACTACCACTCAAGATCCATATTTGAAAAGCAATTGTTTATTAGAACCAATACAAGAGTATGAAAAGAGGGAAAAAAGGGTGGAAGGGGGGAGAATGATGTCTGAATTGGATATCAGTTGTAGAAAGACATAATGTTTGTTTTTTTTTCTCAAAACATTCACACTTAAAATGCAAACATAGACATATTATAGATAGATAGACCACTAATCCTTTAAAGAAATCAAAAACAGACAAGTTTGGCTGAAATCGAACCAAGAAACACAACCAAAACTCCCCCACAAACCAAAAGTCCACAGAGAATTCAATGTCTCACCCCCATTTAGACATCTAGCTACAAGGTGTGACCTGCTTCCTACTCAGAATGGTACAGTGCTGAGAAAAACCCAGCCTCTAGGGCCTCTGAAGGTCCTCTCCCATGAGAAGGTGGGAACATGGCCAGCAGGCAGGGGTAAGGCAACTGCTGGCTACTACTTGGCAGGACATGAGACTGCTTCTTTCCCATCCTCTAGAGACCCCACTAGGATCCCTGTTAGGAGAAGAGTCCACCTAACAGATCTGGAGTGTGTATCTCCAAGGAGCTAGAACCTTGTGCTTTTTCATGGGTACCAATACAAGGTCAAGTAAAGGGAAAAAAAACCTATTATAAAGAACTTCAGGATGCCTTAGCCCCTATACCGAGACAGAGCAAGTAAAGCTCTTGAACCCTTAAGTGGGCAAACAAGTGTCCAAGATGTCCTCAGTGGGTCAGACAGTGGACACTGAAAAGAGGTGACAGATTCCACACACAGTGAACTGCAAGAAGCCTTGAGGACCAATGCTCAATTCTGAAATATTACACCTATTTCTAGAAAAAAAAAAAAACCCAATGTAGCTCTTTTTGGTGGGGGAAGGGAGGGTTATATTGTTTGAACCATCTGGCTTCTATGAGAGGGCAGAGACATAGGAGCATGAAGGGTTCAGGATCAGCCTGGAAAATGAAAGCAACAACATCAATCTATACTACCAAGTGTCACTTTGCTTCCAAGACAGTCAGAAGTGGCTATAAGTTCATGAGAGTAGGACCTTAACTCCCAACCTGCAGAGAAAGACAAGTGGTAGCACTCCTGCCTCAAGATTCCCTAACCCAAGGCTCTTGAATTTTTAATAGTCTCTTTGTGATGCAAGACACAGAACCCACAAGTGCCTCCCCTCACAGCATCCCAAGTTAGACTGGACAATCAAGACTCCAACATTCACAAAACACTGTCAACATCTGAACTAGCAGCTTTGATGAGGGGAAAGGGGTGGGGAGACAGAAACTCGCCAAGGTCACTAAGTACTTCCAAACTTGGAAATAGCTCAGTGAGGGCTAAAAAACTTCGACTCAAGGTATCCTCCACAGGCAATCCTAAAGGAGTTAGTTGATCAGCTCTGATCTGTAATGCCTCACAACACCCCATGAGGTAGTTCAGTATTATCACCCCATTTGACAGATGGGGAACTGAGGCATTGAAAGGAAAGACTTGCCCAAGGTCAGCCATTAAGACCAAGTAGGGAGACTAGTACAGAAGTATGCACTAGAACATCTTACTTCAGCCACCTCACTGCAGCAGTTCAGTAAATGCACTGTTAATTGAAGGTTACTGCTCACCTGAAGTAACCCGAGGCTGGACAAACCACCTTAGTGCCATTTTGAAAATTAAGTTCCATTTTAAACACTAAAACTCACTTAAGAGAAGGGTTAGCCGGGCAGTGATGGCGCACACATTTGATCCCAGCACTTGGGAGGCAGGGGCAGGCAGATCTCTGAGTTGCAGGCCAGCCTGGTCAACAGAGCAAGTTCCAGGACATCCATGGCTACACAGAAATCCTGTCTTTGGGGGAAAAAAAAAAAAAAAAAACCCACAAATGGAACAAAGACACTGATTCTCAGTCTTCTCTTGGGTAATCTAGGTTCCCAAGGTCCAGAAAGCAACATGGCCCTCCTAAGTAAGATTAACACTGAGCACCTGAGTGCAGCAGGGCTGCAGGGCACAGTGCAGACGACTGGGCACAATTCCCTCTATTACTGCCTGGCATTCCTCCTGTGACGCCCAAAGGACAGTAACTTTTCCACAGCCTAACTCATCTTACCCAAAGGTGGTAGCATCTTTACAGACATCTTAAGGACATACTGATGGCTTCTCGTACTACCAGAGATATAACTTTTAACACAGAAAGGAAAACAGAAACAAAGATGTCTTCCTCATCCCTTAGAATTCCAGTGGGAAATCATTTTGTTCCTATCTCAAAACTATTGGGTCTGGGGGCACTGCCAAGCTGGTTTAGGATCAAACCCTAATGCTACTGGAAACTGGAAAACAGTGACTTGCATCTTGACCATGTTGTCACACAAGGAAACTATGTTTTTAGTTTTCAAAGAATTTCAAAGCAGGACACTGTCTTCCTCCCACAGCCTTCACAGCAACCAGTACAGAGCTTTATATACAAGCACTCAACAGATGATACGGCAACAATGCTCACTAGGGACACTCTACGACTTTAATATATATGTATACATTCCAATGATCTGATTAGACTGGAAAAATCCAGACGAGAAAACTCAAGGTTAGTGTTTCAGCAATGCCAGCTCAGATTCAGTCTGTCTGGAAACTTCCCTAACAAACAAAACATTCTTTGAGCTAGGAATACAGCTCAGTGGTAGAGCACTTGTCTAAAATGTACAAGGTCCTCAGTTCAATTCTCTCCTACCCACCCACACAAACACGAATCCATGTAACCCCTCATAATCCCAGTGCTCAAGGCTGAGGCAGGAGGACTGTAAGCACTATGGCCAGGCTGGGCTACTTTAAAAAAAAAAAAAAGGCTCTTTAAAAGTGAAATTAGCAATCTGGGCTTGGACCAACTGTTACGGTCACAGTTGCCAACACCAAGAACATTACCAAAAAAAGATGATAAAAAGTTCATTGCATTCAATTTGGCCTAATTTCTTGATAATAGTTTCCTATTAGATTTTCCGATTAATACTGATGGCTCTTACCTAGGCTGTGATAATTAGGTTTTGATCTATTGTGACATTAATGATCACAATCAGTTGACTTTGAAATTGTCTTTAATTAATGACTCCTTCCTTGTCAGCTTTTGCCTCCAGTGCAGGATCTGCCCTTCCTCCACCACTGCATTTTAACTCCTTCTCTCACTGACCTCAGAGACATACAGCATTTGGTGGACCACTTTCTCCCATAAGACTTTAAAACATATTTCTGACAGGAGCAATAAGAGATGATGTTAGGTGAAATGAGGGCCAAGAGGAAAGGCAAGAGAATAAACTGTCAGCGAACAGGAGAGATCCTATTTTAGACATCGACCAAAGTCAAACTTGATGCTCAAGTGGAAATGACAGAAGTAACTACAAAAAAAACGAGACGAGGTAGATTAAAATTCAAAATATTCAGTATAAACAATAAACAAACAAGAAACTTCACATTTTAACCTTCTAGAGCAGTTAGTTAAATCTGGGAATTCTGACTTCTAAAGTCAGTCAATTATCCAAGTAGAGCTAAGATCTTTGTCTTATGCTCTCAAAAGTCAGAATGAGAACCCGAAAACCAGACTGTTTCTTATCTGGGAGGGGTGTCACGCACAATGAGGAGCCAGAACACATTACTCCTGTGCAAAGTTTTGATATAAGTGACACAGGAGCTGCTTACTCCCTGGCACTGAGACCCACGTGACCCAAAGGCAGACATTCAGGTATTAGCTGACTTCTAAGCTTTGCTCTAACAAAGTCTGTCATTGGATGGTATGTTTTGGGCTTTAAAGCCACACTAAGGTTGACTTCTCCACAACGGTGAGAAACTGAACAATGTGAGCAACTTGCTAAAATGCCCACGAAGCAGAAATATACAAACAGACCCAGAACACCACCATATACAATGAGATCTTCAGCACAGGCAATATTAACACAGTCATGAATGCTTTGGCAGAGTCTAAACAAGACGGTTCTCATGCTCACTTATCTGCACTCTTGGTAATGACAGGATTTCTAGCTTTATTTTCTGCAATGCTCCCCATGGCCAGTTAACTCAGTTCATCCAAGACCACAGGTCTTTCCCACAGATGAACCAGTTAATGGCACCTGTCTACCGCAGATTTTCCCTACTGTGGGAACCCAGGGCTTCGTGGATTCCCCACCAGCACTCAACCACTGAACTAACTGCCCACTAAAGACTCATCCTTCTGTATACTTGCTGCCCCAGGCCAGTAATTTATATACATGTGTAGTATTCATTACACAAAACTATAATGATCAACTCATCCCACACTACTATCAAAGTTCTCTGGCAAGGGAGTTTAAACTTTGTATCCTGAGCCAAAAATGTTTGTTGAATGAAAACAATATTGATGTATGCTAAAGTTGTAGAAATGTGAACAGCACAATGTATAAAGTTGATAGATCACCTAGTTCACCTCTGCTTTTGTGTAAAGCAAGCAATAGAGGGTGAAGCCAGCAAGAAACAGCCAGAACTAAACAGAAAGGGGGAGGGAGGGGAAGAAAGAAATTCAACATTAGAAAGATGTTTTGAAGGGTGGGAGATGGACCTGCAGTTAAGAGCGCTGACTAATCTTCCAGAGAACCAAGATTTGATTCTCAACACCCACATAGTGGCTCACTCCCATCCCAGAGGATGAGACCCTCTTCTAGTCTCCTAGGGAACCAGGCATGCACATGGTGCACAGACATACATGCAGGCAGAAATCTCATATTACATAACTTAAAAAAAAAAAAAAAGACATTTTGAGCCAGGCATAGTGACACACAACTGATACAACAAGATCCTAAATTCAAGGGCAATCTGGGTAATTTTCCTTTTGCAACAGGATCTATGCAGGTCTGGCTGGCCTAGAACTCACTATATAGACCAGGCTGGCCTCCAATTAAGATTCATTTACTTCTGCCTCCTAAATGCTGGAATTAAAGGTGTATTACACTATACCTGCCCAGCATAGGTAATTTTGCTAGGATAATTAACAGGTAATTGATAGGTAATTTTTTTTTTATATTGCAGTCTCAATATAAAAGAAGGAGCTAAGAGCCAGATACGGTAGCACACACCTATAATCCTAGAGATTGGGAGATACAGGCAATAGATCAAGAGGCAGGGCTGGAGAGATGCCTCAGTGGTTAAGAGCACTCACTGTTCTTCCAGAGATCCTCAGTTCAATTCCCAACAACCATATGGTAGCTTACAACCATCTGTAATGAGATTCAATGCCCTCTTCTGGCGTGTCTTAAGACAGCTACAGTGTACTCAAATAAATTTAAAAAAAAAAGAAAGAAAGGAAGAGCCTTCAACTTGGCTATAAAGCAAGTTGAGGCTAGCCTGGTATCAGAGGCTTAAAGTCTTTAGAACCACAACAAAATGGTGTGAGGCAGGGTGCAGATAAAGATGTCAGTTCAGTGGCACAGCATTTGCCTGTCATGTCTAAGCTAGCCCTAGGTTCAATTCCCAGTACTACAAAAGTAGTTCTGAAAGAGGATTAACACAGGAGAATACAGTCAAGTGTTTAGGAGTATTTCAACCTTTGGCCATGAACTCTTTAGAAGATAGCTCTAGGAAACACTTCTGTTCAAACTTGCAATTCTCCACCAGAAACAAGCTTCTTGGCACAACACATGCTGGAGGCACAGATGGGTGTCTGGCTTCTTCACATTGAGAGCTGAAGATAATACTGGAATCCAGTTCCCTATTTTCTATATATAACTAGGATCAGTACTAAGAAGAAAACAAGGGTGTTTTGGTAAGTTAACAGAAAACCAAAACTCCATGAACTTTTGAGAGAAGAAAATGTTGTACAGAGTATTAAACCACTCCTTCCCTTCATTTTTCACATTACAAGGCATTAATCTCTCAAACTGTATCCTTGATCTTTTCATTTTTTAATCTTGAGAAAGTGTCTCACTAAGTTCCCCAACAGGCCTTGAACATACAACACCCCTTTATCAGTCTGAGACTGTGTACTTAAGCCACCAGGCTTGACTTCTTAGGACTAACCTTAGTATCAAATATTATTGTTCTATTTTCCCACAGGCTAAGATTTTGCTTTAAAAAAAATACGGGCACTGAAATTTACATGCCCACTACTCCTGACTACTCAGTAGGTTGTCTTTTCTTCTAATTGCCAATCAAGAGACTAAGATACTCAAGAGCTCTGGCTACTTCTGTGCCACTTTCATCTCCCCTAATTACTACTAGCCTTGGTTGCCTGAAGGACATACTGCTCTCTAACCATCCTTCATTTCATCAAGCTAAATACAGACATGCTCACATATCCAGCATTTGATCTTGTCTCTAACATCTTCAGACAACGGAGAGAAAACGCTCACCCATGTGAGCTAAGGGTTAGGTGCTCTTCCCCTACCACATTACCATTCACAGGTTCTTCCTGGCTGACTTAAGGCAAAAAAGCTTCACTGTCTGACTGCCATGTCACTGCAGTAACAGCTGTCTTCTCAACTGTGCAGTATAATTGTTGACATAATTTATTCAAGAACACAGAACTCAATCAGCAGCTGAGCAGAAAAGCAATGTTAACAAACGCTATGAATGGGTCTAGAATTTGCATATTATTTGGCTCATCTGTGGACTGGAGCACTCCATCCGTTCCTCTCATTACTATGAATGATCTAGAAATGGCTGGATATTCCAGCCCAGACAGCTATGTTTTAAAAATCAAAAGCAACAAAAACAGCCTCAGTAGCTGATGAAGTCTAGCATTAAGGCTACCTCAGCACTTATTCTTTTTCCTCGGCTTTGGAGCCGGAACAAAAGTGCTCAGCTCCAAACCCTGTTATTTCCTTACTTTTAGTCCTGATTCACCAGCCTCCTCAACTATACAAGAAGAAATGAAGAGAAGATGGGCATGTTTCAGGGGACAAAAAAGTAGAATAGGAGCAGAATAGCAAAGGAAGAGTAAACCAACAAGGAAGTTATTTATTCTAAGAGAAGGTTCTGTCAAACCTCTCCATTTCTGAGGCGATAGTCTTCCATGAAAATAGTTTTTAAGCCGGACAGTGGTGGGGTACACCTTTAATCCCAGCACTTGGGAGGCAGAGGCAGGCGGATTTCTGAGTTCAAGGCCAGCCTGGTCTACAGAGTGAGTTCCAGGACAGTCAGGACTACACAGAGAAACCCTGTCTCAAAAATCTAAAACAAAAAAAAAAAAAAAAAAAAAAGTTTTTGGGCCGGGCGGTGGTGGCGCACGCCTTTAATCCCAGCACTTGGGAGGCAGAGGCAGGAGGATTTCTGAGTTCGAGGCCAGCCTGGTCTACAGAGTGAGTTCCAGGACAGCCCGGGCTACACAGAGAAACCCTGTCTCGAAAAAACAAAAAACAAAAAACAAAAAAAAAAAAAAAAAGTTTTTAAAATAAGCTACAGCTGAAAGTCTGAGGGTGGAGAGGGCAGGAACATTAATACTTTGAGGACTTGATGGCAAATCCACATGAGGCAGTGAAATTAAACAGCATCACTGCTGCAAGGATTTAAAAACTGATGACACTGTGGCTAGTGGCTCTTCTCTAACAATTCCCAACTTAAAATAATGGCACGGAAGGGAATGGTGTGGATCTGCTGATGCCTCTTTGGTACAGGAATGCTTTGGGAGGCCATAAAAGTTGGCAGGGTTAGAGGGTGCCCAGCACCTTGGCAATCACTCACACCTACATAAATACAGTCTAAATATGAGGGATGAAGGAAAGAATACATACATACCACGTGATACCAAAGACAACTGTATCCAGCCCTGTCCTATTATCTTCCTGCACTACAGCTTATAGACTCCACAGTTAATTTTGTCATTTAATAACAAATTGATACCATTGTATAGAACCAGAATCAGGGAAAGTAACAAAGCCAAAGAAGTGTAAGGGCTAAACAGAGCGCCTTGACAGATTTAAATATAAAGTTTCAAGCCCTCAAGAGAACTGAGTTGTTATGGGAAGGTAAGTGAGGATAGTTAGGAAGGAGTGGCCCAGAAGACCACACCAGGGACCCTGTATTCTCCTGGCAGAGCTAAATGAGACTGGAAAAGACACAACAGGTAGGCTGCTGCTATAAGCTTTCTAAAAGATGGACAACATCCTTCCTATGCCCATATGTCAAAACAAAGTCCAGCTGGTCATCAATATATTCTAATATCAAGAAACTGAAGTCATCGTCATTATAATAAAATCCCCCAAAGCAACCAACCCCAAAGACCATGACTCTAAGGTGATTAAAAAGTTACAGGGGAGCAGAAGGAAAAGATCAGGGTGAAAGAGAACACTATGGGAACCACACAGCATGTGAATGATGTAATGCCTGACTTTCACAGAGCTACACTTAGGAATCAGATCATCAGTTATATTACAAGAGAATCAATACCAACATCTCTCCCGTGGAGCACAGTGATAAGCACATTATTTTTATGGATGTGTTTAGGATGGAAAGGGGTTGGGAGAAGAGAGAGGAGGCAGGAAGGTGAAGGTATTATATACAAAGAGAAATGACAGAGACTGCCTCCTCCTTTAGCTCTTAGCGCTTTCTTTTTCTTTGTTTTCCGCATCCTCTGGATATGCATGCCACGTCAGTCTCTCTTCATAAAATGCTATCACAATTTGTGGACATTTCACATTAGCTTCTTTTGCAAGAACCAGGTCAGCTTCATCTGTGTCTTTCCTGGAAAGAAAGGGTATAAAACTTAGAAGGAGACATGAGACTAAGACAGTTTGTCAGTGTCACTATCTGAGGTTAGCTGGTTTGATCTCAAAGTAAAAAGGTTCTTTACAGGGCTAGAGATATAATTCAGTCGGGAAGTCTCTGTATTTGATCTTTAGCATCAAAAAATAAACAAGAGCTGAAGAGATGGCTGTTCTTGCAGAGGACCCAGGCTCAGTTCCCAGCACCTACACAGTACCGCACAACTGCCTGTAATGTCAGTTCCAGGGGATCCAATGCCTCTGCAGGCACTGCACTGCACACACGTTGTGTGTGTGTGTGTGTGTGTGTGTGTGTGTGTGTGTGTGTGTGTGTGCAGGCAAAACATACACGTAGAATAAAATGAAATAAATTTTAAAAGAAAAAGGGAAGGAGGAAAAGGGAAGGAAATAGGAAGAGGAAAAAGCCAGTCATTTATGTTGAGTACATGCCTATAACTCTGTAACTCCAACCCTAGGGAGATGGGGACAGGTGAATGAGCTCAATATCCTGGACTACATATTGAGTTCAAGGACAGCTTGAGCTACATGAGATCCTGTCAGGAAAGGAGGCAGGAAGGACGGGGAAGTACTCCACTTCTTCTGTAAGTCACTATCTCTGATAAAGTAATTTGTGCTTTATTTAGCATTAAGTTTGATGCCTTTTGTTGAAATTAATTTCTCCTTTAGACATCATGGTGACCCTGACCATCAGTGATGTAAAATGCGTTACTTAGCTCTTACCCCACAGTCAAAGGCTCATGATCTTACAGTAAATGATTCAGTTCTATAAACAGATATTTAGGTAGTAGTAATACATTTTTTTTTACCCCAAATTTGGCTACTATTAACACAATAATACCAAAGCTTGAGAATGTCAAATTCATTCTGAACCATAAATTCCCACTTAATACTGACACTGGAGTTGGTTAAGAATTAAATTTAGGAATTTTCAATTTTACACTCTTCTTCATAGCAAAAACACAACTGTAAAGTGAAGCTCAATTCATCTCACCATTTCATTAAGAACATTAAGTCGCCACAGGAATCTGTTGCCCCAATGATCTTTTCTGGTTCCAATCCTCTCTCAAAGCCCCGAGCGATATCATTGCTTTGCTATAAATAGAACAGGAGAGATTCCAGCTTGTAGAAATCAGAGAAAAACAAAACAAAAACAACAACAACAAAACCCTGTTTTTCAGAACAACAAATCACAGCCTTTGTTAATATCACCTGGTATCATTTGTATCAGTTCAGAAAATCGTTATAACTCAAGAAATATAATACCAAACTACATCAATCAGGAACAGCCATGTTAAAAGATATTTTTGCAATAAGATGTAGTCATCTTTCCTGGTACTCCTTGCAAATGATTAAGGAGGGACATCCACAAGTCTTTAGCATCCCGGGAGTCTCAAAGAGAATCATCTGGGCACTCTACCCCTGTAACCCACTCATCTCTTCAGCACTGCAAGCAGACCTTCTACTGTTGCTTCTCAGACACCAAACAAGCTCATTTTCACTCTCTTCAGATATGCATTCTCAACTATATCATTTTAGACTTTTAATTTATCTTAATAGTGACCAACAGTTTTAATATTTCACATACATCTATATTGTAAAACAGAGGTAAGAAGAATGCAAGACCTGTATTCTAAAAAGGGAAAATTTCAAAGATCATAAACACTAATATGCAAACAACTTGAGAGAGGAGCCTCTGGTCTGCTCAGACACGATATTAACATTAATTGGGACTGGTCTGAGACTTTGAACAACTGAATTGATAACTTGTGTAAGAAGAGTACTGGGATGTGGTCTCTGGCTGATTCAGGTGTAAGGTCAGTGGTCAGAACAATTTTATATACATCATAAATTTTTTAAAATTTACAAGAGACAATGCTCATAGCAACACAAAGAAAACTTATGATTTACCTACCATATGAACCATATTTGCCTTTGAAATACAAAAGCAGGCCAGTGAGACAGTTCAGTGGGCAAAATGGCTTGTAAACAAGCTCAACAACCTGAAGTTTGATCCCTGGGACTCACATGCTGTATGGAGAATATCAATTCCCACATATTCCCTGACCTGTACCCCCCAAGCAAGGAGCAAACACAAAACAAACAAACACATTATGTTGAAATAGATACACAGAAGTTTGCACGTTCCTGGTAGTCCCCAAAGATACTAAAACCCACAACAGGAAGGAAATCCTAGCCATGGGTCAATGGGAAGACACTGGCTCTTTAAGACACAACCTCTTTGGGGCATTTAAGGGGAATTGGTTCCCAGATGCAAACACAGCTGCTCACAGCTGGAATGCTGGCACAGGGACTAAGTCATACATCATCTCTGGCAGCTGGAAACAGTCTGCTACATAGGGAGGGAAATGGAAAAAGAACGTTCGAGCTGCTGAAAGGAGCCGAGGCAAGGAAAAACACTAAAATCATCACAGGCAGTAATCTTAAATCAGGCATAAAACCGACTAAGAAATTTCTTCTGCAGTGGTCTAAAAAAAAGACAATCTTCCCATACTTTAAAAACACACAACTACTATCATGCCAGCTGTCTACTTGACAGCTGCCAGTATTGCTGAAAATGCTATCAAGAGCCCTAGACAAACATTATGATGTCTTTACGGATGTCTGAAGGTTGTTTTCAAGGTCAGCAGCTCCAGAACCTAGACATGAAGTGGTCAGAGTCTCAAAGCCAGATTACTGCCTTTAAAGAACAAAGACCCTAAGTTGAAGAAATGTTTACTATCTCTCACAAATACATAGTTAAAAGTCTTTGGTTGTGGGGCTGGAGAGATGGCTCAGTAGTTAAAAGCAAGGACTGCTCTTCCAGAGGCCCTGAGTTCAATTCCCAGCAACCACTTGGTGCCTCACAAATATCTATAATGGGATCCTATGACCTTTTCTAGTGTGTTTGAAGACAGCTACAATGTATTCATATGTAATAAATAAATAAATCTTGAAAAGTCTTTGGCTTCCTTATTTGCTACTTTAACAAGAAATAAAACAAATAGCTGGGTGGTGGTGGCCCACGCCTTTAATCCCAGCACTTGGGAGGCAGAGGCAGGCAGATTTCTGAGTTCAAGGCCAGCCTGGTCTAAAGAGTGAGTTCCAGGACAGCCAGGGCTACACAGAGAAACCCTGTCTCGAAAAACGAAAAAAGAAAAAGAAAAAAAGAAAGAAAGAAAGAAAGAAAGAAAGAAAGAAAGAAAGAAAGAAA
>NW_021604793.1:1494765-1560449 GCF_004785775.1 Grammomys surdaster
AAAGAAAGAAAGAAAGAAAGAAAGAAAGAAAGAAAGAAAGAAAGAAAGAAAGAAAGAAAGAAGGAGAGAAAGAGAGAAAGAGAGAAAGAAAGAAAGAAACCAAATGACAAAAGCCAGAACACAAAGGGTTAGCAAAATCAAAACAAAAGGTGACTACCACCAAGCCTAAGTTCCAACCTGGTGGAAAAAGGCAACTGATTTTTTCAAGTTTTTCTCTATCCTCCACACATGTACAGTCACATACATACTCACTCACATGCAAAATAAGAGAATATATTAAAATATATAAATAAAAAATTTTAGTGTGAAGGGAGATTGGGAGGCAGAGACAGAGTTTGAGACCAGCATGGTCTATATAGTGAGTTTCAGAACAGCAAAACTCCCAAACAAAAAAAGTCCTCAGAAAATGAAAAGTGTTTCTTCCTTAAATTCCTTATCAATACAGTTTATCATAGTCAGAACATGGCATAGGTTGCAGGACATGCTGGCCTTTGCCTTTAATCCCAGTGCTCAGAAGGCAAATACAAGAAGATCTCTGTGAATCAGAGATCACGCAGGTCTCTATAACAAGCTTCAGGACAGCCATGATTACACAGAGAGACCTTGTCTTAAATAAACAAACAAAAAAGTTTTAAAAATAAAATTAACAAGAGAAAGAAGTCAGGAACAGCCCCCATATAGTCCAAGAATTACATACAACCTTTATAAAATCCCAATGCCTCAGTTTACCCACAGAAACTCTCATAAGTGATGTAAGGTTCATCTTGGGTACTAGAGATTTTATTTTTTAAAGACCTTATGGTTGATTCTGAGGTATAGTCACAGTTGAGAGAATAAGTGTAGAAAAATGGGAATCTAAGTATAGCATAAATAGGAAATTAGTTCAGGGATGTTATGTAGACTTACACTTATATTTTATTAAATTTTAAGTACATAGGTTTCATAACCCTGAAATAAATTGAAAGTGGGAAAGCTGGAGAGGTAGAGTGTTCGTGTAACATATGCACACAGCAAAGATGCAAAAGAAAAAAGGGGCAATATGGTGTTTATGTTACTACCTTCCATCTAAAAATCACATAAAAGCAATGGAGTCAGACCAAACTTCATAATTAGTTTCCAAACTAAACAATAAACACACAAAAGAAGATGAAAGTTATTTTTAGTTAGAATAAAAATTAGTGAAAATAGCCAAGAATGGTGCTATTTAGTCATGCCTAAAATCCCACCAATCAGGAGCCTAAGGCAGAAGTGGAAGCTCCAGGTAAGCCAGAAATACGTTGTGAGTTTAGGGTCAGACAAGTTATAAAGCATGACCTTTGCCTCTAAACAATAGAGAGGCTGGACTTCTCAGTTTGGTTGGCAGAGTTCTTGTTTAATATGCAGCAAGTCCTGAGTTCAATCCCTAGCACAACATAAAGCAATACCACAAGCCTACAGTCTCAGTACTTAGGAGGTTGAGATAGGAGCACAAGAAGTTCAAAGTAATCCTCAGCCATACTCGAAATGTGAGGCCAGACTTAAGACACATGGAACATTGCCTCAAATATCAACAACAGAAACAACAACAAAAAAAGACAAGAACAAAAAGCTAAAAGAAAGATATCTGACTTTGATCTCTGGTCTTCACATACATATGAATGTATACATGTGTGTACATGCACTAGCACTTGTGTATACACATACTAACAAGTATGTAAACTATACACATCACAGAAAAAATAATATAGGATTAAAAATGTTATTGGAACAAAACACAACATAGAGTGAAGCAGTATACATTTAAGTTTTTTTTAAAAAATATTATTAGTATGTTCAGGTGAGCAGGTGCATGCAGGGGTCAAAGGTCAACTTAAGGAGTCAGTTTTATCCTACAATATGAGGGGTAGGATTTGAACTCAGGTTTTCAGGCTTGGCAACAGGTACCTTTACTCCTGAGCCAACTCCTTAGCAACTCTTCTTTCTTTAAAAAGAAGAAAATCAGAAGTATCTTCCTCTTGGCTCAGTGGCTAAGAGAGCTTGCTGTTCTTCTAGAGGTCCTAGGTTTGGTTCCTAGCACTCACTTTAGGGAGCTCACAACTACCTGTAACTCTACCTACAGGGAATCCAACACCTTCTGGCCTCCTTGGGCACCCACACACGACACACATTCATACACATTTCTATTCATGGACGAGACAGAATGGATTGAATTTCATATTAGTTTTCACACTTTAAATACAATTAGTACTACACTAGTTCTCACTCAGCCAGAAGGGGTCACTGTATCTACTCAACACACTTCCCTGCAAGCTTTTGTTCAACAGTATACCATAAGGTCCATCCTTAGAGAAGAGAAATAACTAAACCCCCATTTGCACATCAGAGCAAGAGGACGGTGGCAGGAGCCAGAAGCTCACCTCTCTCTTTTTTTTAGATTTAATATCATCAGCGCTGTTGGAGAAACTAGATTTCCTCTTGTTTCCTTCTGACTTCTCCCTGGGCTTGTTGTTTTCACCCTCCTTCATCTTCTTATACTTTTTCATAAACTCAGAAATTAGTTCAGGACAATCCAAGTTCTTCTCAGGTTCCCAAGTATTGTGCTCCCTGGACAGTAACAATAAAGACAAAAGGAAAAGACTGAAGGGTAAGGATAATGCCCTATTTTTACCCACTTTCCATCTCTGCAGAATTTAAGACTGCCAAGTGTTTGCAAACTACATCCTCAGCTGTTGTCATTGCTAAAGCTTGTTTTAAAGAGGATGCATAAGGAATGGACAGGAAATCTGTACTTAGGCATTTAACAAGAGGCTTAGTGTAGTATAGTTCAATAGTAAGATACTAGCATATGTAATGCTACAGGTTTGATCTTGAGCTCTGAAGAGAAAAAGAAATCCAGCTGGGCGGTGGTAGCCCACGCCTTTAATCCCAGCACTTGGGAGGCAGAGGCAGACAGATTTCTGAGTTCAAGGCCAGCCTGGTCTACAGAGTGAGTTCCAGGACAGCCAGGGATACACAGAGAAACCCTGTCTTGAAACAAACAAACAAACAAACAAACAAACAAAAAAAGAAATCCAACAAATTTGATCTTCAATTTTCACTGAAGAGATGTGGGAAAAAGTATGTTCACACAAAGTCATGTAAAGAATTATAGTAGCAGTATTTTTCAGGACTGAGGATCAAACCCCAAACCAAGATTTTGTCTGCTCTACCTCTGAGCTATAGCCCTATAGCAACATTTTAGTAGCCAAAACCCCAAAACAAACCTGAATGCTCATCAACTGATGAATAAATAAAAATGTGGTTCTGTATAAACTGTATAAATGGAATATTAAACAACAAAAAGAAACAAAACACAACTTGAGAAAATCTCAAAATCAGTATACCGAGTTTATAAGCAAACATATGCTTTGTTTCTGATTCCATTTCTCTAACATACCCTGGCAAGATATATTTTGATTAGACTGAGTAAATGCTCTGTAATGGGCATATGGTAACAAACCACACCAATTTCTGAGTTTGAAGCTAGTCTAGTCTACAGAATAGGTTCCAGAACAGCCAGAGCTACAAGGAGAAGCCCTGTCTCAGGAAAAAAAAAAAAAAAAAAAAAAATCTTGTCTCAAAGAACAAAGCAACAAACATCAAATTGTATAATTTCAATAGGATTGGCAGCTTTTTTTTTTTTTTTTAAAGGATGAATGCTATCTTGGAACTTACTCTATGGACCAAGCTGGCCCCAAACTGCCTGCCTCTGCTTCCCAAGTGCTGGGATTAAAAGACAGTGTTGGAACTAAAGGCATGTACCATCACTGCCTAGACTAGGTGACTCCTTTGATACATAAATTATAGTTTAATAAACCCATTTAAAACTACCAATTTGGGGGCTAGAGAGATGCCTCAATGGTTAAGAGTGCCTGTTACTCTTGCAGAGGACCTGAACATCTATAACCCCAGTTCCAGGGAATCTAATGCCCTGTGACCTCCACAGGCACTTGCAAAGCATTCACATACCCCCACACAGACACAGACACAGACGGACAGACAGACAGATACACACACAAACAAATTAGCAGGTGGTGGTAGCCACCTTTAATCCCAGCACTCAGGAGGCAAACGCCACCCTGGTCTACAGATCAAGTTCCAGAGCAGCCAGGATCACACAGAAAAACCCTGCATTGAAAAAAACAACCAACCAAACAAAATAAGTAAAAAAAAAAATTAAATCTTTAAAAACAAAACAAACCTGGTCTAGAAGCTGGGTATACAGCTCAGTGGTAAAAGTGCTTGTCCAGCCATAAGCAAGGCTCTATGGATTTAATCCCTAGCACTGCTTTTCTCCATTAAAAAAGGCCAAATTTCAATGTTTAATTATCAAAAGAGTATTATTTTATACATACAATACATCCTATACAAAAAGGATAACTTAGTAAGTCACATACCTCTGGTCTTTCTTTTCTGTTTCTGAGACAGTATTTAATGTAGTCCTAGATGTCCTGGAACTCACTATGTAGACCAGGCTGGCTTTGAACTCCCAGAGATATGCCTGCCTTTGCCTCTGGAATGCTGAGATTGAAAGTGTACACTACCAGGCAGGTATGGCCGTCACCTTCCTTATATATCCCAGGCCCACCAGCCTCAGGGGTAGTACTGCCCACAGTAGGTGGGGCCCTCCTACAACTCACAGATATCCTCCTGCCTCTTCCTTCCAAATGCTGAGATTAAAGCTGTGCAACATCATGCCCAGTCATGCCTCCCAGTCTCTACTGTCTCGAATACTAGTTATACACTCTAGTAAGTAGAGGTTGGGAGTGCATTAACTCAAATGTGATAGACCCAAGTCTTCTGTCACCACCAAATTTTTCGTGAAATCTGAAATAATCTTTAACAAAAGACAAAACAAAGCTGGGCAGTGGTGGCACACGCCTTTAATCCCAGTCCTTGGGAGGCAGAGGCAGGCGGATTTCTGAGTTCGAGGCCAGCCTGGTCTATAGAGTGAGTTCCAGGACAGCCAGGACTACACAGAGAAACCCTGTCTCGAAAAACCAAAAAACAAACTAACAACCCAAAAACAAAAACAGAAAGCTCTACAATTTGAAAAGTAACTTTTTAGGGAAGAGGGTCTCATGTAGTACAGACTGGGGTCAAACTCTCTATGTAGTCAAGAATAACTTTGAACTCCTTATCCTTCCTCCTGAATACTGGGATCTCAGGTATGTGCCACCATGCCTCTTTTATTCAGCACTGGAGCACCAAGCCAGGGCTATGCATTCTATGCAAGTACTCTATCAACTGAAACACACTCCCAGCTTTCTCTGTGGGTTTCTATTTTATTCTATTTTGTTTTTACCCAGGGTCTGTGGCTGGCCTGGAACTTTGCTAGGATGGTCAGAATAGCCTCTAACAGAGATTCAATGATCTCTACTCGGAGTGTTGAGACTGATGATGGTGTGTGCCACAATATTCAGCTTCTCTCTGAGTTTAAAGACAGTCTTACTATGTAGCTCAGGCTTGTCTTGAACTCTCTGAAATTCTATTGCCTAACTCTCTGAAATTCTATTGCCTCAGCCTTCCAAATACCTAGAGTACAGGAATGAACCATATTGACCTCCAAATTTTGTATTTGTGGCACAGGTTTTAGAAAATTAAAACTACAACAATCTTGTGGAATTAAACCAAATGTACCTGCAAAGAAAAAAACTGTACTACCATCCCTTTCCCTATTGAGAAGCAAAGCACTGTTAGAGGGCAAGCACTAGGTTTCGTGTGTATGTTTGTGTGTTTCACACTTGTAACCTGTAATGAACCACAAAAACAGGATCTATAATCTTCAGTTAGCTTGAGGGAGAGTTGCTGACATTAAATCTAGCTAGAGTCTTATGGTCCAGCAGTGCTGGCCTGTACGAGTTTCAGAGGGAAACCAAGACTTACTGGCATTGTTTGTGTGATATTTTGGATTAAGAATCTGTAGAAGTGAACCTTTTGCTAGTCAGTCTTCTGGGGAATATTTCCTCAGGTCATTACACAGAAGCTATAGTTCAGGCTGTAGGGGCTAAGGCTGCACATCAAGCTGGCACAACTTGGTAATATTTAAGTCCCACAGTGTACTGGTTTTCAAGACATGACAGATCTCTCAAGAAAAACATTTGATGCCTGGTACCAAGGGACAGGGATAAAGACCCCAAAGAGAGGGCATCTATGAAAATGCAGCCTCAGTTGCAGTGGCAACTCTACAACACTGGAGATGCAAGGACAATGGCAGCAGGTGTGGAGTAGAGCTAGCCTGAACCTAGGAGACAAGCATTGTGTGTGGCTGTGGGCAGCTCCAGAGAAGCAGGACTGCTCAAGTCCCATGGTGAGCAAGTCCAAGATGTCAGACTTAACAACTACATAGCTGGATTTTGCTTTTACTTAATTAAGTAGGACCAGTTTTTATGCACTGGTTCTGTTCTTGAGGAATAGAAATATATATGTGTTTTTCAAGAAGACAGGGTTTCTCTCTGCCCAGCTAACCTTGAACTTTCAAAGTATTGAAATTTTTAATTTTCAAAGAACATAAGATTTTTAAAGTTGAACTGTATATGTGGTTTATCTTATTTTGTTTAAGGTTTTGTTTGTTTGTTCGTTTTTTTCTAGACAGGGTTTCTCTTTATAGCCTTGGCTGTCTTAGAACTTACTCTGTACATGAGGCTGGCCCTGAACTCAGAGATTCATCTTCCTCAGCTTCCCAGGTGCTGGGACTAAAGGCTTGTGCTGACATCACCTGGCCTGGACTGTTTTTTATACTGCGATGTTAACATGAATCTTGAGGACAATAAAGGTCACGTTTTAACACTTATATGCTTGCTTGTCAAACTGATAAGGAACAGACCTGTGATAGCTATTTTGGTTACCTGGGAAGATAGACCTTCAATTGAAGAGTAGCTTCTATCAGACTGACTTGGACCTGTGAGCATGTCTATCTGTAGGACATTTTTTGATTGCTAATTGATATAAAGGGACCCTACCCACTGTGAATAGTACCATCCCAGAGGCAGGGGCACGGGGGGGGGGGGGGGAAGGGGAGGGGGCAGGCAGATTTCTCTGAATTCAAGGCTAGCCTGGTCTACACAGAAAGTAGTAGGACAGCCAGGGCCTCATAGCAAAATCTGTCTCTTGCTGGGCGGTGGTGGCACACGCCTTTAATCCCAGCACTTGGGAGGCAGAGGCAGGTGGATTTCTGAGTTCAAGGCCAGCCTGGTTTACAGAGTGAGTTCCAGGACAGCCAGAACTATAAAGAGAAATCCTGTCACGAAAAACCAAAAAAAAGAAAAGAAAAACCTGTCTCAAACAAAAGGGGGAAAAAAGGTAGCAAACCAGTAACCAGCATTCCTCCACAGTTTCTACTTACATTTTTTAGCCTGCTCAAGTTCCTGCTATGACTTCCTTCAACCATGGAATATATGTAACATAAACCCTTTCCCCTCCACATGGCTTTTGGTCACAGCAACAGAAAGCAAACTATAACACAACTTGTATCATCACAATAAGAAAGGTGGGTACAAGCCGAGCAGTGGTGCATCCCTTTAATCCCAGCACTTGAGAGGCAAAGGAAGAAGGATCTTTTAAGTTTGAGCCCAGCCAGGTCTACAGAGTGAGTTCCAGGACATCCAGGGCTACACAGAGAAATCCTGTCTTGACGAGAGAAAAAAAAAGTTGCTACAAAATAGTAAGACAGGTTGAGACCATTCACCTTTTATAATAGTATTTTGTTAAAATGTTTATTTTGTGTATGAGGGTTTTGCCTACATGCATGCCTAGTGGAAGCCAGAAAAGGACATTGGATTACCTGGGACTTAAATTACAGAGGGTTGTGAGCCACCATGTGGGTGTTAGAAATTGAACTTGGGTCTTTTGATAGAATACCCAGTGTTCTTAACTGTAGTGTCATATCTATGGTCCCTTAGTTGATACTGTTATCTTCTTAAAATATCTGTGTTTATGAATTCTTGGTCTAAGTGTATATATGTGCATCTTGTACAGGCCTGGCCAGAAAACAGAATCAGAACCCCTGGAATCAGAGTAATAGATGGTTGTAAGATACCACATAGGTATTGTGAATCAAATCCAGGTCCTCTGCAAGAACAAGTGCTCTAAATTGATGAGCCCTCTCTCCAGCTTCCTGTTAATTCTTTAAATTTATTTTTAATGTTTGTTTTGTTTTGCTTTTTTCTTTCAGTTTCTTGAGTCAGGGTTTCTCTGTATAGTCTTGGCAGTCCTAGAACTCACTCTATAAACCAGGCTGGCCTTAAACTCAGAGACCCACCTGCCTTTGCCTCCCAAATGCTGGGATTAAAGATGTGCACCATTATGCTGAGTTTAATTTTAATTTTTTTATGGAGCACACCAGCACATTCCTTTAACTGAGTTTGGCCTGGGGTTCATTAACGAAGCCAAGAATGACCTTGCCTCCTGCCTCTACCTATTGACAGACAGGTTTACCTAGTGTATGTAGTTCTTGGGGTCAACCCCAAACTTTCGTGTATGCTATGCAAGCACTCTACCAACTGAGCCAAACTCATAGTCCCTGTTGTTAACCTTGTACTTTAACAAATTAAACTTTTTTTTTTTTTTTTTTTTTGTTTGTTTTTCAAGACAGGGTTTCTCTGTGTAGCCCTGGCTGTCCTGGAACTCACTCTGTAGACCAGGCTAGCCTCGAACTCTTGAACTCAGAGATCCGCCTGCCTCTGCCTCCCAAGTGCTGGGATTAAAGGCATGCGCCACCACTGCCCGGCTTAAACTTTTTTTTTTTTAAGATTTATTTTATTTATACTTTAGCTGTCTTCAGACACACCAGAAGAGGGCATCGGATCCCATTACAGGTGGTTGTGAGGCACCATGTGGTTGCCCGGAATTGAACTCAGGACCTCTGGACGATCTGTCAGAGCTCTTAACCGCTGAATTCTCTCTCCAGCCCCCAAATTAAACTCTTATCACAAGGTATGTATGGTACAGGAATAAACAGTTTATATATGGATGGTACCCACTGGTACACAACGAGGTACACCCTTGCAGACAATGCTCAGTGAAGAGAAGAAAATTTGTTCCTATCTTTAATGAAATCCCAGGAGTTTGCTGAGTATAATGGTGCATACGTTTGATCCCAGCACTCTGGAAGCAGAGGTAGGTAGATCTCTGAGTTTGAGACTACTTTGGTCTACATAGTGAGTTCTAGGACACCCAGCTACATAGTCAGACCTTGTCTTGAAAAAATTTTTTTCTACTATTTCCTTTTTTTTTTTTTTTTTTTTTTGCTTTTTGTTTTTTTCGAGACAGGGTTTCTCTGTGTAGTCCTGGCTGTCCTGGAACTTACTCTGTAGACCAGGCTGGCCTCAAACTCAGAAATCTGCCTGCCTCTGCCTCCCAAGTGCTGGGATTAAAGGTGTGCCCACCACTGCCCGGCCTATTTCTTTTACTATATAAAAAAGGGTATATGTGTAACAGAGGAGTCTATAATAGGGTATCAGATTCCATGAAACTGGAGTCACAGGCCATTGTGAACTGTGGGACAAGGGTATTGGAATCCTATCTAGAGTCCTCTGAAAAAGCAGAAAGTTCTCATAACTGCTAAGCCATGTCTCCAATCCCAATCCCAGACATTCACTTATGACAATGCTTCCTTAATATGTATCTACCCCAGCTTTGCTTTTCAGGTCTGTATTTATGTTAAGTACCAAATGTTAAAAAACAGCTTTAAGCACCTTTCAAAAATACAAGTATTTCTAATGGTGAGTCAATAGTAAGTCTAAGAACAACCAGGAATTCTTCAAGCATTATTTAAAGTCCTATTTCATGGGACTTCCCTGTGTCTCATTGCAACGATTTTCATACCTAGTATTTCCTGTTTAGAAATATGGTGATGAAGCAGAGCTCAGAAGAGTTTTTGCCTAGATACACAAAGTGCTATTAAAACACACCAAAAAACAAAAAACCAGTGTGGTATGCTGGGAATTGGTTCTAATGCTTTGTCTTATTTCAGCTCCCAAAAAGCTGTGCTTCCATACCTGAGGGTCCCTGCCTCTACCTGGCTAGGTAGGGAGACAGGGCAGGACTTTTAGATAGCAAAGGCAAGAAATGGGGGGTTGGTGAGGAGGAGAATCAGCAACAGGGGAGCAGAGATGAAATACAGTTTAGAAGATGTTAAGCCAGGAATACTGGAGGGGAATGTATGCTGGCTGTGGGGAGGATTAGAAATGCCCAGCCATTGAGCTAATCAAGGCATATCAAAATTAAGCGGTATGTGGTGTAGGTATGCGTGTCCTTCATTCGAGAATCCAGAGGGCTCTGGTGGGTGGGACCCACTGGGAACATAAAGCTACTACGGTTTAACTAATTTACTGCTACAGTGGTGGCCCAGAATCACAGCACTTGGGAAGCAGAAACATGAAGATCAGAAGTTCAAGGTTGGCTGGGCGGTGGTGGCGCACGCCTTTAATCCCAGCACTTGGGAAGCAGAGGCAGGCGGATTTCTGAGTTCAAGAGTTCGAGGCTAGCCTGGTCTACAGAGTGAGTTCCAGGACAGCCAGGGCTACACAGAGAAACCCTGTCTCGAAAAAACCAAAAAAAAAAAAAAAAGAAGTTCAAGGTTATCTTTGGCTACAGGGTAAATAAATTCTAGGTTAGCCTGGGCTATGGTGATAGTTTATAGAAACACTAATCTGGTTCAACAAATGCTAAATATCCTGTAATGCATGAATCAACTTACCTAAAATGCCCAATGTTCCATATGAGTAACATTAAATCATGAAATAACATTTCTGAGGTTCTGAAGGGCCTTAACATAAAGGCACTATCAATACAATGATTCTTCGCAAATTGAGTTTTATCCCTTGTTTCTGTTGCATTTTGTTTCTATGTTTGGTTTCTGGGGTACTGAAACTAAAACCCAAACCCTCACATACACTAGGCAAACACTACTGAGCTATATATCTCCTGCACAAGGCCTGAAGACCTGAGTTCAGTCCCCAGAACTCACATAAAAAGCTGGATGCACTGGTGTTCCTACTATAAGATGTGAGGCAAAGGCAAAACTAACTAGAGACCAGATAGTCTCAGATATGCTGCATACAACCAAATCAAGAAACCTTGACTCATACAAGAAGGTGAAAGTAACCTGCCCCTCACAAGTTAAAAATTACTAACAAAGAAGATGTTTAAGTTGAAATGTTAGTTATAGGCTGGGCAGTGGTGGCACACGCCTTTAATCCCAGCACTTGGGAGGCAGAGGCAGGCAGATTTCTGAGTTTGAGGTCAGCCTGGTCTACAGAGTGAGTTCTAGGACAGCCCTGGCTACACAGAGAAACCCTGACTTGAAAACAAACAAACAAACAAACAAACAAAAAAGAAATGTTAGCTATAAACTGACCATAGTATTACATACCTTTAATCTCATTCCTGGCCTGGAATTCAGGAGATCTATCTGCCTCTGAGATTAAAGGCTTGACTTCTTTTAAGTCTGTGTACTGCATGTAAGTTTGGGTATATACAATTAGAGGTCAGAGTCTACCTCAGCTGTTGATCCCTGCCTTCTAACTTGTTTGAATAGGGTCCCTTATTCACTGCCATGTATGACTGGCTAGTTGTCCCTCAGGCACCCAGGGAGTCTCTTGCCTCTGTCTCCCATCTCAGTGTATCACCACAGGGAGAGATATATGTGCCTGACTTTACATGGGTTCTGTTGATCTAAATTCAAATGCTCATACTTGCAATGGTAAGAAGTCTACCCACACTCACTGAGACTGCCAAGTACTATGTCTTATCCCTGGGTTTTTGTTTCTTTTCTATTCTTTTTCTGATATATGTGAGGACCAAACCAGGACCCTGAGTATGCTGGGTGAAAGCTCTCTACCAACCCTTTATCCCTATTTTATTAGAGCAGGGGGAGGGGGGATAGATTATTAAATTAGCCAATGGGCTGAAGAAATGGCTCAGTGTTAAAGAGCACTGTCTGCTCTCCCAGAGAACTGTGATCTGATTTCCAGCATTCATATGGCAACTTACAACCATATGTAACTCCTCTTCTAGCTGATCTGATGCTCTCTTCTGGACTGTGGGCACCAGACAATATACATGTAGCTCAATAAAATTTAGCTTGGTGTGGTGGCACATGCCTTTAATCCCAGCACTTCGCAAGCTGATCTCCTGAGTTCGGAGTCAGCCTGGTCCACTCAGAGAGTTCCAGGACAGCCAAAGCTACACAGAAAAACTGTGTCTCGAAAACCATAAAAAAATGAACAAAACAACCAAAAATGTTAAGTCATAATAATAAAAAAAAATTACCCAAGGTCATTCACCTGTATCTTAAGGAGTGGAACAAGAATCTCGTCCCAGGACATCTGGCTCCCAAGTCTGTGTTCCCAACCAATTCCTTAAACTACCCCTCAAAAGTAAGATCATTAAAATATCAGCTCCATGACAGGGAGACTATGTGGTCTGCTGCCTGTCTTGATTCTCATTAAAGTTTATAAATGGGGAAAAACAAACAAACAAACAAACAAAACCTATGGCTCATGGGCAAGTAAACCAAGGTTTTCTACCTCTACAGAGTCCTAAAGACTGAAAAGAAAGCACTTACTCAGAAAAGCCTTTCCACTTCAACAGATACTCCACTTGCCCCTTAACCATGCGCCTGTCCAACACTTTTTCCACCACATACTCCTCCTCATCCTCTGAAGAAGAGCTGTCGGCTGTCCTCTTGGTCTTCTTTCCCATGTCGTATACGTGTTGTTTCACCTGAAGGAGTACGGCCACAAGGTTCCTGAAAGGGGGAAAGATGAAATGGTTCAATCTACCTGAGAGTTTAAACTGTCACTTCTTGATTAAACAGAGGGTACAACACCAGTGAGTTACTTACCCTTCTCTTTGATCTACAATTATTGTAAAGACAGGGCTACAAATTTAACTTTAAAATGGGTCAATCCACATTTCTCTAACAACAACTTCTCTTCAGCTGAAGAGATCAAAATTATTAGATGGAATAATTGTTTAACTCTTTATTTTTATATTCCCAAAGAGCAAATAGCATGGGTGTTACTCCTGACCATTTCTGTATCCACTTGTGAGCAGGAACTCAAAGAGAAATGTGGAAAACCGTCAATTAAAGGAACCAAGACAGAATAAAAATCTTTTTCCTCTAAGGCGAATAAAGGTCTTTATAAAAATGAAAAAAAAAAAAAAAGATCCTTCCCCCGAATGTAACTTTTCTATACTCTGAATATTTGATCAATCTCTCAGGAGTGCACACATGCACGCGCGCACACTCGCACACTCGCACACACAGCCTGCTTGGGCCATCTCTCACCACATTTCCATTGAATTGGTACATTTCTCTTAAACAATTTGAGCCTGTCCCTTCAAGAGTAACCATCAGCTCACAAAAGCAAAGCTGACCGCTCAAACACACTAAGCCTCCTTTTTAGTAAGCTCATTTGAGGATACAAGGAAAGAGGGGCAGAGAAAAAATTTTCAGAATCAGTCACTAGACTAGTCTGTAATTCTCAAGGCTCAACTAACCTAAATAGTTCAGGAGGTACCTTGTCTCTTAACTGAAGTTGACTTTGGGCCAAAGGAAAGAGGAGGGAAAAGAAGTCTGGCCCTAGACTCTGCATCAACATGAAGCCTCCTCAGAACACAGAGGACTTATTCATTAGCCCCAGACCCTAGGAAAGCCACAGCAAGGCAACGCAAATGGAAACTGAGTTAAACTCGGAAATATGCACATCAAGAGTGCTTGCTCACAACACAGAATCTAGTTTTTAAAATTCCCACACTGTTGTTACCATAATCATTTAAAAATAATTCTTCCTTAATGTTAAATGGTACCCACAGTCTGGATTACCAAGTAGCAAGAATTGATTCCTTAGCTGACTCCATTGTTGTTTTGCTATAATCTCTAAAAATATTTTTTAGAACATTCCCATCTTGGCCAGAAAGCCAATCTCAGGAATAAAAAGGGCAACTAATCTTAAAATTATGTTCAAGTCAAAGAAGCAGAAGTTGTATTTAACAATTTATTGACAATTATTAATTCTAAAGAAATCATTACAGAAAAATAGTGTTGAAAAATCTTACCTACAAAACTTATTAGCAAATAGGTATGCCCGTCTAAAAAACTGCTTGTATTAATTTCTGACCTATGATAACTTTATTTGAGAAAGAAGCATGGGGGAATGTAGGTAAGGGGTTTTGAAATAATCTTTCCATGAATTCAGAAGACTCCTAGACACCAAAAAATATATAAGGTTTATTTAAAATAAACACAGCCTCCGACCTCACCATAGACAGGAAATGTCATATTCCAGGGAGAGTACCCCACCCCCACCCCCACTCACCTTGGAATTTCCGGGAGCTGAGCACTTTAGGTCAGAGCGCTGGGTTAAAACCAGCCCCATGTTGGAAGCATGCAGTTAAGCATTGTGGCTATGGCCTTCCCTGCCTCACCAGGAAAAAAAAAAAAAAAAAGGATTTACATATGTGTTCTTCAGTTTGAGGAAGAGAATTTTTTTTCTTTATACCTTCATGCTGAAGAGAAGCCCTCAAAGTAGATCAGTAGGGGTTCCCTCCCTTACCTACCGGATCGCCCCAGTTCGTTCTTTCCCTCTGGGCTAACAGGAGGGGCCTCCCCTCCCAGGTCTGGGGCTTGGCGGGCTGGCAGCTCCCCCGCCCCCACCCAGCTGCCTGGGCGCCACTGCGCAGCTGTCCCAGTCCGTTGCCATGACAACTGGCAGCCGTACTAGACTAAGGGGGAGAGGCAAATGAAAAAGTTAAAAGGCTTAACTTTCCTTTTCACTGCAGACTGGGTGGAGAAGTTGGAAGGTATCTCCCTTGGCCTCGAGGCTAAGGCTTTCAGAGCTCAAGGGAGTTAGTTCTTTGTTTTAAAGTCCAAAATTTAGGCTTATTTCTCTAAAAGCGCTGGGAATTAATAGCATTTTAGGACCACCTAACAGGATTACAGCTCACTGAGAAGAGAAGGGGAGAACCAAGAGTAGGTACTTCCTACAACAGATCAGGACAAACCACCCTTAATCTAGAAGCACTCTGGACAATGGCTTTTCCACCATCTGTCACTGTACAGTTAACTAAAACTGCTTGAGGGGGGAAAAGTAACAGGAAAAGGAGAGGATTTTAATGATACTGTATAAGGTCTCTTGTTTGAGAGAATTACAACAGAACTATAAGCCAAAGACTTTAAACAATGACCAGGAACCAAGCTTTGTAATTTGGGGAGCTGGTTATGGAAAGCAGGTCATTATACTGTTGTGTTTTATAAAAAGAGGAAGAGCCAGGGCATGTTTGATAGAGCCAGGTATGGTGAGGTTGGAGGGGGTGCCTCTGTGAGCCAATGCTGTGGCATCCCTTTCTCCTGAAGTACCAGCCATTTGGCAGATATAGTATGGAATAGTTTATTTAGGGCATGGGAAGTGGAGCTGGGAAGGGAGTGGAGAGAAAGAGGGAGAGACAGACAGACACGAGAGGGAGGGGGAGGAGAGGCCTGCCAGGAACACGTGGAGGGGGGGAGGGGAAAAAGGAGTAGAGAGTAAGAGAGTAAGTACGAGATAGAGAGGAGGAGGCAAACAGCCCCTTTTATAGTAACCCAGGCATACCTGGCTGTTGTCAGATCTGTGGGGCAGAACCTAGAAGGAATGCTAACAATACAGACTACTGAGCTACATCCCCATACCACACACACACACCTTTCAACTGAATTCACAGATGGAAAAAATTAGTTCCTTAGTTTAAAAGGAGGGGGAGGGTTACAGCCATTACAGTTAATTTTAAGAAGGTATTAGTTATTCTTGCAATGCCATAAAAGACTTTTAGTAATTAATATCCCAATATACTATTCATGTATAACTTCATATTAATAATCCCTAATACTCAATGAAAGGACAGTATTATAACATAATAATAATAATTTTTAAAAAAGAGGCCATTAACAGGAAACATCAGGAATTCAAGGTCGTGCACAACTACATTGCCAATTCAGAACCATCCTGTGTTACAAGAGATCTAGTCTCAGAAGGAAAGAAAGAAAACCAGACATATATACAATGTCCTTTCACTTAGCTCTAATAAACATATTTGCTTCACATATGAGAATTTAAACTTTTTGTGGTATCAGACATGCTAAGGTTTCTTCAATGGGAGAGTAAGGAAAAGAGACAATCAAAAAGTAAAGAACTCCAGGGACTAGAGAGAGGAGTAACTCAATGATTATAACCTTACTATTCTTGCAGATGACCAGAGTTGAGTTCCCAGCACCCACAGAGGGCTCACGACCACTTATAACTCTAATCCCATGGGATCTGACACCCTCTTAAGGGTAACAGGCATGTATGTGGTAAACAAATATACATGGAAATACATAAAATAGATTGTTAAAACTTTTTAAAAAAGAAAAACGGAAAAAAACAAAGAACTACAAGTCAGCATACCACAGATACTGCACACCAACATTTTTGGCAACAACTAAAATATAGAACCAACCTAGGTGCTCAGCAACAGAAGGATGGATAAAGAAAATGCATACATACACTATGAAATCTTTTTCAGACATAAAGAATGAAGCTACAGGGCTGGTGAGATGTCTCAGCGGTTAAGAGCACTGACTGCTCTTCTAGAGGTCATGAGTTCAAATCCCAGCAACCACATGGTGGTTCACAACTATCTGCAATGATCTGATGCCCTCATATGGGTGTCTGGAGACAGCTACAGTATACTTACATATAATAAATAAATAAATAATCTAACAAAAAAAGATGACTGTGAAAATATTTAATCTCAATCTCAGGTTTCTATCCTGCATTTGACTATTTAGTTCCCAGATTAAAAAAAAAAAAAAAGAATGAAGCTACATCAGTTGCAGGAAAACAGATATGTATCTGGAGATATTCATATCAAAAGCCAGTCTCAAAGATAAATACAGCATGTTCTCTCAATGATAGCTTCTACTTTATAAAGATACACAAAATCACGTATATCGAATTAAAACTGTGTAGGGGAGAAGAGGAACTACAAAAGAAGGGTGAGAAATGGGAAGACAGGAGTGGATGGGTTGGGAAGGTATGCTGAATATATAATACATATCTATATAAAAACTTTATAAAAGAAAGAAGGCCTGGGGCTGGAGAGATGGCTCAGTGGTTAAGAGCACTGACTGCTCTTCCAGAGGTCCTGAGTTCAATTCCCAGCAACCACATGATGTTTCACAACCATCTGTAATGGAATCCGATGCCCTCTTCTGGTGTGTCTGATGACAGCTATAGTGTACTCATATAAACAAACAAACACACAAACACACAAACCTTAAAAAAAAAAAAAAAAAGAAAGAAAAGAAGGCCTGGAGGACATGGTGGTACATGCCTTTACTCCCAGTACACAGGAGACAGAAGCAGGTGGATATCTACATTTAAGGCCAATGGGGGGTGGAAGAGAGGTACTCTCAAGTAGAGAATGGTAGTAATTTGGGCTATCACACAGAAGTATCAGAGCATGAAAATTTTTATTGTACTAGAGATTGAACCTAGCACATCGAACACTGCTAGGCAAGTGCTCTACCAATGTACAATCTCTCTAGTCCATTTAGTTATTTTTATTCAGAGAAATGGTCTCATCAAGATAACCCAAGAAGTCCTTGAACTTACAATCTCCTGCCTCAGCCTACTGAATAATTAGTTAACTTGCACCCATCCCGCAATGCTTGCCACTATGAACAAAATAAAATTTTTATTGCTAGAGAATTTCTCAAAGTTCAGAAACTTATGATCTTTTGCCCCTTCCCCTTCTTTAAAGGATAGCTTCTCTCTCTCTGAGACAGGATTTCTTTGTGTAGCACTGGCTACACAAGAAAAGAGAGTCCTGGAACTCTCTTTGTAGACCAGGCTTGCCTCAAACTCACAGAACTCCACCTGCCTTACAAGTGCTGGGATTAAAGATGTGTTCCACCACCATCCCAGGGAACTAACAACTTAAACCAGACTGGTCTTGAGCTCATAGATCTCTATCTGTCCGTCTCTTCATCCTGAGTGATGAGATTAGAGATGTGTACCACTATGTCCAGCACTATCACAGCTTTTCAAATTTTAAAAAAAGTGTGTGTGTGTGTGTGTATATATATATAAAATACATTATGTAATGCATACTATATACCATATATATACTATGTGTTATACATACTATACATATTATACATACTATATACAGTATATATACTATATATACCATGATACATTATATAACATATTCTAAAATATATAGTATATAAAATATATTAAAAATATATAAAATATATAGTATATATAAAATATATAGTGTATAGTATATAAAGTATATACCATAATATATAGTATACTATATACCATATTCTATATACTATATAATATATAGGACATGCATGGTATGTGTAATATATATATATATATATATATATATATATATATATATATGCATGCACACAGTGTTTGGATGCCTGCATGCCATAGTGTGCATATGGAGATCAAAGGACACACTTTAGGAACTGGCAGATACTCTTCCTTCTACTATGTGAGTTCCAGATATTGAATACAGATCATCAGGATTGATGGCAAGCACCTTTACTCATCAAGCCACTTCCCCAGCCAATGTAGCAGTGTTCTGCTACCAATGCTCATAAGGTAAAAAGAGAATCATAAATTGGAGGCCATCTGGACTACAATAAGAAGACTAACATAAAAACAAAATGAGGTCTGGAAACATGGCTCAGTAGTTAGGAGAGCTTGCTGCTCTTCCAGAGGACCCTCAGCATCCATGTCAGGTGGCTTACAGTTATCTGTAATTCCATCTTCAGGGGATCTGATGTCTTCTTCTGGTTTCTAAATGCACCCCCATGTGTATTGCACATGTGCATGCACAGGCACATGTGCGCATGCACACACATACACACACACCAAAAAAAACAAAACTAAACAAAAACCTCAAACTTATTTTTGAGACAGGATCTGTATAGCTCTGGCTGTCCTGGAACTCACTCTGTAGAACAGGCTAGCCTCAAACTCAGAGATCCACCTGCCTCTGCTTCCCCAGTGCTGGGATTAGAGGTATACACCATTATGCCTGGCCTCATCTTTTTCTTTAATTTGAGAATATGAAAATATAACCAGAGAAAATAAAATATATGGTCAAAGTAGTAACTTGCCATGTACAATCACTCTTGAGCAAATAACCTTTATATTAAACCTCAGCATCACTGAAATGGAACAAATAGCTGAGAGCAGCGGCAAAGGCCTGTAATCCCAGCACTTGAAGAGGTAGAGGTAGAGCCAGGTGCATTCACTGGTTTACACAGCCAACTTGGTTTACACAGTGAATTCCAGGCCAGCCAGACCTACATAACAAGATCTTGTTTCAAAACAACAAAACAAAACACACACACAAAAGGCAGGGCTGCACAGACAGCTCAGCACTGAAGAGCACTGGCTGCTCCTCCAGAGTACTAGCACCCATTGGTGGCTTTACAACTGTTTGCAACACTAATCCCAGAGGACTTGACAACCTCATTTGACTTCTGCTAGCACAATGGACCTGAAGTACACAGGCATACACACAAGCAAAACACCCATATGCATAAAATAAAAATAAATTTAAAAAATAGAGTTAATAAGTCCCCATGACCTACCCTAGGGAAATGGCTGGATTTATATTGAAAGAGCTATATTATGGGGAGCCACCAAGATGGCTCAGCTTGCTATGCAAGCTCAATGATGACCCAAGTTTGATCCCTTGATCCTACACAAAGGCAGAAAAGAGAACACTGATACTACAATGTAGTTTTCTGACTTCTACTCCTTGCCGTGGTGTGAATGCCCTGCTACAGGGTATGCTCATGTGTGTGTGCGCATACACAAAACAACAATTCAACAAAGGACAAAATATTCTCGTTATTTACCTTTACCCTTATAAAACACTAGGAAATAATTAAAAAGGTTCAGATCTACTAACTCCTGTTTATCTGAAAGAGCAGCCTGAAGGGCATGTGAACCCAGGCCCCTTTCTCTATGGGAAATGGGTATTGTAACAGCTGACAAATCAAATTGGGCCTGATGCCAGGAGTCAGAGTCCAACCATAATATTCTTTAAAGAATGGCATACAACTGTCTTATAAATCTCCTGGACAGTCACAGATCAGAAGCTGGCAAGGATGACGACATAGTTCTGATGGAATGTGTCTTATCTTAACCTTGAAGTTACAGATCTGCTCAGGAGCTGCAGTTAGAAATGAGAAATGCACTCAGACATGGGAGGGGACATAATTCTCTTTTAGACAGTGCAACCCAGTGTATTAGGGTCAAATGAAACACAAAGCCAGACAGACAATTTAAGGCTAGTCCCTGTACCAGATAAAGCATCGAGACTGGTGGATCAAGCTGAGCCTGGGAAGGAGGAGCATTCTAGTATGAGAAATGAGATACAGCTGGCAGGATGATGGAGCGATTACAGCAGAATCCTGATACTATGGCAGAGGAGAGAGGACAAGCAACCTTATCCTTATGGAAATCTTCATGGGAAGGGCTGAGGAACTTCTCAGGTTTCTAGAGAGCCTTTTCAAGCAAAACAGCTTTCAGTCTTCTCTTAAATACTAATGGAGTATACACCATAAGACTGCAGCAACTAGAGCCCAAAGGGCTAAGAAAAGACCAGTACCAACAGACCTTCCTCTAAGTGACATAAGGCAAATTCACCTTATAGGCTCCTCACCCTGGGATGTAGACAAAAATCCATCTTGGAAAATCAGCAAAAAACTCTGTGGTCAGGCAGAGTCAGACCCACATTCCAAACCACTGACAAGGGATTATTTAAAGGACAAATCTTCAAAAAGCAAGGTGTGTGGGGGTGGGGATTGCAGAAAGAGGAGGCCAGGCAGTGATCACACGCACCTTTTAATTCCAGCACTGGGAAGGCAGAGGCAGGCTCATAACTGTGATTTCCAGGACTACATAACGAACCCGTCCGGCAGGTGGGCAGGGAAGGGTGGGGGAGACAAAATTCTAGAGTAAAGAAAAACCACTTAAAACCCATTGGTCCCTGTCAATCCAGTAATAGGTATACTAGCATTAAGCAATTACCGAAACAAACTCGCCACAAAGTCCCTGGTCTGCTCTAGTCTTCTCAAAGGATCATGGCATAGCACGCATATTTTTTTCATTACCAATTAAAGAAACAAAGCAATATGGATGATAACTAACTGGTGAACACTTCACTGAATACCACATTATTTGGTAGTAGTATCCAGATGCATAATCAATGAATTCTCCATTTTTGGATCACAGTAAGAATCTGTAAGCCAGCCAGGTGATGGTGCACACCTTTTATCCCAGCACTCAGGAGGCAGAGGCAGGTGAATCTCTGTAAGTTTAAGACCAGCCTGGTTTACAAACCGACTTCCAAGTAACAGCTAGGGCTGTTACACAGAGAAATCTTGTCTTCAAACAAAACAAAACTGCAGCAAAAATTCTCCAGACAGCATGGTCTAGCTAAAAAGGAGGGAAGGGAAAACCATGTGCAAATCTCCCTCTTATTACACAAATTAAATACGCTATTAATCAATGGCTTCAGATGGCCCAGGCTTCCTCCCCTCTATCTCCCCCTCCCCGACAGGTTCTCTCTCTATATAATCAAGTATATTGTCCTCCAATTTACAGTAATCCTCCTGCCTCTGCCTCCCTAGTTCTGGGATTACTGGCATACACCACTAGACTCAAAGAGACACTGTAATTTCTTCTCTAGGACCCTTGAGGGGAGACACCAGTTCAGAGTAGCTGGGCTTGGTAATGTGTGCCTATAGTTCCCCAGGACTTCTTGGGAGGGTGAGGCAAAAGAGCAGCATAAGCAAGAGGCCAGCCTGGGCTATAGTAGATCTTGTCTCAAATGACTAAAACTAAAACAAACTTTGCAGGTGATGGGAAGCGTCAACTGTTTGCAACAGTCCTAATGTCTAGGAGTGTGCTATGCAGTCACAGCAAACAGATACAAACTTACAGAACCACTTTAATCTGTTCATATTTTTGTTCTTTATGCATATTAAAGTACCAATGATCTTAGGTACATAACACAAACAGCATAAAGATATTTTCTTGCACCAGATTTATAATTTCTGAAGATTTGGTCATGTGGCATTTTAACACGAACATAGCACAGTTGCACACTATAGCTGTCCAGGTTGTCTGGGGTTTTGTTACATGGGCTGATAATTATCATCTTCTTACACTGGAAGCATATGAACACCCAATTCAGGAGAAGTCAAAAGCTTTTAAAATATCTATGTAAGAGAATGGATTAGGAAAGAGTTGAGGAGGATTAACTGTGGCCACTAACAGCCTTATCATTAACAAGCCACATATAGAAAACACAAACTTCATTACTCAACAGAGTAAAACAGAAAAGTGTCCTTCCTGAGGCTAGCAAGTACAATTCATCCTTTAAAAACCAGACTAAGTGACTGAGAGTTGAGCCTGTAGTAAAGGGAATGAATTTTTTTTGGTTTGGTTTTGTTGTTTATTTATTTATTATGTATACAGCATTTTTCCTGCATGTATAACTGCAGGCCAGAAGAGGGCACCAGATCCCATTACAGCTGGTTGTAAGCCACCATATGGTTGCTGAGAATTGAACTCAGGACCTCTGGAAGAGCAGACAGTGCTCTTAATCTCTGAGCCACCTCAAAGCCTGTAAAGGGAATGATTAACATGTGCAAAGCTCTGAGCTCAATTACTAGAATATCTCCCAAAAATGAAACACTAAGGCATTGTTTCAACCAACTAATAACTACATTGAGGCTGGGTACTATTGATTCTATAAAGCCTCCTGCTACAACCAACACAAGAGTAAAGAATCTTTGATTTTTGTTTTTAAGACAAGGCCTCATTCTGACTAGTACCTTAGATGGACAACAATCTTCCTGCCTATCTCCAGAGCACTGAGATTACAGGTGTTACCCAGTTTCCTTTCTTTCTTTTAGATTATATCAAAGACCTTGTTAAAGGCCATTCTATGATTCTACTTGGATGTTTGTGCCCCTTCCCCAACTCTGACCTTTCTTTAAAAAACAGAGTACTACTATATAACTTTGGCTGGCCCAGAAAGCAATAAAAGATTCCTTGTATGTGCCTCCCTAGTCCAAGGATTAAAGATATGTGCTAAAATACCCAGTTGACCATTCTCTCAAACAAAGGAGAGCTGGGGATTAAAAAAGATGTATTAAGCCAGGTGGTGGTAGCACCTGGGAGGCAAAGCAGGTGGATCTCTGTGAGTTCGAGGACAGTTAAGGCTACACAGAGAAGTCCTGTCTCAACAAAAGAAAGAAATGTCTCAAAAAAAAAAACAAAAGAAAGAAAGAAAGAAAGAAAGAAAGAAAGAGAGAGATGCAGAGATGCAAGCAAGCAGCACAGGAGAGTATGAGTAAGACATTACCAAGATTGGGTATGGGTTCCTCAAGGGGCAGTGGCCCAGACCACTATTATTTTATATAAATAAATATGGACTACAGAACTAAATGCTCAGAACTATTTGACATGTTAGTCTGAAAAACTGGTATGTCTAGCAACTGCACACAAATTCTTATATCTCAAAATAAGGCTATTTGAATGTTTGTACCCCTCCCATTAAAATCTACTGAATTTCTTCTCTTAAGTTGTCATAACATTTAGTTAAGGCACTGGTAAATTAACCACTGGGCACATACTATATACCCAACTGTTCCAAAATTTATAAGAAAGTAGAACTTGTCATCATTATTGGAAAATGTCTTCCAGATGGTGCTTCCTAACAATTCTACCACCTCTGGAATGTCTTGAACTCATCTTAAGACCCCAAGTGAGTGTTAATCTCATACGCACTCCTCTCAATTTTATGCAATAAAGCATGAATTTATAAACCTTGTCAACACACACACATACATATACACACCTGTGATTTCAACATAAATAAATTTTAAGAAAAATGGGTAATAACAATGTTTGGGTAAATTATCATGAATTTATACACACCACTTTGGCAGATCATCCTCATAAAATATGGGAATTGGAGCCAAGTGTAGTGGTGCATGCCTTTAATCCCAGCACTCTGGAGACAAGGCAGAGAGATCTTTTTGAGTTTGAGGTCAATTCCAATTAAAAAAAAATGAAGTTAAGTTAAAGGAAAAATGAAATGTTCCTCTACCTATATAAAACTACTGGCATAAAAGACTTTTCAAACATCAGTCATAAAACTCAGTCTTTACCCTGGCATTGTTGCAGATTTTATACTTTAATAGCTTAGGGCTTCAGGTCATTAGCATATACTAAGTCAGGAAATTTTGATTAGCCCAATACTGTCTGGCAATGGCATTCAATAGACATAAAAAGTAACTATAGAATCATTTTAAAAAATATTACTAATTTAACTGTTGAGATGATTTATTTAAGTCAATATTCTACAATCTAATTGCATATTAATTACATACCGACAAGAAAGAAATTTTTACATAACTAAAGTAAGAAACATCTCAGACTATAAACTTCAGGGAACAAAGGGAGCATTCCTCAACTGATGGCACAGTTCTGTGCTTTGCAATCACCTTGGAGTATTTGCAACATGAATTATACTGAAGTCATACTCTACAATTTAGATAAATAAAATCAAGCCAGTATTGAATTTTTCCCATCCCATGCAAGGGTATCCTTGATAGCTTCTGGACCATCTATTATGATCCTGACCAATTTTGCTTTGTGGCAATTTAAAAGCTGTTAAAAAAAATACATAATGGGTCATGACAGGAGAAACAAACCCACACCAGAAGTTATTGAACCTTGCAGGTCTTTGCAAGTGTCTCTATTGACATTTAAGTGTGAGTTACTATGGCACAATATAATAAAAGTGCGCTCCACACTTCAAATATATTGATAGTTAAATGCACAGAAAGGCCATCATCAGATAAATGGCTGAGGGGATGGCTGATCTCAGACCACCCAGCTCTTCAAGTGTTTTGATGTGTTATTTAAGCCAAGTAAGATTTTTTTCTTTTTGTCTAGTTTCCAACCACATTCCCAATTCAAATCCTGTGCCAAAAAGATGATTAATATAGTCATTCTGTTCCTTTTCTAAAACTGTTTAGCTGGGCTCTGGGATATTTGTTGAGAGCCCACTAAGTGTCAAACACCACATGGGCACTAAATTTACTGTCTTCAGCCTGTGAGCTGGAAACCGAGTTTCTCCTTGGTTAAGTCAGTGCTCCATAAAGGTTTCAACCAAAAACAAACCCCTCAAAAAACCAAATGAACAAACAAAAGAGGACTACATGGGCTTTGGAAGCAGCTAAGCTTCATCTGCTTGAGGCATGCAGAAGGCTGAGAGTTCAATTTCCAACACAAAGCCAATCAAAAGATCAGAAAGGCAGCATGTTTGCCAACGTAGTAGATCACTGAAAGGTCAAGTTAAGCCTAGGCTACATAGTAAGTTCCATCAAGGTCTTAAGGTACAATGTAAGTGTCTCAAAGGGAAAAGTAAGGCTACTTAAAGACGTAACCTTACAACTTTAACTAGTTCAGCTGTTAAGAGCAGTTGCTGCTCTTGCAGAAGACCTGGTTAGGTTTCCAGCACCTGCAGCCCACAGGTGAAGACAGACAGATTATAATAACTCAGTGTACGGTAATTCCAGTTCCAGGGACTCTCATATCCTCTTCTGATCTCCACAGACACCAGGCAAGCATGTGGTACACATATATACATTCTAGCAAAAATACTCATACACATAAAATAAGTCTCATTTGAAAGACATTTATTTATTTGTGTGTCTGTACAGGTATGTTTGTGTGGGGGCACATTTGTGCCACAGCATTCCCATGGAGGTCAAAGTACAACTTGGAGAAGTTCCTTCTCTCCTTCACCATGTAGGTCCTAGGATGGACTTCAGACCACCACAGTGACCTGGGCTAAGCACCTATATCCAGTAAAGCAACTTAAAAACTGGTAACAAGGTATCACTACTAGGGGTAGAGTGCTAGGACTGAAGGCCTTGTCACCATACCCAACCCAAGCATATCTCTTTAATACTGGAAAGAAGACTGCATGCAATAAGTAGACATGGATCCTATCTATATCAATCATCAAAGATCAAACCCAATAGCTCACTTAACCTTAAATGTTAATCACTGCCCTAATTATTTATTTCATAGGTCTGCTGCAGGAGAAAAAGAACAATTTGGGCACAGGAGTTTCGTGAGACATGGAAAACAGACACATCATTTTAGTTTTTCTTTTCCCAATTGAAAAGGGAAAAATGTTGGGATAGTCTCACTTTGTAGCCAAGGCTGGTCTCCAACTTGCAATTCTGCTGTCTCTTCCTCCAGAGGCTAGGGTTATAGAAGCACCAAACCAGGCTTCCTAATGTTTATTACTTTTCAAAGGTCTATAGGAGCAACTGAAGCATCAATTCTTCTGTTCCAAATAATAGCTATTTATGTGTTCTACTTTTTTTGATTTATCAGTCTTACTATTCTCAAGTAACTTTCAGTTTGGTTTTTCTGTTTCTGTCTTTTTAGACTCTCACTATATATATACTACAGTTCAGGTTGTCCTTGAACTCATGTGATCCTCCTACCTCAGCTCCTCAAATTCTTTGTTGTTGGGGTGTGGTGCTGGAAATAAACCAAGCCAGCACCTTGCATAAGCTAAGCTTTGAGCTACAGTCCCAGTTGTTTGACCCTTGAGTAACTTTGGTGTTGTGCAGCATTCCAAATATTTGGGGACTTCCCAGATGTGTTACTAATTTCTAATCCAACTGCACTTATGTCAGAAAACACTCTATACCATTGTAGCCTTTTGAATGAGACTTATATTCCATACCAGTTGAAAACATTTTGCTGTTGAAGTTTGTTATTTCCCATGTATCTTTTCTCCTTCATGGATTATGAGACCCCCTCCACTGTGAAGCTGAGGATCAAACCCTGGGCCTAATGCATTCTAGGCCAACACTCTATCACTGAGCTATATTCCCAGCCCCTGAAGCTTTTATTATTAGCTGTATAAACACTTAAGATTATTATGTCCTCTTGATGAATTTTTTCTTTAATTAACTAACCTGCTGTTATTTGCCCAACCTATCTCATAGGTCTGTTATGGAAAAAGAACAAGAGAGCACTTTGGAAACACAGGCAAAAGTTTAACAATAAAGGAAGTTAAAAAATAACTTTAATGAATTTTTGAATTATCTGTAATTTTATCTCTGCTGTCTTCAACTACAAATAAACGAGGTTTACTATGTTTTATCAGATCTTTAGACATAATTTACTGTTGAAAGATACTGAACAAATTAGTGGTATATCACCCTCCACAGCTTTGTACAAGTGAGTCTTAATGATTTAGGGATGAGAACAAGGCACACTGAGTTCAAGGATTTGCTTCAGAAACCGAAGTTAAGATTTCCCAGCTTGTTAGCTGACCTCTTTAGTACAGGGCATTTTATTCCAACATAATTATACCTGTTGGCTCAGATGCAAATTTGCTGTCTTCTGAGGAATGCAGATTACAATCAGGGAGTACTTGAATTCAATGTGCTTCCTTGGCTCCGCAGAGAAGATGGGAGTACTATTTGTTATGGCTGACCTTGAAACAATCTTTTCAAGTACATCTTGTCAATCTCATTCGTGTATTAGCTATGAAACATAATACAACATACACTCAGAAGATCTGTAAATTAAAACTGCACATGAAGGAAGATCTTTATTCCATCTATGACCTATTTTAAGGTAGAAAAATGTGTCAGTGCTTAATTCTGATGAAGTACTTATTACTAGAAAAGAAAGTTCAGGATATATGGCTCTCAAATTCACTAGGAAGGGAGCAAATGGTCTGACCAACTCACTTTTAAAGAGTTTATGCATATATTTAAGTACAGGTTTGTCTTTCTATATTAATAGCCCAAGGAGTTGAAAATCAAGGTCTGCTTGTCTACTTAGTGACTAGTTTCAAAATTAAATTCAGCCAGATATGGTGACACACACCTTTGAATCTCAGCACTCATGGATTGCTGGGAGTTGGAGGCCAGCTTAGTCTATATAGCAAGTTCTAAAATGTCCAGAGCTACATAACAGAGTCCCTGCCTCAAAAATAAATAAAACCACATTTGTGGACTAGACAGATAGCTTAGTGATTTCTAAGAGTGCTGGCTGCAATCTAGACAGTGGTAGTCCATGCCTTTAGTCCTAGCACTCAGAAGGCAGACGCAGACAAATCTCTGTGAATTTGAGGTCAGCCTGGTCTACAGAGTTGAGTTTCAAGACATGCAAGACTACACAGAAAAACCCTGTCTGGAAAAAAACAATAACCAGAGAGCAAGAGCGCTCAAGCGATAGTGGAGCTGACTTCTCTTATAGAGGACTTAAGTGGCTAACAACCATCTGTAACTTCAGTTCCAAAGAATCTGATAACCTGTTCTGACCTCTGTGGGTACCAGATTCACATATGATATACATACATGTAGGCAAAATATTCAGACATATCAAATTAATCTAAAAAAAAGTTTACAATTCTTTAGAAAAAAGATCCAGGTTTCTGAGTCTTATATTTTTTCATTTGTCTTCCCCCCCACACTTTTTTTTAAATAATCCTTTTTTTAAAAAAAAAAATGAATGAAATCTTTTTGGGGGTATCAGTCCCCAGGGCTCACTGAAAAGATTCATACTCTAATCCCATGAATTTGTGAATATTATCTTACATAGCAATGTTGTTATTAAAAGATGAAAAGAAATTTACCCTCAATCACCCCAGCAGGCCTTAAGTACAATCATACGCATCTTTATAAGAGATAAAAAGAGTTCTAGCATGCAAAGAACAGAATGTGAAACAGCAAATGAATCTCATGCCATAAGCCATCAGAAGCTAGAAAAGGAACATACTCTTGCCAGAGCATGTACAAGAGGTTCAAGACATTTAATGCAGATTTCCAGCTTCTAGAATCCTATGCAGTGTGCTGTTATAGAAACTAATAAGGACAGGAAATAAACCTTTAAAGATGAATAATTGGGAGCTGTGGTATATATAGCACAGGGAATGTTGCTTAGCGTGTTCAAATCTCTGGGTTCTGCTTCCAGCACCCAATCAGAACACAAGGAAAAGAACAGTGCTTCAAATAACCCAAAGAATGTCTTAAGAGTTTTCCCACTGTTTTTGTTTGGTTTGAGAATCTATGTAGGCCAGGCCAGCCTTGAACTCACAGGTCTGACTGCCTGTTTCTCAAATCCCAGGATTAAAAGTGTGAGACATCATGCCCAGTCTGACTTGTTTTAAGACAGTGTCTCACCAAGTAACCCAAGTTGATCCCAAACTTACCATCCTCTGTCTTAGCCTTTTTGTTCCATGATTTTTAACACGTTTCACTATGTAGCTCTTGCTGTCCTTTAACACACTATATAGGCCAGGCTGGCCTCAAACTCAAGAGATATCTGTCTGCCTTTTCCTCCTGAGTGCTAGGATTAAAGGTATATGCGCCAATGCCCAATTTAAGCCTTTTTTTGAGACAGGGTCTCACTATGTAGACCATGCCCCAAATTCAAAGATCCACCTGCTGCTGCCTTACAAGTGTTGTATAAAACCCTTCATCCACCATATCAATAGGTAATTTTTTTAAAAGTGCAAAATACAGCCAGGTGTAGTGGCACATGTCTTTAATCCTAGCACTTGGGAGGCAGAGACAAAGGCAGTGGCAGTCGGGATCTCTGTGAATTCCACACCAGCCAGGGTTACATAGTAAGACATTGTCTCAAAATACAAACAAACAAAAATCAGGATACAATTTGTCCAAAATAAACCTGCAAACCTAAGACAGACTCTAAGAGGGCTAATATTTACATAGCTGCTAACAAGAACAGTGTAGGTTTTCCACAAATGGGATAGTGTGATGAGCTCCTGAACAGACTAAACATAGGCACAGTTATCACTGTGGGTGTTCTGCCAGCACAAGTGTAAAGTTATCATCAGAAATGAATATGTGGCTTCAAATGCCTTATAGAATCCAACAAATTCATAGCTTATACTATATACAAGCCAACTCTTCCCAAAATCACCTAGGTTCTTTTTTAAATTTCTTAAAATTATATGTATCTGTGTGTATGTGCACATGCAGGTAGCTAAGGAAGCCAGTGGTATTAGAGCCCCTGAAAAGCTGGAGTTATGGGTAGTTGTGAGTTATCTGACCTGGGTGCTAGAAATGGAACTCATATCCTTTACAAGAGCAGTAAATGGCTTTAAATGCTTAATTATCTCATGATTAACTGCATTGTTTTTAAGATCAATATAGCATAGCACTGGCCCAATTTGGAGGAAGGTAAATGTTTACAAAAATTATCAGGGGCTGGAGAGATGGCTCAGTGGTTAAGAGCATTGACTGCACTTCCAGAGGTCCTGAGTTCAAATCCCAGCAACCACATGGTGGCTCATAACCATCTGTAATGAGATTCGATGCCCTCTTCTGGTGTGTCTGAAGACAGCTACAGTGTATTCATATATAATAAATAAATAAATCTTTAAAAAAAAATTATCAGATAAAATAAAAGTGCTCAGCTACACGGTGGTGAGCTTTGATCCCAATACTCAGGAGGAAGAGACAGACTAATGATCTCTTTGAGTAAAGACCAGCTTGGTCTAAAAGGCAAGTTCAGAGAAACCAAACTCTGTTTCAACAAACAAAACCATAAAGAGGAAGCTAGGGCTATACTGTAGTTTCATGACAGAACTCATAAGCAAGCATGAGGAGGACCTTCTGTTCTATCCTCAGCACCATGAGAAGCTGAGGATGGAGAATCACAAACCTAAGACCAGCATGGTCTACAATAATGATGTGCTATCCTAAAAAATAGAAAAGAAACTCCAACACCAATAAACAAAGTCACTAGCTTTCCTCAGAAAACTTCACCCTGTGTTGACTGGATACCAAACAAACCTTTCTCTTTTCTAAAGTATTTTCAGGGCTGATATAGGTCAATGATAAATCACTTGCTTAGCATGTTCAATCCCTAACCCTAAGTATACCTTTCTTTTCTTTTAATATATATGAGTACACTGTAGCTACCTTAAGACACACCAGAAGAGGGCACTAGATCCCATTACGGATGGTTGTGACCCACCATGTGGTTGCTGGAAATTGAACTCAGGACCTCTGGAAGTAGTCAGTGCTCTTAACCGCTAAGCCATCTCTCCAGGCCAAGTATCCCTTTCATAAACATTTACAAGTCACTTCAGTTGTATGTTTCTTCTTTGCCAACTACTACTCTGCTTATTTACTACCCACATACACATATAGCTTTTTCTTTTTTGAGACAGGGTCTCTCTACATAGTCCTGGCTAGCACTGAACTCAGAGATCCTCTTGCCTCTGCGTCCGAGATTAAGGCCCACAGTTTTAAACAAACTAAATGAAATTGTGTTACTTTCTCATTTACTAATCTCTTTAGGTTTAGTTGCAAGAGTAGGCCTCTAACCTTTAAACACAAGTGCTAAACTTTTAAAACCATAGTTCAACACTTGTACTATTAACAGACTTTGAAAAGGCAAACATTGCTAGAATTTTTTTTTAATATTTATTTATGTGTATGGGTATTCTGTGCACGATGCCCGTAACAGATAACTCTTGGATCCCGTGGGACTGGAGTTACAATTGTGAACTGGCTTGTGGGTGCTGGGGATTAAACCTGGGTCCTCTGGAAGAACAGCCAGTGCTCTTAACCTAGCCTCCCAGAATTTTCAATGTGATAGCCTCAAAATGTCAATAATAATCATCAGTAAAATTTCCCTACCACAGAGAAATGCTTATCACACTTAACTATCACATTAGAAAAAAACCACATAAGCAGGAAGTTTTTTTCTTTCCTTTATTTTTTTTTCAACACAGGGTTTTTCTTGTACCTCCCTGGCTATCCTGGAACTATGTAGACCAGGCTAGCCTCAAACTCATAGATCTGCCTGCCTCTGCCTCCCCAAGTGCTGGGATCAAAGGCATATGTTACCACTGCCTAGACTAAGTTTTGTTTTCGTAGCACATTAAACCAGGAGTGCTGCTTATTTCAGACCTTTAGAACCATGTAAGCCAGATGCTGGGTGACACACACCTTTAATCCCAGCACTTGGGAGGCAGATGCAGGCAGATCTGAGTTTGAGGCCAGCCTAATCTAAAGATCAAGTTCCAGGACAGCCAAACCCTGTCTCAAAAAACTAACCCATCCACCCAACTCCCCTGCAAAAAAAAAAAAAAAGAAAAGAAAGAAAGAGAACACCAGTTCGGGCTGGAGAGATGGCTCAGCGGTTAAGAGCACTGACTGCTCTTCCAGAGGTCCTGAGTTCAAATCCCAGCAACCACATGGTGGCTCACAACCATCCGTAATGAGATTGGATGCCCTCTTCTGGTGTGTCTGAAGACAGCTACAGTGTACTCATAAATAAAATAAATAAATAAATCTTTAAAAAAAATATTAAAGTTCACCAATTAGCATGTGATAAATACACACAGTTGGGGAAAATCCACTTGGTGATGTAAAGTGACATGATCTGGTGCTCTATTCTACAGACTAATGTCAGCAATTTCTCCTTAAAACTGACTGTAGACCTATTAAGTACCTATGAATTTAGTCAATGGAAACTCTCCTATTTTCTCTCTTTTGTGTGTCTGTTGAGATAGAGGATGGATTTGACCCAGAGTATCATAAGAGTCTGGAATAGTCTTCAACTTGATATATAGTTGAGGATGGTCTTGACTCATCCTGTTCAAATTCTGTCCTACTGCTGGGATTGCAGGTCAGCACCACTCTGCCAGGTTTATTTGCTGATAAGGGACTCCATGCATGGTAGACCAGAATTCTACCAACCATATGTACAACCTTGAAATTAACCTGATTTTTAAGAAAATAATACATTACAGAGAACACAGTACTTCATATGCTTGTTTGGTGAAACTCATTTTATCAAATATACAGATAGGATCAAAGAGTCTGGTATGGTGGGGCCATACCTGTAACCTCATCACATGAGAGACTGAGACAGAAGGAGGATTCCTTCAAGTCAACGCCAAACTGGACTATATAATGAGTTCAAGACAGCATGGACAATAGAGACTGATTTTTTTCTTGTTTTTTTTTTTCTTTTCTTTTTTGACACAGGGTTTCTCTGTGTAGCCCTGGCTGTCCTGGAACTTACTCTGTAGACCAGGCTGGCCTCGAACTCAGAAATCCGCCTGTCTCTGCCTCCCAAGTGCTTGGATTAAAGGCGTGCGCCACCACTGCCTGGCTTTTCTTTTCTTTGGAGACTTTGCTTTAAAAAAGAAAAAAAGTATACAAAAAAACTATAAAGAGGGCTGGAGAGATGACTCAGCAGTTAAGGGCACTGACTGCTCTTCCAGAGGTCCTGAGTTCAATTCCCAGCAACTACATGGTGACTCACAGCCATCTGTAATGGGATCTAATGCCCTCTTCTGGTGTTTCTGAAGACAGTGACAATGTACTCACATATATAAAATAAATCTTTAAAAAAACAAACAAACAAACAAACAAACTATAAAGAGACAGAGTCTGAAATATTCCAAAGAAATGACAACACCAGGCATGGAGACTCATGATTTTTAATCCCAGCACCTGGAAGGCAGAGGCAGGGGTAATCTCTGAATTTGAGACCAGCCTAGTCTATAGAGGTAGTTAAAGGACAGCCAGGGCCCATACTCAGAGAAACTCTGTCTTTCAAAAAAATCAGGATGGGCCCATATTTGGTAAAAAGTTAAGAGCATCTGAAACAGGGCTACATATCCAGCCCCTTACTTGTCATTTGTTTTAAACAAGCCACATATACAGAAGATGTAATAAATCCTGTTTATTTATTAGACAGAGTCAAACTGTGTAGCCCCTACTGACCTGAAACTCACAAAGCAGACAGACTGGCCATAATCCTATGTTCAATCTCTAAGAAGTAGTAAAATGTTCCCTTTTAATCTCAAGACACAGAAACTAATCAATACCAGAGGAAAAACAGGATTAATGGTCCATTTATTTAAGAGTACTTCAAGACAAGGTGGTGGAGGTGGTGGAGGCGGTGGCGGCCATCTCCTCCAGGCCATCTACTAAATATCTGAACATAATAAATTCTAGCATTAGCTATTTTAGATGAAGACTTTATTATTCATTGTTACATTTTTTTGTATTGTTTTAAAACTGAAACATTGAAAGAAAGGAAAAAAGAAGGAAGGAAAGAAGGAAAGAGAGAGAGAGAGAGAGAAAGAGAGAGAGAGAAAGGAAGGAAGGAAGGAAGGAAGAAAAGGCTGAGCAACTTGTGACTCACACCTTTAATCCCAGCACTTGAGACAAGTGGCTCGTGGATCTCTGAGTTCAAGACTAGCCTGGTCTACAGAATGAGTTCCAAGACAGATAGGGCTACACAAAGAAACCATGTCTGGAAGAAAAATTCTGAACCATATCTAGGTAGATTCCCTGAGTCTACTATCATTTTAGAGCTCAGCACTGAAGTTGCACTTAGTGTAAATAAGCATCTATTAGTCATACAATATGTTTGTCCTTTTCAAAGTACCAGTGGAAATCTCTGTTCATTAGAAACATCACTAAAATCTGTCAGGCATGATAGCACTGTGGAGGGAAGACAGGTAGATTTCTTCATGTGAAGCCAGCCTGGGACATATAATATCTCAAAAACAAAACAGAAAACTAAATTGAAATCATTAGTCTTTTGTACAAAGTACAAAGTACAAAAGTATCTTCTTTTCCGAGACGGGGTCTGATTATGCTTTGGCTGTCAAGTAACTAACTACATGGACCAGGAGGGTGGCCTCAAACTCACAGATATCCATCCACCTGCTAGGATTAAAGGCACTGGCCACTATGCCAGGCTGGAATTTTCTTATCACAAGTGTACCTCAAAGACTATTAAAAAAAAAAAAAATCAACAGACTGATAGACTGATTAGATAATAAATGAAAATTTGTCTAGATCCTCTGAGAAGTGTGGGCATTATCAACACCAAAGAGATTGCAGAGAAAATACAAAAGGAGATGAAATAAAAAACAATGAATAACGGACCCAGAGACAATGGAGTCTTTTGTCCCCAACACCCTAAATACCTCCCAAATGAATCAGCTTTCTCACCCAAAATCAGACATCCTTAAGTGAACGGCAGGAATAGGAGCTTAGAATATCCTGAATGTTAGGGGAGAAAAATGTTCTTTGGAGAAGAGACTGAGATTAAAGAATTGGAAACATGAATGATGACAAATACATGATGACTGAAAACAACAACAACAAAACCCAAATGTGGCCATTTTTATTAAGGTTTTCATTATTTCATTAATGATAATTATCCCTCAAACATACAGGCCTCGACCCCACTGTTCTCATAGAGGCTACACGTTTTGACTTTTGATAATATAGCTCTCAAAAACTTTCATAGGAATACAAATACAGTGTCCCTGGAAAGGGGTGGTAGTAGTTAAATTATTTTTCTTGGATGCTTTTCATTACAGTATTTTACCTTAGTGATTTCACTCTAAAATTTTAATATTCTTTAAAAGTTTTCAAAGACAAAAGGCACGTACTCCAAAATCTCAAGTGAAGGGTGGAACGTACCAAAAAAAACAGACAAACTCAAGGGGCCCAAGAAAACATGTTTTCCTTAAGGTAATATACGGAATGAATGCTCTAATTATAGGAGTCATTTTAGATAAAATACTCGCCCCCCAACAAATGCAAGACTAAGCTTTATTTTGGAGGGCAGTCTGTCCTACTAGCTCCTGGTTTGTTCTGAATTTAACCTGCCAACTCCCGCGCTCCCTACAGGAGTCCAGCCTCTGCCTCTTGGGGAAGGCCGGCCTATCGCGCGCTTGGGGCTCATTGGCTCGGAGAGACGCAACTCAGGCGAGAAAAACCCGCCTCCCACATTCCGATGGCCCAAGGACCGATCGGTAGGCAGCTATAGGAAGACCCAATTGGCCTATACACTCGCCAGTCAAATGCTTCGGCAAGGCAGCTTCACAGAACCTGCAAGGATAAAACATCCCGCCCCAGTTGTCCTATTGGCTGGCCCGACCCGTCGCGGCCCCTTCACTGTCGTTCCCCCCCAGTTCAGCGGTCCATTCATTTCGTACAATGACCGGTGCAAATGGAGCGGGTTCGAGATCTCGTACGGGTAGACAAGACTCTGCCACTTACCCGGGATCTAAAGTGATCACTCACACTAAGGCCTGCACGGCTCCTCTGGGGTAAAGCGGCACCACAAGCCACCGCTACCGCCGTCTTCTGCGCAATGCCAACCGCCCGCCAAAACGGATCCTTCCCTGCGCCTGCGCAACCAATCCTGGGCTTGGACCTTTTCTCCGCCCAAAACGCCTGCGCAAAACAGGACCTAGGTCCCGCCACTACGCAGGCGCCTAGGTTCACAACCCTCTCCCGCCCGCCATTTCACGTGTTCCAGACAGCAGGCGGAACTTCGTACTGCGCCGGCGTAAACTCGCCATTTTTATTACACATGCGCTTTATAGGTAGTGGCTGGGAAAAGTCGCGGCGAACTACTTTCTAACGTATCGTTCTTTGCCGAATGAGTTTGCAATGTTCGGGTATGGGAAAGTTATAGAAGGCATTTAAAGCCGTGAGTACATTCAAATATAAATGACTGGCTAACTAGCCAATCAATGTGGTTAAGGATAAGATCCCTTGGGGCATCAATGACTCAAAGGGGCGGAGACTGAATAGAACGCCCAAACGGATGCTGTTTCTTAGCAGGGCGTTTTCACAGGCCAATGGTGGGAGGGAACAATTTCAAATCTCCAATAACACTGAAGCAAAGGCGGAGTCTACCAATGCCGAAAGCGAGGAGGCGGGATAAAAGGGCGAGCAGAAGGTAGGCTGCCGAGTACGTTCGTCTTCTTATTCCTTTCTGCTCTTTGACGCTGAGGAGGAAGCATCGCTGAAGGCTCTGATCATCCTGCCATCATGTCCAAGTCAGAGGTGAGTTTGGTGAGCTCTTTAACTTCGCTTTCGTCCGCACTTACTAAATACGGGGATGTGACCTGTTCGAAACCCGTGCTTTCGGTGTTTGATCGATTACTGCTGAGGCCTACTTTAAAAAATGCAGGTCGCCATTTTGTCCTCGTAGTCACCATGAGGCTGCGATCCGTCAGCCATTAATTTCCACGCACTGTTCCTTGTAGTAGACTTCATAGACTTACGATCTTGGGTTTGTGGCCTTTTCTTTTTTACCCCCTCTGGTCTAATGATCGCTTATTAGAGAGATAATAAGTCTTAATGGCGATGGAACAAATCAACCCGTGTCTTTTGTTGCGCGTGCGTATGAAGTAAGAGTAAGGACGCATGCGCTGCGTTTGTAACCCGAGTCCCCAACAGCACCTCCTAGCCCAGGAAGGAGCACGTGGTCTTGAGCAGTAATAAAGAACAATAAAAAAGTGTAGCATGTGTTGATGCGTGGTGTTGATTCATTCGCCCAAGTTTCAACCCCTCCGACTAAACCCCCTCCTTCCTCCACTTTAGTCTCCCAAGGAGCCGGAACAGCTGCGGAAGCTCTTCATCGGAGGGCTGAGCTTTGAAACAACTGATGAGAGTCTGAGGAGCCATTTTGAGCAATGGGGTACACTAACCGACTGTGTGGTAAGATTAAAAGAAACAAAAGGAAGAGCTGGCTTATTTCTTTCTGATTTAATTTAATGCTTATTAGCTAAGTGTTTTGTGAAGTTATTTTATGGGATGCTAAAAATCTTCGTTGTGGGCCTTTGTTAATAAGATCTGTAAGGAGGTTTTTTTTCACGACTCTGGATGAAGTTTCGTGTTTGCCGTGCTCAGACTAGAAATAGCTTTTGTTTCTGAGATCAGGCAGTGTGTTGATTGGATTAACTCTAAAACAGGTAATGAGAGATCCAAACACCAAGAGATCCAGGGGCTTTGGGTTTGTCACATACGCCACTGTGGAAGAAGTGGATGCTGCCATGAATGCAAGACCACACAAGGTGGATGGAAGAGTCGTGGAACCTAAGAGGGCTGTGTCAAGAGAAGTAAGTGGTTTTTCTAATAGGTGGTTCTCTTTAACCTGAGACTAATCCAGTCAGACCTCAATTGGGAGATCCCCCCTCCCCATGAGTGGAATTAAAGGCCTGGGCCACCACAGCTGCCAGTCATTTAGAAGCATGCTGCTTTTAAATAAGTCATTTTTCTTTTTAGGATTCTCAGAGACCAGGTGCCCACTTAACTGTGAAAAAGATCTTTGTTGGTGGTATTAAAGAAGACACTGAAGAACATCACCTACGAGATTATTTTGAGCAGTATGGGAAAATTGAAGTGATAGAAATTATGACTGACAGAGGCAGTGGGAAAAAGAGAGGCTTTGCTTTTGTCACCTTTGATGACCATGACTCTGTGGATAAGATTGTTAGTGAGTATCGGGGCTACATTTTCCTTAATGATTCTGGAGTTCACGTGTTCTTTAAAGTCCTGAATTTACCTTTTTCTCTTAGTTCAGAAATACCATACTGTGAATGGCCACAACTGTGAAGTAAGAAAAGCTCTGTCAAAGCAAGAGATGGCTAGTGCTTCATCCAGCCAGAGAGGTGCGTTCATTTCTTGGTGACTGTAGGGACCAGTATGAGTTATTATAGGTTAGCCTAATGATCCAAAATCTCTTTAAGGTCGAAGTGGTTCTGGAAACTTTGGTGGTGGTCGTGGAGGTGGTTTTGGTGGCAATGACAATTTTGGTCGAGGAGGGAACTTCAGTGGTCGTGGTATGTATGGTTTGTTTTTGAAACTTTGAACTTTTAAATATTAACTGCTGCCCTATGTTCCCAGCATTTATGGGTTTTCCCAAATGTAGTTCTTAATACATAGAAATTAGCTTTTGATAAGCATTCATGTATAAAGCCTGGTTTAAAGCTTTGGTTTGTTTCTTTCAGGTGGCTTTGGTGGCAGCCGTGGTGGTGGTGGATATGGTGGCAGTGGGGATGGCTATAATGGATTTGGCAATGACGGTAAGTTTCTTAAGGAGTCTGTAAGTAATGGTTTCTGGCAACCTGTACCTTTAGAATAGGCTAGTAGAGACTAAACCTAGTGCATGACAAAGTTTGATCAGTCCCATGAATGTGCATGCTGTGAGCAGCCTTTAGCTGTTATACTTGCATAGATTTTTCTTGTTAAATACTTTTGTCTTATTGAGAAGACTTGTATTCTTGTAGGTGGTTATGGAGGAGGCGGCCCTGGTTACTCTGGAGGAAGCAGAGGCTATGGAAGTGGTGGACAGGGTTATGGAAACCAGGGCAGTGGCTATGGCGGGAGTGGCAGCTATGACAGCTATAACAACGGAGGAGGCGGAGGCGGCTTTGGCGGTGGTAGTGGAAGCAATTTTGGAGGTGGTGGAAGCTACAATGATTTTGGCAATTACAACAATCAGTCTTCAAATTTTGGACCGATGAAGGGAGGGAACTTTGGAGGCAGGAGCTCTGGCCCTTACAGTGGTGGAGGCCAGTACTTTGCTAAACCACGAAACCAAGGTGGCTATGGAGGTTCCAGCAGCAGCAGTAGCTATGGCAGTGGCAGGAGGTTCTAATTACAGCCAGGAAACAAAGCTTAGCAGGAGAGGAGAGCCAGGGAAGTGACAGGGAAGCTACAGGTTACAACAGATTTGTGAACTCAGCCAAGCACAGTGGTGGCAGGGCCTAGCTGCTACAAAGAAGACATGTTTTAGACAATACTCATGTGTGTGGGCAAAAACTCCAGGACTGTATTTGTGACTAATTGTATAACAGGTTATTTTAGTTTCTGTTCTGTGGAAAGTGTAAAGCATTCCAACAAAAGGTTTTACTGTAGACCTTTTTCACCCATGCTGTTGATTGCTAAATGTAATAGTCTGATCATGACGCTGAATAAATGTGTCTTTTTTTTTTTTAAATGTGCTGTGTAAAGTTAGTCTACTCTTGAAGCCATCTTGGTAAACTTCCCCAACAGTGTGAAGTTAGAATTCCTTCAGGGTGATGCCAAGTTCCATTTGGAATTTATTTATGATTGCTTGGGTAGAGAAGCCATTGTCTTCAAAAACCTTGGTGTTATTAAACTGCCAGTTACTGTTGTAACTTAACAGTTTCACCATTGAAAGGGTCATCCAAGCAAGGTCACAATTTGGTTATAAAATGGTTGTTGGCACACCCTATGCAATATCAAAATTGAATAACGGTATCAGATAAAATAACAGATGGGAATGAAGCTTGTGTATCATCCATTATCATGTGTACTCAATAAACGATTTAATTCTCTTGAATGGAATGACAACTGTATGGATTTGGGACTGGCAGAGATTTGGACTTTCCCTACCCAATACCCCTGGTAAATGTTGATTGTTTGTTAACCACAGTGCAAGTTCAAAGCTCTGCCAGCATAGAAGCTAACTGCTGGTTAATGCCATCTATAAGTCCAGAGATTAGCAGTGTTGGGGCATCTTATAAAACTGATAATTAGTAAGAGCTCTAATTGCCCTAATCCGTAGGCTGTAGTGAAGGAAAACTGCAGTTTGGGTTGTGGGTGGGTGTTCCTCGGTTGGTTTTTTTGGTTTGGTTTTCTAGTGATTCTAGTTCATTGAAATTTTAAATCACAAGTATAATTAACATATGTATGTAACTTTATATTGATGGCAGTTTTCCTTCACACTACTGTCCTCAGGTGTTAATTGTATAGAAAATGAGTTCAAAACAATTACTATCCAATAATTGTTACTTGTGCATAGGTTTCCCATTTGGTGCCCCTTTTTAAGTGCCATTGTACCGGGTAGCATAGATGAATGTTTAACACAGGACTATGTATTCCAACTCATGGGTGTATATATTGCTTGGAAGTTTTGGGGAGGGGGGATATGGGGAGGTGGGAGGTGGGGGTGGGGGAAGCATGGATGGTAGTTCCATGATACTGGCTGAGTTTGCAATAGCAGGTGGAACCTTAACTATTGAGGGAGTTTGCAGATACCTCAGGAATCGGGACAATGCCTTTAAAGATCCAGGAGATGTTCAGCTACTAGGAACTGCTAGCAAGTATAGCGCGAATGGCTTCCAGCTCAGAATCTCTACAGCTGAGAGTAGACACTTGTGGTATGTGGAGTACAGATAAGCCAGGGGCAGGCCACGGCACCTCCATGAAAGCTAGGAGGGAGTGAAGTTTGAGTGACCATCGCAAGGAAGGAGGCAGACGAGAGTAAGGCACACCTGACTCTTAGGACTAGCAGGCAGAGCCAGAAGGAAAGGTTTATTGCTATGCTGCTAGGTAAGAACAGATTTTACTTACATACATATAGTTAAAAAGTCCAATTTTCTGTTGGATTTCTCTTAATTATATTGAGCCAAAACTAGTCCAATTAAGCTGCACTTGGTTTTTATGGAGATGAATTGTTTTAATTTAATTAATGCCCTATTAATCCTACTTGATGGAAGTGGATACATTTCTATTTGTGACAATATGTTTTGGCCCTTTAATTTTCTTAACCTTCCTTTGACCCATTTTCTTAAAGCAATGGCTCAAAGTAATATTAGATACATTCCCCCAAAATGGTGGGAGGATGGGTGGATTGCTAATGGGAGGGGGTGGGACTAGTTTAATGATGGGAATTGGTCTCATACAAGAATAGTTCTAAATGTTGTTTACTTTTCTAGGAAGGAATCTGCTATGAGGCTTAACTGCTGTCATAAAATTTGTTTAAAAACTGCAGAAGTTGTTCGCTAAAAGGTGAGTTTTTGTAACTGGTAATTTGTTAAGCTGTACATACAAACCAGGAGTCTAGGTGGAATCCACCACTGTCTATGTAAACTACATAACTATCTCTCTTCTCCTTTACAGGAACAGCCTTAAGGGAACAGCCTTTATTCTGGTGCACTCTACTTCATTCTCACTGCCATGCAGTTGGGTTTAGCTGTACACTGCTAAGATTCATTCCATTCTGTGAATGGCTTTTTTTTTTTAAATAAACTTTTTTTTAACTAACTTAGTTGTTTCTTCCTTTGTGGCATTTATAGCAGTTGCTTTCACTCCTTGACCCAGATTAGAACCCACATTAAAATCTATAAACATGACTGGTCCTGTTGGCAAATGCCTCTAGTCACAGGACTCTTGAAACCCAAACATCTTAGTTTCTTCAGAGTTAGGGGGTGGATTCTGTATACCTTATTATACCTGGAGAATTTTATCTGTAGCCTGTTCTTTCCTCCCTGGGGGGTGGGAGGCTTTTTAAAGGATTTCACAGTGTAACCTGCCTGGCTGTCCTATATTAGCTGAAATTGAAGCTTTTTTGAAGTCTCACTATGTAGTCTTGGCTGGCCTAGAATCTCCCTGCCTATGGCTCCAGAGCACTGAGACTAAGTGCTTACACTACAACTGATGATTGTATTTCAAAGTAAAAGGAAAGATAAGGTAGATTTTGAGCTGGGTGTTCTACACAGCATCCCAATTTTTAATTGGAAGATCAAGGTCATTTTCCACTACACGGGTAGATGGCTAGCTTGAGTTAATGTGGGACCCTGTTTGAGTATTCCAGCACCCATCTAACTTAAAAAGACACCTCTCTGATCTCCAGGCTTCTGTATGAATATAGAACACACAGTTACATGCTCAAGATTAATAGGAAGGCTGGATTGTGGCGGCACATACCTTTAATCCCAGCACTTCGGAGATAAGTGAATCTTTATGAATTGGACGCTGACTTGGTCCACCCTGTCTCAAAGGTACATCTAGAAGAGTAGAAATAGCATCCCGTCAACCCCAAGATTGGATTAGATAGCTACTGTCCATCCAGGAAGAGTAGGTTTGAAGCCTCAAAGTTTCCTAGCTTTCCCTAGGCTCTAGGTGCAATGCATAACTAAACATGGAGCATTGCTAAGGCGGTGTGAAATGCTTTCAAATGTAGTGCCTGTTCAAACTCATTCCAATCAACAGTCCCTTGGATCCCTAACCTCTCAGACCCAGAGTGAAAAGCAAGCAGGAGAAAACTAAATATCAAGTGTATGCTGCAGAGACCTTCCTAGAGGATGCAATCAACTTTGTCAGCTCTTGGCATTTATGAATTGAGCCACCAAGGGCAGTTCTTCAAAGCACTCTAGCTCCTGACCCTGGAAGTGGCTGTGCAGGCAGGTGTATTGTCACATTGCTCATGGCCACATTTTATGTGTGCTTTAAATGAGCTTAGGATTTCCTTTCCTCCATCCAATAAACTGATGTCTGAGACAATTTGGTTTCATGACCCTCAAAGAAGACAAAATGGAAAGCTATTTCCACACAGTTCTTTATGAACCAAAGGTTAGACAAGAGGTGGAGGTGGGGACCTGAGAAGCCAACACTCACCTGGCTTCCAGGCAAACCTCACCGGATACACTTTGGAACTTCCAAATGCTAAGGTTGCATCTGCCCTCTTGGTCTGGAGAACTCCAAGCCTTGTTCTGGGATTGGGAAGTACCTTTATCAGAAAGGAAGGAGGGGAGTCCCTAGCACCAGCGTCCACCCCCTCTGGGCCAGCTCAATCTGTGGCCTCCATCTTGGTCCCACGGTGTACCAGAAAGATGGCCCCATCAGCAGCCTGTTGCAGTGCATATTCCTCTGGTGAATAACTGTTGCCAGATTCGTCCCGAAGATGCTGGAAAATATCATGGTACAGCTCTGCCAGCTGTTGGCGCATGACCTCCAGGGTACGATCGGCCTCCCCTCGGGCTCTGAGAAGCCGTTCCCTTTCACTGCCCAGCCGCTCCAGCTCCCGCTCTAACTGCACAATGGTTTCCAGTTTTCTCTTACGACAGTTCTGGGCCGCCACCTTGTTCTTGCCCCGCCGACGGATGTCCCGAACTAGAGCCAGCTGGCTCTCTGTTAGCGGATACTGTGCCAACAACTCATTAAAGTCATCTACCGGCAAGTTAACTATCTTGTCCGTAGGGAAAGGAATCTTCATGGCCAGGGCTCGCCGCTCGTCCCGACTCCCTGCCTCCCCACGGACAGCAGGCTTAGCCCGCACTGGACCGGAGGATGACTCCAAGGCCAAGGGAGTCTCAGTGGGCGGAAGAGTATAGTTGGGGTGGGCCAAAGAGTTGGGCATAAGTGAGTAAGGGTACTCCACCGAGTACATGTCCACATACTCGCTCCTCCTCCTGCCAGCCTCTGCACCCTCTAGCTCAAGAGATTCTGCATCACTGTAGTTGAGGGATAATCCGGAGTCAGATTCTGGGTCTTCTTGGGGCTTGGGTTGCCCCACTGGGAGCCCAATGTCCAGGAGAGCTAAGGGGTCTGGGAGGGGCTCGTTGAGCAGGCCTGAAAGGGTAAGTGGCTTTGACACTGGTATAGCTATGTTGCCGTAGGAGTATGGGAGGTCTGGGACATGGGGAGTGGATGCTGGGAGCTCATAAGATGGTGCGGGAAGGGAGAAGCCTGCATCTGGGTGAATTGAACAGGGGCAGTATGTTGGAGGTGGCAGTGGCCCAGGGTATGGGGTGGGTGCTTGGGGGTCAAAAGATGGCTCACTTGGAACATTTAGACCCTGCAAAGAAAGACCAAAAATGAGGTTTAGAAGACAGACTATGCTGGGCAGTGGTGGTAAACATCTTTAATCCCAGCATTCAAGAGGCAAAGTCAATCTCTGAGTTCTAGGCTAACCTGCACTATAAAGTAAATTCCAAGACTACACAGAGAAGCTCTATCTGGGAAAAAAGAAAGAAAGAAGCTGGGCATGGTGGCACATAGCTTTAATCTCAGTACTCTGGATGCAGAGGCAGCCAGATCTCTGAGTTCAAAGCCACTCTGGCCTATAGAGTGAGTTCCTGGACAGCCAGGACTACTCAAAGAAATCCTATATCAAAAGGAAGGGAGGGAGGAGGAGGGAAGGAAAGAGAGAGAAAGAGAGAAGGAGGAGGAAGAAAAGGAGGAAAGGGATAATGAAGAGGAAAAGGCTTTTTAAGCAGGAATAAAAGTCACTATGTTGAGACCTCAGAGAAGACAACCTCATGTTGAACTGGTTACAGAGTCTCTTTATCAAGAGAAGCTCTTACTGGGCCAAATGGCTCCTGTTTCTTTATTTTCTTTAGGAGGACAAGGTCATTATTATCCAAGATGGAACCTCAGAACCCTTTTCTGCTGTGGTTATCTAGGGTCAAAGGGTCAAGTTCAGGGCTTTGCCATTCCTTGGGTGCCCAGCAGAGGGAGCTAGCCTGTGGGAGGAGGGGCTAAGGGCAGATCCTGAGGACACCAGGCCTGAGGTGGAGGCAGGCACAGAGCCCAGGCTGGGGGTTAACCCTCTGTCCAGGCCCAGGTGCAGTAAGGAGGGAAACACATATTACAAACAAGGCCCCCAACTTATGTAGCAGAGCTATCCTGCTCAAGCCTAGCTGAGGACAAAGGCACCATTGTTAGACCAACAGACACTCCTTTGTCCAACATTCAGGAGGAGAGGACCCCAGCACAGTCTATCTCCCCTTTCTGAGGCCCTTTAACTAAGGCTCTGCTACCTGGAGGAAAGAAGTTTGTTGCTAAGGGTGAGGGATGGTAATGAGGGAAGATGGGCAGAGCTGGAAGAGAATCGGATCAGATGAGAAGAAGATAAAAGAGAGGAGTAAAGCAGAGGGTGGTAGACAGAGATGTAAGCAAAGCAGCTGGACAGGGGCCTATAACCCCAGCCAGTGTCTTCCCTTCCCCCAGTGTTCCCCATTGCCCTCCTACTCTCTGCTTCTGGCCAGGCAAGAGCCCACCCCATACTAACCTGCAGCTCAGTAATGGACATGATCTCTTGCCAAGTCAGTTCCATCTCTCCAAGCTCTCCAGTAGGCAGCTGTGATAACCTGTTCCTGTTCTGCTGAGGAGGACACGGGGGCATCCTACTGTGCCAGCCAATGGCCCCAGGTCTCCCCAAGCACAAAGGATTCCCACAACCTGTGTTGAAGAAAGAAAGTTATTAGAGTTGCTCCTACCAGGTCAGAGGTTTGTCCTGTCCCTGTGCAGAATTCCCAGAAGGAAAGAGTGTTGTCAGTGGCTTACTGGTGCCATCAACCACCCTATGAACTGTGATGTTCTTTTCTTCAGGGGAGTACTCTCTACCTCACCTGCTCTGGCCATAGTCAGTCCTCTGGGCACAGAGTAGACATCTTTACTTTTTCTCAGCAAGATGCCTTCTCTTACTCCCTAAAAATGGCATTCCTGTCCAGAGACAAAATCCAGCCTTCTGGGGTTTGGAGATTGAAGTTTCAATTTCCATTCTGGAGAAAACATCTGTAGTCACCCTTGCCTTCTTCTTGGGTCCTCAGTTTAGTGCCTAAGCCTTTTGTTGTCATTTTTTGAAGCAAGGTCTTTCTATGTATCCCTGGCAGTCCTGGAACTTGCTATATAGACCAGGCTGGCTTCTAGCTTACAGAGATTTGCCTGCCTCTGCCTCCCAAGTGCTGAAATTAAAGGTATGTGCCACCACCACACCTAGTATTTCAGCCCTTTCTTCTCAAGATGTGAGTGCTTGGGAATCCTCAAGGAGTATGTTGTGGGAAGTGTTAGGCAGACAGCCCCTCCTCTTCTCTGAGATAGGGCCCAAGCTTGCTGGTGATAGCAGCCCTTCCCTCTCCTCCCATCCTTACTTTAGGCTCCCCTGCCTGGGCCAGATAAGGGGTTTATCAGCTGCAGCCAGCAGAGGCAGAGGAGGAATGGGCTCCAGGAGACACTGGACCACTTCTACCCTTTATCCCAACAAGGTCATTTGGTCATGTCCCACCCCACATAACCATGGCTTCTTTCTCTTCCAAGGTCAACATACAACAAAGATTTAGCAAGCACTTGTCAAGACTTATACTGGCACTTGAAAGGCATAGCTTTTCAGACTGGGCTTCACAAAGACCCTGTAAGGGGGTGGGAGGCAGACACTGAAGCCCAAGCTGATAGGTGGCTGGTTGGAACCTGATCACATCCCTAGCTGCTTTCTAGACTCCTTTGGTTCCCAAGGTGCTGACTGTCCACAACCCACACCACTAAAGGCAGTCTACCTCAGCAAGTTCCCATAGTGTCTCAGGCCCTTTCTCTTCTGGACAATATCTCTTTGGGCTCTCAAGTGCTGTCAATCCTTCTGTTCCTATTTTAAATCTGGGTTCTAGCTTTTGGCTCTGCTGCAAAGTAGCAGTGAGGTGTTGAGTAAGATACCTCACTGCTCCTGGTTAGTTATCTCAATAGTAAAGCCATGGAGTTAGACAACCCAACTTGAACTGGGGGAATCCCTTACTGCTTGGAAAATTGCAGTCTCTTAAACTGGTTTTCATCATCTCCTCTTGGTCCATCTCTCTCCTCATCCTGCATCCATATCCCCTGATACTCATCTCTATCTGAATCTCTTTTCTTTGTGTCCAAATAGATTCCAAGTAGACTTGGCAAAGTGTACATACATTCACATCCACACTACACATCATATAAATAAAGGAAACATCTTACAGAAGACCAGAGGGTGGGGCTGGATGACCTCAAATTGTATGACTTTATATATCACCCATCAAAAGGATAGCCCCTCCTGCTATTCATTATGGAGTCTCTCCTCTTGGACCTACCACAAAATGTATAGCCACTACCAAGCGTCCTTTTAACAACTGATCCGCCTGAGGCCCTGCCTCCACCCTCTTGCTATAACATCATCCCCAGAAATGGGAGTTGATATAGGCACAGGCCTTTGACCAACGGGCAGAATGGGTGGGGTGTTTATGTCTGTCCAGGATGCCATTTCAACACCGGAACTCCACCCTCCCCACCCAGGTTCTGGCGGAAATTGCCCAAAGGCATAGTGAATGAAGAAGGAGTTTGGGGGTAGACAGAGACTATACTGTTGCTTCAAAAGTCTTCACCCACTCAACCAACCTCTCTTTGTCTCACCTGTCTTCCTGGGTCTGAATCTGAGGTACTATACAAAGATCTTGCCCTAGAAGGCAAGGTTCTCCAGCCTTCAAGATGCCTGACCTTGGACAAATTGCATCACAGTTTCCAGCTAAATGCAGACAGGACTAGAGAACCTCACTGCCATGAGAAGGAACAAGCTGCATGTAGTCAGAAAGCCACATTCACCTAGAGTATATAGAAAACATTCCTGAAGGCCTTGGACCTACTGAACTGAATTCATGTGCATGCACCTAAGAACAACAATACCCTAGACATAGAAGTGAGGCCAGTCTCGCCTCAAGAAACACACATCTGGATGAAATTGCAGGAAAGAACATGAAGTCAGAAAGGGAAATAGCAAATGTTCTGTCTATACTCTTCATCTAGCTGGAAACCCAGGCAAAGCTAGACTCCAGGTGGTACCTAGCTATCAGCCCTTTCCTATGAAGACTGAAAGGTGAGTCTCCTTCTTCCTGGGAGAAAGAAAGAAAGAAAGAAAGAGAGAGAGAAAGAAAGAAAGAAAGAAAGAAAGAAAGAAAGAAAGAGAAAGAAAGAAAGGAAGGAAGGAAGGAAGGAAGGAAGGAAGAAAGAAAGAAAGAGAAAGAAAGGAAGGAAGGAAGGAAGAAAGAAAGAAAGAAAGAAAGAAGAAAAAAACCCTAGCTTAGAGGGGACAGGAAGAGGCCAGAGGCTGGGCAAAGGTTCATAAAGGAAACCACCAGACCATTGGCTTGCACTGGGCACAGGCCCTCTGGGTCTTGGGAGTCCACCTTTCAGAAACAACTGACCAACAAGCTTGCAGCCAGTAGGACAGACTATAAGCCAGACAGAACTCCAGAGAGAGTAGTGAAAAGAGACGGGGAATGTGAGCTAGATTTCCAGGGGCTCTTTAGCAAAAGCTGCTCTTGTTTTACACTTTAGCCTTCCTCTTCAGGTCATACAAACACTGAATCTACCGGGCTGCTTATTCTCTTTAGTCCTCCACACTGTGAGGATCTGGTAGAACTTGAGCCAACTATAGAAACTTCCATTCTTCCTTTTCACCCTGGTAGTCCTACCCACTCTCCCCTCTCTACATCCCTCTCCTCCTACTTCCCTCCTTCCAAACCAACCCAGACCCTTGAATATGTCATGCCAACACTCTACCACCAAGCTACATCCTTAGAATCTTCCAAAGATCTTCTTGTGATCCCTAAGACTTCACAGATTATGAAACTTTCTAGGGATACAGAATCATTTGGAGAGGTAGGAGAAAAAGACATTGTACTCCCACTGCTAGCCCAAGACTTTTAACTTCTTTGACAAGGAACTTGCCTCTTTGAGGCTTATTAGGTCATTCCACCTCTCTTGTTGTCAACACAGACAAAAGAAGGACTGGGGAGATAGATATGAGTAAAACTTGGTGTGTAAATTAGCAAGTAAGCAAACTTGTTACAGAGATTAGGGAGAATTTCTCAAAAGAGAGAGGCACACAGGCGAAATAGAGAAGCCAATGTAGAACGAAGAGGGAAGATTTGAGCACAAAGGCTTAGTCCCCTAGGAGCATATATGACTCAACATGATGCTTGGGGACAAGGAAAAGGGAATGCATTTCTGCTGTCCTGTGACTTTCTTCCTAGAATCCTGGCTCATTGGAAGCAATAAGTAGAGGCTGCAGTCTGCAGATCTGGTGGCTCTCTTTCTCTCCCACAGCATCTCAACCTCCTGCTACTAGCAGCCAAGAATTTCCATAGAAGTATCTACACCGAGATTGAATGCCCTCCTCTTTGTAGGTCCAGCTTAGGACTGTGGAGGAAGAGAGGCAACCCAGGAGAACTCAGTCAACTATCTGTACACCTTGCTGTAACAAGGCTTTTCAGAAGTTCAGATATCCAATATCTACTATCCCTTTGCTTCCCCCAAATCTCGGGTGATTGGTGCTATAGAATACAGGGTATAGGGGAGCCCATATTACTGGAGCCTGCTAGCTCCCCCAGTCAGTAGGCCAGTTGAAGGGTTCCTCCTGGTCATTCCCCTGCTCCTCCAGTGTGCTTTATAGTAAAGCGCTGTATGTTCCCCATCTACAACCTCCCACCCAAAGGACCCTAGAACAGCTGGGAAGTCATCTAAAAGTATCTCCAAAGTATCTCCAAGTAGTATTACTCCAAACGTATCAGTTTCCTACACTAGGGACTCTAGGAAGATGTTTTAGAAACATCCAGACAGAAAGTTAGGTATTCCTCCCGGTACCTCCTCCACCTGCCCAGCCTGACCTCCCCAGTGCCCACTGAGGTCTCCCTCCAGACTCGCCTTTCAGGCACCTGTGGCGGATTCCAAGCCCGGCGAGGAGAGAGATGAGGCTGCGAGTAGTATCCCTGAGAGGCTGGGTCAGAGCTGACACCTCCTGGGCGCTGAGCGCTGCCTCTGAGCACTACTGAGGGCCGAGCCCCGCCCACGGGCCATGGCTGGGTGCGGAGCACCGGTTGGCCCCGGTAGAAGCGAGAGCACCGGCGGTCTCTCTGTAGCCCTCGGTCGGAGATAGCAGTGCTTCCTCCAAACCTTCCCTTTCTCCGTGGCCCTCCTCTCCTCCTGCCCCTTCTGGCCAAGAGAGGAAACTTGAGCCCGGTGTGGTTTCTGCCTGCACCCCGCCCCGCCTCTCTATGGCGGCGGGGTCACTGGGGGCTCACAGGCTCCGGACCCTCTCCAGCTGGTCCAGGACAGTGCATTCACTGTTCAGGCTGACTTTGCAGCCGATGATCCACTCACAAGTGACCCCTAAACTTAAACATGGCCAGCAGCCTCTTTCTTTCAGGACAGGGAAACTGAGTCATAGCAAGGCAAAAGGCAGCAGGCCGTAAGGACCAGGTATCTGAGTCCAATTTGCTTAGGGCAACAGCCTTCACTTCTAGAAAGCCTAGGCTCTAAGGGAGCTATTTTGGGGATGAGAGGCTGCTAGCTGTTTAGAGATATCCTTTAATGTGTATCTGCACCCCCGACCCCCATCCAATCCTAACCTTAGATGCTATAGGACAAAGGCTTCTTTTTTGGACATTGATTGATTGGTTGGTTGATTGCCAATGTATATGGGGAGTGAGGGTCCTTAAGTGAGAGGCTGTCCTGTTGGTTAATAATTAGTCTCCCTAAAAGGGATCTTTCTTTCTTGCAGGCCAGGATACATCAGAGTCATCTCCAGGTACACAACAGCTCTGTATCAGGTTGCTGTGATCTTCCAGAAGTCTCTCATCCTCCTGCTTTCCCTGTGGTGGAGTTATAGGACACCATTCACTGTGTCTGCTTCAGTAACTTTCAGATCAAAGGAACATGTCTTCTTGGTCTAACTTTGGTTCTGATTGGTACAGCTTACACTTTTTCTCTATTGTTTTTCTCACTGATATTCAAGTTAATTTGGAAACATTTTCAGACCAGAAGCGAGCTGGGTATTTGGCAAAAGACCTAGAACCCCTGTATTCAGAAGGTGGAGGAAAGATCAGTTCAAGGTCAACATTGGCTACACAGTAAGTTTTTGGCCAGTCTGAGGTGCATGGGACCCTGTCTCTGAAAAACAAAAAATAACAAGATAGGCAGGAAACAGATAAGTCCTACCCCAAGGTAGAGGTGTCATTCTGCCAGCCCTTTGGATAGGATTATACTTGCTGTTAGAATAGTGGGAATATTCTGTTCTGAAGCATGAACTGGGAAGCTGGGAGCACTCCAACTGTTCCATCACAAAAGCGTCTTCTTTGACCACTCTAGTTCTCCCCACTATCCTCCACAACCTGGCAACACAGTCAAGCAAGTAATGACTAAGTGTGTTGATACCACAAGGAACCTCCCATCAATCTAACATTGCTGAGATTTCTCACACTCGGCCAGACCCAAAGCTAATTACTTTCCATTCCAACCTGATCACACACACCTTTATAGTTTATGTGGGACAGGAGGCAATCTAGTGACTTTACTGGATGCTGGATATGGGCTCCGGGCCTAGTCTGGGACTGAACCTAGGTCACATACATGCCCTTGCATACTTATTTGGGTCCTCATAGGGAATAAGAGATAGTAACAGTCACACATGCAGTTAATTGTATAGTATCAGGTAATACTCATATACATCTATAGGTAACACATACCTTAGCCTTCATTCATTTAAAAATATTTATTTTCTACTCCAGAAACACAAATATGACTAAGACAGTCCATATTTTCACACACAGATCTATAGCCAGTGGACATGATGACACATGCCTAAAAACCCAGTACTTGAAAGGCTAAGGCAGGAAGACAAAGATTTTTTAAGGCCAAGCTAGGCTACATAGTAAATTCCAGGACAGCATGCGATATGTAATGAAACACTGTTTTAAAAAGAAAAAAAACATTCATAGAACAAAGACAAAAACAAATCACTACATCAGTCCTGCCTGACCTATACAGTAAGTTCTAGGTCAGCCAGGGATACATAGGAAGAAGACCCCGTCTCAAAAACAAAACAACACAAAAAGTCTATGCGAAGCACTACAAAATGAAAGAAATTAATCCTACTTGGTGAAATTCAAGTGAGGCTTTCCAGTGGATCTGGGCTGTGGAGAAAAAAAGAAGAGAATTCTGGCAAAGATGTGGGTACACTGAAGCATAAAATACAGATGTTTCTAGAGAGGGCTTGAGGTGACAAGTAGGTGATAAGCCTAAAGACCTCAGGGGCTGAGGATGTCACCTAGTGACACATATTTTCCTAGGTACTGGGATCTGGGATAAGGAGGCCTGTGTACTTTAACAGGGGCTGGAGAGCAAGGCATTCTGAGAATCAAACGAAGGAGGATGCATTCTCTCCTGCAGACACTCAGAAGTATTTGAAGTCCTCTATTCCTTATTTGTTGGGATGTAGCCAGGTATAATGAGCTAAGTAAGTTGCCCACCTCCCTGAGGCACTACAGCCCACTTCACCTTACCCCCTCCCAAGGCAGAGCCCTGTCCTGTGGTTTCTGGGCTGTGTCCTGCCTCCAAATCACCCCAGGGAGAAGGGGATTGAGTCCCTTTAGCCCCCTTCTGCCAGAACCCTGTATCCACAGTCAATGCCCTGCAACAATGCCTCTTTGGCTTGATTTAGGGTGTTAGGGGAGTGCCACCTGAGTGGATTGCATAGACTTGGCCAAGTGACAATGGCTAAGATTTTCTCCTCTCCAAAACTCTTCCGCTTCAACCAAGGTAGCAGAGACAGAATACAGATAGAACAGCAGCCACATAGCTTAATTATATTAGCATCTTCTATTTTTGCTGCTCACACCCAACCCCTAACTAGTTAATCTGTCACCCAGTCCAACCCACCCCCACTACGTATGTGCACACCACCAGCAGCATCAGGTCAAGCCACAAGCAATGTTGCCAAACACCCCACTGGGTTATGCAACCAGCTTCCCGAGAAGGGTGAGCAGGGCGGGGTGGGTAGAGGTGGAACCAGGGGAGGGCCATGGGTCCCACAGGGAACTGGCTGCCTTGCTGGATTGCCTACTGGTGTGACCGCAGTGGCCCCAGAGGGCGGGGATAGTACTGGCCTTTTATCAGTGCCCCGCAGCATTGCACCCGCCACCCCCTGGCTTCCTCTCTCAACAGACGGAAGGGGGAGGCAGCCACAGGGGGGATAGAGGGAGGACTGGGTGTTATCCTAAGCAGCAGAGCAGGGCGGTTGCCCCAGATGGGGGAGGTGGTGAAGGACGCCTGGGACCCGGGAATACTCACGCTCCACTGAGGAAGTCAGGAGTGGGGGTAGTGTAAAGTATAAACTGATGCTAGATACTGGAGTCAGGTCTCCAGAGTCATCGGTTATTTTCCTTGTGTTCCATTTTGAGTGAGGATAGGATTTTCCCAATTTTGAGAGGAGGTCCCCTTCCTCAAATAAGAATTCTCTTCATACTCTGAAGGGGAAGGGATGTTACACGCTAAAGCTAAAACAGCGAGGGGGGGGGTTGTAGGGGGAGGGGGAGGAGAAGAGGGAGGGGGCTCCAGTGACTTGAGTGGGTGTCAGTTTCCCTGGACTCTGGCATCTAAGAGCAGAGCCTTGCTAGCAGAGTTAGAAAGCCCCAGAAACAAAATAAAACAAAACAAAATCCTTTAGAGCTTAACTCCAACTAGATCTAGGAGAAATAGGTGTCCTAGGACCCAATACAACAAGGACTAGCTTTTCTTCTCCTTCTTCCTGCTGCTCTCTTTTCTTACCTTTTCTTTTTTCTTTCTTTTTCCTTCCTTTCTCCCTCTTCCTTGGTACTTTTCCTGCCTCAGCTTCCTCAGTGCTAGGATTGATGACTTCAGTTACCACACCCAGTTGAGAACCAAATCTTGATTCCATCCCTCCCCCTCACTTTTGTTTTTCTCCTAGATACTGAATCTTATTACCTGTGTTTCAGTCTTGGCATTTATTATTGGAATTTATTATTAGCTGTGTGGCCCCCGGTAACATAACCTTTCTGAGCCTTACTTCCTTACCTGAAAAAAAAATGGAGATATTGTTATTAAAATATTGTTTAGTAGGTGAGAATGAATGTAGGGCTAAGTGTGTGGCTCAGTGGCTGAGCTCTTGCCTAGCATGTACAAAGTTGTAGGTTTGATCGACAGTACTGCAAATAAAATAAAATTAAAATATTAATAAAATAAAATACTCATCTCTGCTTCCTGACCACAGATGCAATGTGTCTAATGGCCTCATGCTTTTGCTGTCTTTCTTCTTTAAATTAATTAAGTTAATTATTAAGTTAATAAAAGTAAACAAAATGTTTTATTACTATATATTAGGAAATGAATTCTTAGGTATCAGGAGGCCCTCATAACATTTTGGGGCATCAGGACTCCCTGTTTGGAGGCCACACTGGTAAAGAAATATTTGAGACAGCTGAAGCCAGGAGTCGGCCTGATTCTGCAAGGAATCCACATGCAGTGTTGGCAGCTAGACTTCCAGGAACTAGCCTCAGGCCATGGCTCTCCCATACCAACACAGTTGGGAGGAGCTCACGCTAGCCACAGAGTGGGCACAGTGCCAGTCTTATGGGCTTCAATCACCTTCTAGGAACCCCAGAACTCCTACCCTACTGCGCTGTTGTAATCCTCTGCAAGAGGTAGAATTGTCTAAGACATCCCACCTTCAGATTGGAAGGGCGGGTGCCAAGCTATTTACTTACTCCTTTCAGAAGCATCCTGCATCCCGGCCTCCTATCATTACCCCTGCTGCTTATCTAACCTAGAATGCCCTCCTTGGCTTTTCTACCAGCCTGAACAGATGAAAAATCTGGCTTTGAGCCTCAGCTTAATTCCCAGTAGTGTGAACCTGGGCTAATTATTTAACTTCCTTGAGTTTCAGTTTCCTCTTGGTAAACGGGGAGCACTAAGCTTCCGTCACAGGATGTGTGGGACCAGATGAGGCAATGTACAGTGCTTATTACTGAAAGTCAAGTAATGCTGGTCCTCTGATCTCTCCAGGGCCTATGTCAAGTCAAGCTATAGTTCCATAGCACGTTTTCTAGCTATTTCAGCTTGGGCATATATATTCATTTGTCTTTTTGACTATAGGATGGGTACAAGTCTAGCTTGGGCAGACCCTGTCTCAAAATAAAAAGTAAAACGAGGACTTGGGAATAACTCATTGGCAGTATACTTACTTGCCTATCATGCTTGAGGCCCTAGGTTCAATCCTTAGTTCTCTCTCTCTCTCTCTCTCTCTCTCTCTCTCTCTCTCTCTCCCTCCCTCCCTTCTTCCCTCCCTCTCTTTCTCTCTCTCTCTCATGTACAAACATACACACACACACACCTAAAAATAATAAAAATAAATCTTTAAAAATAAAGCTTACATATCAAATCACTGAATTTAACATAGTGGTGTGTGTGTGTGTGTAAGCCTCTATGTGGGTAAGCTCAGGTGTGTGATAGTGCCCACAGATGCCAGAGATGTCAAATATCCATAGTTTCTGAGCAACCTGACAACAATTCTGGAATTCAATTAGGGATTTTAGGAGTTTTTGTTTGTTTGTTTGTTTGTTTTGTTTTCTGTTTTGAGACAGAGTTTCTCTGTGTAGCCCTAACTGTCCTGGAACTTGCTCTGTAGTCCTGGCTGGCCTTAACTCAGAGATATCCCTGCCTCTGCCTCCCCGAAGGCCAAGATTAAAGGTACGCACCACCATGTCCAGCTTTCTTTTCTTTTTTTTAGTTTTTCTTTTTTTTTCTTTTTCTTTTTTTTTTTTTTTTTTTTGGTTTTTTGAGACAGGGTTTCTCTGTGTAGCCCTGGCTGTCCTGGAGCTCACTCTGTAGACCAGGCTGGCCTCGAACTTAGAAATCCACCTGCCTCTGCCTCCCAAGTGCTGGGATTAAAGGCGTGTGCCACTACTGCCCGGCTCATGTCATGCTTTCAAACTAGGGTCTTTTACAAGAGCAGTCTGTACAGTTAACTGCTGTGTGATCTCTTTAGCCCCTATAAACTTGCCTTTAAAAAGAGGTTGGGAAGCCACTAAGATGGCTCACTAGGTTAAGGCACCTGAGAAATCTTTCTTTTTTGTGGTCTTGAGTTTTATTATGGCTCTGTGTTAAAGAGACAACAACTATACCTCAGAGGAAATGTAAGAAGTCATTAGTTCAGAAAGACACTACCTTGGGGCTAATAAGATGTTCTGAAAATTGCTGCCAGTAAGTAATTTTTTTTTTTTTAGAAGAAAGGAAGAAAGATGATAACATTCCAACTTCTCAAAGCCAACGTTCTCACCAGGAATGCTCTTCTAGAACCCGAGTTTCAGGTGTCCTCACCAGTTCTAGAAGGTGTGTGCCCGTATCTCCAGATATGTAGCTGGAGCTGTTCCTTCCATTGGCGTTGATGACCAAGGTGCTGCTTCTTATTCTGCCATGGTGCCTGGGATCAACCCATGATGGCTATCTCTAGAGGCAGAGCAATCCACCAGGTGAAGTTTGAGTATGCAGAGCCCAACCCAGGTGATCTATATAGCCTAAGCATTGTGAATTATTTTTCTGAGTCTTTAGTTCAAAACCAGGAAAAAAAATTCTCACTTTCTCTGGAAGCACAAGAAATAAACCTCTTCCACCCTCAGGTTGGGTAGAGATATGACTGATTTGTTTTTTTCTACTAAAAACTAAGCTTGGCTTGAATGCTTAGAAATTAAATTTTAGTCCAATTTTGGTCAATTTACCTTGAAAGAGTTCACTTATGCTGACCTAACTTAAAAGAGCATGACATATAAGCTATATGGTTGATTTACATGTTTCTACATAAAACTCATAGTATCTTGGACAATTCTATTGTCTAATTCTTATAGCTGGCTACCTCAGAAGGCAATGATAATTAGAAAGGTTGCTTAGTGAACAAGATGAACTGGGTGTAATTTTCATGAGTAATAGACCTGCATCTGTTACCTTAGTAAAGATATCAGACATTCATTCATGTTGGCTAAGCAGAGAACTTTTCTCTCAAAACATCACTGGAAAAATAGATCATGGTGGGTGGATTCTTTGAAGACAGTGACTCCCCTTTCTGTGAAGACAAGGCACAATTCAGTTGATTGGGTTTCAGCTCTAGCCAAGTTAATGTAATTGCTTCTGTTTATATCCCCTTCGGCCATGTTACTGTAATTGACTGTGTTAGAGCTTGGTTGCATTTAGGCTGTAGCTATTTCACTTTAAGTGATTAGGTTGCTAGAGCTACAGATACATTGACAGAATTATGCTTTCCTGGAACTACATTAGATCACTTGCCATTTCCACTAACAGCTGACCTAATCTAGCACCATTTGCTTTTTCCAGTTTCATCCACAGTGCACTGTTCTCTGGGGGCATTTTCTGACTATATTGTTTTTATTGTATGTTTTCTGACTGTATTATTCTGACTGTAAACTGAAGAACTATGGCCTCTGTATTCCACATCTCTTGCAATCCTTTCTGCATATGAATGTCACATTCACCACCTTAAAAACTGCTGCCATGACCCAGGATGTGGTGGTGCACACCTTTAATCCCAGCACTTGGGAGGCAGAGGCAGATGAGCCTCCATGAGTTCAAGGCCAGCCTGGTCTGTAGAGTGAGTTCCAGGACAGCCAAAGCTACACAAAGAAACTCTGTCTTGAAAAATCAAACAAAAACACCCCCACCCCCACCCCCAAGAAAACCCTGCTGCCGTATAATAATAATAATAATAATAGCCTCTGTAAAGCAGGAGAAGATACATTTGATTTATATGTCGAGTAAGGGTTTTAGCATCCAGAAATCTAGAATACATAAATATCTCCTATAACTTGCTGGGTTTCGTGGTGCAAGCAGCACTTGAGAGACAGAAAGGAGGACCTCTGTGAGTTCAAGGCCACTCTGATGTATAGCAAATGCAGGCCAGCCAGAACTACAAAGTGAGATGCTGTTTAAAAACAAACTTTAAGCCGGGCAGTGGTGGCGCACGCCTTTAATCCCAGCACTTGGGAGGCAGAGGCAGGCGGATTTCTGAGTTCGAGGCCAGCCTGGTCTACAGAGTGAGTTCCAGGACAGCCAGGGCTACACAGAGAAACCCTGTCTCGAAAAAACAAAAAAACAAACAAAAAAAAAAAACAAAAAAAACTTTAAAAGTGTGTGTGTGTGCGTGTGTTTATGTATGTGTGTGTGTGAGTGAGTGTGTGTGTGTGTTTGGTTTGTGTGTTTATGTATGTATGTGGTGTATAACTCTGTGTGTGTCTTTGTGTGTGTGTGTGCGTGCACGTATGTTTACATATATATGTGGTGTGTATGTCTATGCAGGTGAGTGCAAGTGTCTGCAGAGGCCAGAAGTGTTGCATCCCCTGAAGCTATAGTTGAGTTTGAGGCAGTTGTAAGCCATAGATATAGGTGCTTGGAATCAAACTCACTGGAGTCCTCTTCAATAGTATTATGTGCTCTTAATTGTCCTTCCAGGTCCTCTTCCACCCCCAATTGAGGGTGACCACTCAGCTCACTCCAATTCTTATAACTCAACAAGAAAAAGACAACTTGACCTAAAAATGAGCTAAGGACTTGCAACTTAAGATATGCAAGTGGACAACAATACAGAAAAAATGCTAAGGCATTAGTCATGTGGGAAATGCAAATCAAACCACAATGAAACACCACTTTATCCTAATGAGAATTGTACAAAATACAAAAACAAACAACAAAAACCTCAGTGACTAAGTGTATGTGAAGATGTAGAGAAATCGGGAGACCTCTCATAACTTCTTTTAAGCCCTCCCAGCTAAGAAGAGCACAAGTTCCAAAGTCAAACTGAGCTATAGAGTCAGTTCTAGGTCAGCTCAGTGTACTCTATAAAACCATACATAAGTACATATATACATACATACATACATACATACATACATACATACATATTTGAGCTGGAGAGACAGCTTAGTGGTTAAGAGCTCTTATAGCTCTTGCAGAGGATCTGAGTTAATTTCTAGCACCCACATGGCTGCACACAACTGCTGGTAATTCCATTTCCAAAGGATTCAATGACCTCTGTAGGCTCCTGAAGGCACGTAGTGCATAGACATGTACTAAGGCACACATACACAAAAATGAGTATTTCAAAAACTAAATAAACAGTACAGGCAATAAGCAAATAGTTTGACAGATCTTCAAAGGTGAATACAGAATCACTATTCTTAAATATATATCCAAATTTATTGAAATCGTGTTCTCAAACAAACTTTTTTTCTTAAAGTTCTGTCCTACACATTACAGGTAAACACTCCACCACTGTACTGTTTCTCCTTGAGCACAAGCAAATATTTGTAACATGAATGTTCATAGTAGTACTATTTATAACCATTAAAAGTGTAATAACACACATGTCTATCAGTTGATGAATGGATAAAAGGAACTGAAACTGGATCCTTTGCAAGAGTAGTGAGTGCTCAGTAGAGTGTGGTGGCATATAGTCTTTAGTCCAAGCACTCAGGAGACAGAGGCAGGAGTTCCAAGCCAGCCTGATCTACAAAGTGAGTTCTAGGACAGCTGCATAGAGAACTCTATCTCTAAAAACAACAAAAACACAACAACAACAACAACAACAACAGCGTAGTGAGTGCTCTTAATCAATGAGCCATCTCTCCAGTCCCTGTAGGACATTTTCCTACCCAATAATTGATGTGGGAGGACCCAACCCATTATGGATACCACTGTAGGGCAAGTGGTTCTGGGTTGTATAAAGACTAGGCTGAGCAAACCAGTAAGCAACAGTCCTCCATGGTCTCTGCTTCAGTTCTTGCCTCCAGATTTCTCCCTTGAGTTTTTGTCTTAGTATCTCTCAATGGACTGTGAACTCAAATATGTAAACCAAATAAACCCTTTCCTCCCCAAGTTATGTTTATAGATGTTTTATCACAGCAATGGAAAGCAAACTAGTACATAGTTCAAGGTCAGCCTGGGCTAGATACCCTGTCTAGAAATCAGAGGATGGGGTGGGAGGACCAGATTAATGAGATGGTTCAATGAGTTAAAGGTGCTTGTCACCAAGTTTGATATCAGATTTTGATTCCTGGGGCCCGTATGGTGAAGAGAATAGACTCTTACCATACACTTGCTCTGTCACATGTGTGTTCACAAACACACTCTTACCATACACTTGCTCTGTCACATGTATGTTCACAAACACACACTGAATAAGTATAAAAGAAGTTTTGTTTATTTCCCTTTAAATTCATAAAGGAAGGATTTGGTACTAGGGGTGCTGATTGGAAAGGGACTCAGGGAACCGCTGACTTTCTTTGGAAATGATGAAAGCATTTTGGAAATAGATAGCAATGGTTGCACAACACCACAAATATCAACAACTACTGAACTGAACACTTTAAAATGATTACTAAATATTTATATTAGATTTACTTGTTTATTTATTATATGTGTGTGATTGTTTTGCTCCCATGTATGTCTGGGTGTCACGTGCATCCTGGAACTGTAGTTGCAGGCACTTGTGAACCATCTGGAAATCAAACCCAGATTCTCTGAAAGGACAAGTGTTCTTTACAGTTGGACGAGCTCTCCTGAATCCAAAACTATTTTTAAAAATTTGTTTTACTTTACATGCTTGTGTGTGGAGCTAAATGTATGTATGTAGTATGTAGGTGCTGGAAAGTGAACCCAGGTCCTCTGTACAGTCAGTGAATGCTCTTATTTGCTGAGCCATCTCTCAAGTCCTGTAAAAATATATTTAAAAATTTTTTGTGTTCCTACACAAAGAACTACAGCAACTAAGAAATGATGGAATCAGGCAAAATAGTCTTCCCCATGAAAGAGCACACTACCTGATTATCTAATAACAAATGGTCAGCCCTGAAGACAAACATACATGTAACATTATATAGATTGAAAGGTTATATTTACTAATAGCAATTAATAAAAAAGATGCTAAAAATTTTAAAAGTAACAGGGAGGGGTATATAGAATAGTTTGAAGAAAGAAAAGGGAAGGGAAAATTATGTTATTATATTATATCCCCCCCAAAAAAAGAAGAAAAGAGTGTGTGTGTGTGTGTGTGCGTGTGTGTGTGTGTTTGTAATACATTCATGTAATCCTCAGCCTCCCCACTTTTAGGTTAACATACTATGTAGTTCAGGCTAGCCTCAAAATCAAAAGTTCTGGAGGTAAACTCAGATAACAAAGCTCTTGCCATATTGGATATAACAGTCTTCATCTGGAAGACGGGATCTGGACATTTTCAGAGACACATTTGGAAGTTAGCTGCAGTTCTCTATGATGCTATGATAGCAAGAGATAAAGTTGGGACAGGATCTGGATTTCAAACAAGGGTTAGTGCATGTGTTAAGGCTCTTATAATTGTCAAGCTAAAATTGGTTTTGTCTCTTCTACAGTATTTATTGTAAGTTGCATTGACTGTATACTTTCTAATTGTGTTAGTGTGTTGAAACCTGGCATGTCTGTTATGGCAGTCTATCAACCAGCTTTTATCTTACTGCCCTGAGTATTAGAAAACCTTGGTTTTTCTGAAAAAAGCTTGAAAGTGCTGGAAGAAGTGAATTAGGCTTTAAGCAGAAGCAAGAGGGTAGTGGGCTTGATTATTGCTGGTATAACAGCTTTAATTACACTAATTGCTAGCACCACTGCTACTGAAATAGCTTTGACTCAAGAAGTTAAGATGGCTACATTTGTTAATCATCTAGCAAAAAAATGTTATTAATGTGTTGAGTATACAAGAGGATTTATATAGGTGTTTGGAAAAATGGATTGAGCCGGGTGGTGGTGGCGCATGCCTTTAACCCCAGCACTTGGGAGGCAGAGACAGGTGGATTTCTGAGTTCAAGGACAGCCAGGGCTATACAGAGAAACCCTGTCTCAAAAAAAACCAAAAAAAAAAAAAAAAAAAGAAAAAAAAAAGAAAAATGGATTGATGCTCTATATCCTATTCAAATTATCGGAAGGAGGGTCAGGGTTTAACAGTTAGGAGCTATCTCGAGTGTCATGACAAATACCATAGGAGTGGTGTTACTTCTAAAATTTACAATGATAGTCATTATAATTAGAAAAACACTTAAAGACACTTGCAGGGTATTTGGCATAATTCTAACACCTCTCTGGATGTTTTAACTTTGCATAATGAGGTTATGAATTTAAAGAATGCTGCTCTGTTGAGCTTTGATGCTGCCGATAATGCTGATAAAATTATCCATGACTTGAGGTCAGTATTTCCATTTTGGTCAAACCTCAGGAATGGCATATATAACTTGATCAGGCTAGCCCCTTTTGTCCTGGGAATACTTTTATTCCTGCCCATCATGTTAAAGCTTGTCTCTAACTACATCAACTGGTTGGCAGCCAAAGTACATGACTTGAAACTGAAAATGAACCCCCAGACAGAGCTATCAATTTAACAGGCTGGCAAGCCAAGGACGGGTAAGATTCTGCACAGAGCCTTACCAACCTAAACAGAAGTGCATTGCTTTTGATGATGCATATTCCACGATGGGCATTCTTGTCAGAACAACCTAAGACAGACTCAGTCTGGTTTATGCAACAAAAAAGGGGGAGATGTGGAGAGCTTTTGGGGCTGCCTGGCAGGAATCTGACTTTGGCCAAGGACAAGGAAATGGGCTGCTTGGAAGAAATCTGACATAGGACAAGGACAAGGAAATGGACTGCAGGCAGAAATCTGACATTAGGCTAGAACAAAGAAGTAACTTCAGGCAAAAATCTAAATCCTAGGCTAGAACAAAGAAGTAATTATAGGCAGGAATCTAAATCTTAAGCTAGAACAAACAAGTAGGCTTCAAGCATGAAAATGACTTTGGGCTAGGACAGGGAAGTAGGCTCAGATATTTTGGTCATCCTGATAAGCCCTTAGAAATAGTGATCACAGGAGTGATCACGGGAGTCTGTTTATTGTCCTGTGTGTTTTCTTTGATGATCTAGGTTTATTGTCTTGCTTGTTCCTTGACTATTTGCATCTATTGTATTGCTAGTTCCTCAACCTAGAACAGACTTTAATACTTGCATGTAATTTAAACGGTATAAAAGCAAAAAAGGAGGAGGGATGGGATAGGGGATTAATGAGGGGGGTGGAGAATGGGGAAAGGGGATGACATCTGAAATGTAAATAAATAAAATATCGGAAAACAAAACAAAGCTTGTGCCATAAATACCTTTATTCACTGAGCCACTCTGCTGTGCCCTCTCTTTCTCGTTTGTTTGTTTCCTTCCAAGATCCCATTTATTGGCTCTGGCTGTCTGGGAACTCACTATGTAGATCAGGCTGGCCTCCAACTCACAGAGATCCACCTGCCTCCACCTCCTAAGTGCTAAAGTTAAAGGCATTCATCGGCAGACAGTAATTTTTAAAAAAAAAAAAAATGAGGGAAGTATGCTGTGGTGTGTGGTGGCAGATGGCTATCATCCTCTCACTCCGGAAGCTCAGGCAGGAGGATCAGAAGTTCAAATGCAGTCTGCATCATACGGCAAAGTCAAGGTCATCCTATGCTGCTAGAGACTCTGTTGTGTCTCAAACAAAGAAACAAACAAAAAAGATGAATTCATGGCATTCTTCCCTGAGAAATGTACCACACACATACACACAAATGAGTAAACAAATAAATGTTGGGGCGGTAGAGTGCTCACAAAGTTGCTCAGACAGTCTTAACTCCTTATCCTCCTTCTTCAGCTTCTCAGGCAGCAGGGATTAGAGGGCTGTGGTCTGGTCAAGAACATGGTTTTAGGACAAGCTCTTCAGACCTCAAATGTATACTGTCAACTAACAGCTTCTCTGGACTCTATTTCTCATCTGAAAAGTGGATATAATGACCACCTACTTCAAACTTTTTTTAAAAAATGTTCTTTCCTTTTTTTGTTGTTGTTGGGTTGTTTTTCTTTTTTTCTTTTTTTCTTTTTTTTTTTTTTTTGGTTTTTGGAAACAGGGTTTCTCTGTATAGCCCGGGCTGTCCTGGAACTCACTCTGTAGGCCAGACTGGCCTTGAACTCAGAAATCCGCCTGCCTCTGCCTTCCAAGTGCTGGGGTTAAAGGCGAGCGCCACCACTGCCCGGCCTCTTTTTTTCATTTTTAACTTTGAGAATAATTTATCACTCAAAAGAAAAATTCCCTTGCCAGGTGGCACATATCTTTAATTCCAGGAAGGCTGAGGACCACTGCTCTCAAGGGTTTCAATTCACCCAGACTGGCATGAAACTTGTTACATAGGTCAGTAGCTAAAGCTGGCCCTTCAGCATCTGATCTTTCTGCCTCTGCCTCCTAAGTGCTGAGATTTCTTTGAGATTGCCTCAGGCTGGCCTCAAATTCAATGTGTACCCAAGGACTAACTGAAACTTCTGATCCTCTTGCATCCACCTCCAATGTGCTAAGATTAGAGGTGTGTGCTTCCGTGAGGCTGGAATGCAGGGGTTTGTGCACGGTGGGCATGCATATTACCAAATTAAACTATAGCCTGCACTACCCTCCCCTCTTTTTCTCAAGAGGCAGGGTCTGTCCAGACTAGTTTTTTTTTTTTAAAGGCTTTATTTATTTATTTTATGTAGGTGAGTACACTGCAGCTGTCTTCAGACACACCAGAAGAGGGCATCAGATCCCATTATAGATGGTTGTGAGCCACCATGTGGTTGCTTGGAATTGAACTCAGGACCTTTGGAAGAGCAGTCAGTGCTCTTAGCCACTGAGCCATCTCTCTAGCCTGTCCAGACTATTCTTAAACTCCTGGATTCAGGTGATCCTCCTGAAACAGAATTAGAAGAGTCACAGAACAGCTTGCTCCCCACCACAAAAAAAAAAAAAAAAAAAAAAAATCAAACTGTATGAGATTCTTAGAAAAATGTGTCAACAAATCAGGCTTATTGGTTCACACCTGTAACCCCAACACTCAGGAAGCTGAGGTAGGGGAATTGTGGGGAGTTTGAGCCAGTCTGGGCTAGAATGAAACTTTGTCTCAAAAAGCAACACTATGGTCCAATAGAGGACCCCATATCCAGAAATATATGAACAGCATGAACTGAAGTTAATGGCTTATTAAGAAACGAAAACAAAGGATGGTAGTGGCTTTCATCCCATCACTCAGGATTAGGCAGATAGATCTCTGTGAGTTCAAGTTCAGCCTGGTTTACAGAGTCTTTTCCAAGACAGCTAGGGCTAGAAAGAGATCCTGTCTCAAAAACTCCAAACCAAAACCACAACAAAAGAACTGGACATGGTGGTGTACACCTTTAATCTCTGCAACCTAGAGTTAGAGGCAGGAAAATCTTAGTCAGTTCAAGTTCTAGGCCAGTCAGGGTTACAAAGTGAGACCCTATCTTAGGAAAAAAAAAAAAA